>NC_138844.1:2770439-3229162 GCF_965183815.1 Platalea leucorodia
ACAGAAGCCCTTTAAATGCCCTTTCTGCTAAGGGCACAGGCTTCCCCAGCCGAGGCTGGCAGCTGCTGCAGGTTTTTATGGGTGTCCCTGAACCAAGCATGAGGGGTGGAAGGGGACAGGAGCTGTGTCCTGGGTTTAGCTGCTGCTTCTGCATGGGGATGCAAAGGGGAACAGCACAGGGATGTTCACACAGGGCCCACAAATCACCCCCCAAAGCCTTTTTCCTCTTATTTCTCCTCCATTCCTGGGCACAGAACCCCATGGAGCAAAGGCTTGGCCGTGGCCTCAGCAATGTGTAGGTCCCATCCTCAGGCCTCTGAGAGCAATAAATGGTAAAAAAAAACCCCAAACAACCCTTCTTTCTTGCCAACTGCAACCACAATCAGGCAGGCTCTGTACTCGCTCAGCACTGAGCTCCTGCCAAAGCCAGCCGGCTGCCCGAGAAAGTGTCCCACCTCGGCAGCCCTCCCTGCACCCCAACGGGAAGCAAAACCCGAAACCCGAGGCAGGCATCGAGCCCCGAGCCCCCGCGGGTCCTCCCTGGTTCCGCTGCACCCTGGGCTGCTTTCCTGCACAAAGCAGGACTGAGAGCGGCGACTGCAAAGTTTAAACCTAATGCATTTAAAGCCAGACCTGGGTGAAGCCCCTCATTGCACTAAGCAAGGGACGCATGCCGCAGCATCATCTGGGTGCACGTTTCTTTGCTCTGAAATGCAAAGCCGGTGTTTGACGCCTACCTGTGACCAGAGTCATCAGCCAGAGGCTCGCCTGGAGCACCCAGAGCCTCGTGCAAAGAGCAGCCATCTTTCACTGCAAACGGCAGGGAAACATCAAGTCGCTGGCCCTCGCTTCTGCAAAACACAGCAGCCGCTCCGACCGGCTTGGCCTCCGTACCTAAAAATGGCAAAACTGCTGCTACGCGAGACGGCCCCTTTCCTGCTCATGTAAATCCTCCTCAATGGGGACTTTCCCCTTGGGGCCGGTTTTGAATGCGGCGCAGACGCTGGGGCGGCCGGTGCCTGCGCCCTGGGCACCGTCCAGCCTCGTGTCTCCAGCCTGTGCTCGTCATGGTGGCATTATTTGATGGAGGTGGCCACGAATGGTGTGGGTCTGTGCCAGAACTAGAGATGAACCCATCTGCAAAGCACTTGGTGATGCAAAACCTGGGCTGAGCCCAGGGATGTGCCCAGGGAGCAGGATGCGACTGCTGGCACCGCCGCATCCCTGGGGGGTAGAGGGTTACCCCCACGGTCGTAGCCCAGCTCCACCCCAGTGTGGGCAGATCCCCCCCAGTTTAGCCCTGCAGGTTGATGCTGGTCTAGTTGCAAGAGTTGGAGCAGGAATGGGGTGGGGAGAGGGGATGTTTGTGGGGTTTCTCCTCTCTGCTCGTTGTGGGGTGCAGTGGGATCAGTCCCCCAGCTCCCATCCCTCGCATCCCAGAGTCCCCACAGCCACCCTTCCAGGGAAGGGTGAAATCTAGAAGAGGAGAGAGATGGCCAGAATGAGGTGTCACCTCCCTGGGTGCCAGCTGTGCCCACTGTTTCCCCACACCTCGTTTGCCATGACCGAGACCCTTCTCCGTGAGTCCTTTGGAGGCAGCCACCCCCTGGGGAAGCGCAACGTGGCACCCCAAAGTGAGCTCTTTGCTTTGACACAGAATTACGTTTTCCCTCCATGCCGTGCCCTCCGGCTGCTGTGCGTTACCGGCTGCGGGCGAGCACTGAACTGTAACTCCATGTGAAAAACACCTTGGGTACTTTTGCCAGCCGTGTTGGTCCCCAGAGCCCGGGTGTCTCTGCCTGGGGCCTCCCCAAACCTTCACCTTCTGCAGGTTCGGTGGGGTTTTTTGCCAGTTCTGAGCATCTGCTGGCAGCTGGGAACCAGCCTGAGCCTCACCTGGTATGCGAGAAGACATGAAGCAAGAAAGAGGAGAAATAAGGGTTTCCAGAGAAAGACCGGCCCCAGGAGGGAAAGAGATGATGGGAGAGGTGCCTTATCCTGGTAGAGCAGGCAGGCTGTGCCGTGCACGGTGCTGTACATTGGGGCTGCGCTGCTGAGTCCCTGCTGCCATCATCCCTGGTCTTGCTGGAAAAGCACAGCCTGGCCATAACATCCCGGCAAGGCAAAAGCAACAGGGGATGCCCGTGTGCTCGGCCAGCATCCCCATCCCGCATCCCCAGAGGGACTTTTGTCAGGCCCTGGCGTTGGAGATGGGAGCTGTGACAGCAAGGCAGCGATACTGGAGGTGCCTGGGAAAGTCCCGTAAGGCAAAACCAGGAGCGGGGCACAAACTAACGAGGGTTTGCAGTGACCTTGGCCAAATTACCCCGCTGCGCTGCCCAGAGCCTCCTTGGCACCCATGAACAGGCACAGGCCTGGTCCAGAGGGGCTCGGTCTCCCCTTGAAGTCCCCTGTGCCTGCAGCAGCCAGCAGTATGGGATGCAGGGAGACCCGATGGTCTCACGGGGAGGGTCCCGTGTCCCCACGTCCCTTCCCCAGGCCACCCTGGCTCCCCAGCCCACAGCACATGGCCAGACCATGCCCTGTGGGCAGAGCAGAGCTGCTGCCAGGCAGCTGCACCCTTCCCCAGCCCATTGCTATTCATCAGGGCTTGGGTTTCACCGCTGTCCTTTCCCCCGCCGCGGGAGGACAGGGACGGTGGGTTGTGCCACCTTCTCCCTCCAGCCACCTGCCTGCATGGTACCACGATGCTCTCAACTGGGATTACGCCAGCCCTGGGACGAGCTGTTCCAGCGAGAGCGAAAACACAGCGGCGAGGCCATGCCGTGGCCCTCGGGGACATCAGCGACTCCTCCTCCAACCACACATTGACGCAGAAACCTCCTTCGCACACCGCTGCCTTCTCCCCATGATGCTGAACTGCTCCCGCGTGGCCGGTGGGGCAGGTTTGACCCCACAGAGCCTGGCATGGGGCAGCTCAGGGGCTCTGCACCTCCTCCAAGCCCACCTCTCTCCTTGGTTGAACCTGCAGCAGCATCTCCTATAGCTTCTAGAGTCAGGGCTCATTGCTGTGAGGCTCCAAGGGACTTGTTCATGAGCAGAGCAGAAGCTCTGGGGTCTGGGCTGGGTTGGAGGTGCCGGGGGAGGCAGCCCAGGGGGTCTCTTGGGCAGGATGGGACCACCAGGTCCTGCTGAGGCTGGCAGGTCCAGCCGAGACCACGCACAGGGGCTCCCCATATCTGCCCTGGAGCAAAGGGAGGGGGCATTTACCCCTCCCAGGGGCAGGGAAAACATTTCCCCCCCCCTAACACACACCAACGCATTTGGTGTCATAATAATAGACCATTTACAGTTGTTTATTTTAAGAAATGTACAAAGAAAAACAGCTTTAGCTCACACAAATCCTGCTCTTCGGCATTTTTCCCATCACCGACGACACATACGTACAAGCAGCATCGATTGTGAACCACAATCCGGGCTGGAAACCGCCGTGCCATGGATGCTTCCCACGCAAACGCCATTTAAAGCAGCTCAGGCTCCTGTTCCAGGGAGCATCACCCTATGCAACATGGAAATGAAAGCACAACGCTACGGGATGAGGAGAGCGACCCCGGCTCTGCCGCCTGGCCGACAGCACGTGGATGCAGGCACGCTCAGCACCGCTCCTGGCCAGCCTGAACATGGGGCATCCGTAACGGCTCAGTGCCAAAATCAGCCCGAGAAAAAAAAAATTATAATAATAATAATAATAATAATAATAAAAAAAGACAGACCCTTTGGCTTTAAGAAGCAGCCCTTGTTTTAACTAGAAGAGGTTTTGGTTCATGTTTGCTTTGATATCAAGAGGTTTTTTTTCCCTTTTGAAGGCAGAAGGCAGTCCAGAGATGAACTCGGGGCCTTTTGCACGTTTTTCTTGATTTACTTCCCTTTTGCCCACCTGTGTAACAAGCAGCAAAACCCTCCTGCCCTGGGAAGACGCTCCTCTGCCTGGAGGTTTCCTGGTGAGGACCTGCCCGGCCCATCAGGCTCTGCAGAGACCCCAGCACGTGCCACCCGCTCACCTCCAGAGCCCCAGCCAAGGGAAGGATGCTCTGCCCGAGCATTTTGGGATTTACACCCCGGTGGGAGCATTCATTGCGTTAAGGCCCCCGGTGCTCGGTGGCTGATGGGCTTTAAGGGGCCCCCTCGAAGCGGCTCATTGCAAGGACCGTTCAAACACCTGCTCCGATCCCCGGGGATGCGTCTCATTAATTAACGCCAACCAAGAGCGCTCCAGCGGGACGTTTCCTCTTGCTGTGGGGCTTGAAGAAACCCGAGAGGGTTTTGGTACAGGGACTGGGGATTCTTGGAGGAGGTTTTCCAAACCCTACCTTTGTCCATTGCTTTCCTGCCACAAAATCTGGATGAAACAGGAAAACAGAGAAGAAACATGGCTATAAATACTGTTTACATTCGTACCATAGAGACCTGAATGGTTTATGATTTCAATGCATATTCAGAGACTTCTAAAACCTGGTATTTAACCCTGAGAACATATCTGCAGATGCTTTGTTTTGGCTATGCAAACAAATCTTTAAGACATAATTGCACTTTCTCTGTATATAACAAAAAAATAATCCATAAAGCTTATTCAAATATTCAAAAGAAAGGTGCTACTTTAAGACATTGGAGATTTTTGTTCACAAAACCTTGTCTTTTCTGTAATTATTCTTAATATTATTTCACTTGGCTCATCTTTCACTGGCTACTTGGCTGCACTCTGGAAGAATAATATACAAGAAAATCTCTTAATTGTGAAATAATATTAGTAAATAATTACTTTAAGTAAAAGGACAGCCATACTCATTTGTTAATGATGTCTGAAAAACATCGTTACCATGATGAGATCATTTCAAAACTAAGATGTTTCTCTTTCACCAACAACAGATTTCACATTTCATTCTCATAAGAAAAATATTAGACTCTTTGCAAGTGCAGTGAGCTGTAAAACCCAGGATCAGTAAGAGATCCTGCTTTGAAAGTTAAGGTGTCTACTTGAAATATCTGAAGTTAGCTCGATATCGAAGATCTATTGATCTGTATATGGAAGAGCTCTTGAAAAGGAGATACAAATGAAGTCTTTTCAGGCTGGGCGAGAGATGGAAGCCTCTTTCTGTTATACTAGCGACTCTTTCACAACGCGTTCCTTATCCCGTGCTTTTGCTTCGCCAGGAGCATCTCGAGTCTCTGAGCCGGGAATGGGTGCAAGACCAAAGGCAGGGGCTGTCTCCACATCTGTCCCACTGTTCCCATACATCTCATGCATTTTGGTGGCGATCAGACCTTCCTTCTCGGGTGCGTCGTCTCTCAGGGCATCCTCGTCCTTACTGTGCCTGTACATGTAGGATGCCTGCTTCACCGAGCGCCTCAGGAGGTACCTCCGGAAAGCCCTCTGGATTTTTGTAGCACAGACTTCCTCATGTTTCCTTTTCAGAGTGGTGGTGATGGGTTCATAGGAAACCTTTGAGGGGTTTGCAGCCATGAACTTCTCCTCCATGGTGGCCTTCAAGGCATCCATCTCTCCCGAGTCTCCCAGCACTTCCTTAGTCAGGGCAAAGAGGATATCCAGGCAGTGGATTTTGTCCCCAGCAACCATTGGCAGATCCATGGTGATTAGCTTGATCTTGTTCGGCTTGGGAATTTTGAGTGGCTCCTGTAAGGTGTCTACAAAGTCAGACAAGGTGCTGTACGCAATGAACTGGGTGGCGTCCGGGTCAAACTTCTCCCAAGTTTCATAAAACATTTCAAAATCGTCTTCACAGAGGGGTTCGCTGCTCTCCTCCGTGGCCACGTTGAAGTTCTCCAGGATGATGGCAATGTACATGTTCACCACGATGAGAAAGGAAATGATGATGTAGCTGCAGAAGAAGAAGATGCCGATGGATGGATTGCCGCAGTCCCCTTTTACCGAACTGCCAGGGTTTTCCAGGTCAGGGTCACAGTCGGGTGGGCCGCTGTTCAGGATTGGGCTGAGGAGGCCATCCCATCCAGCCGATGTGGTGATCTGGAAGAGGCAGATGATGCTGTTCCCAAAAGTTTCAAAGTTGAAGATGTCATCGATCCCTGCCTCCTTCTTTACATAGGCGAAGTTGGACATCCCGAAGATGGAGTAGATGAACATGACGAGGAAAAGCAGGAGGCCGATGTTGAACAGGGCAGGCAGGGACATCATCAGAGCAAACAGGAGAGTCCGGATGCCTTTTGCCCCTCGGATCAGCCGGAGGACACGGCCAATTCTTGCCAGCCTGATGACCCTGAAGAGAGTGGGTGATACGAAGTACTTCTCTATGATGTCTGAGAGGACGATACCTGTGAAGGGATGAAAAAAAATGAGTTTGCCATGCTCTACAGCCAACGTAGGGAGGCAAGGTGGAGCTACTCCACTTCATCTGCTAGGGTTGGGGAGACAGAGGCAGATGAGGCCACCCCCAATGGCACACAGCGCTCTGCTCCGCTGGCGGCAAAGCAAACGCGTTCCAAAATATCTCTGAGCACAGACCCAAAGGTTAAATGCTGGCTGCTCTGTTTCAGCAGTGCAGCTGTGCAACATGGAGACAAGGGGAACCCAACACCAAGGAGAGTGGGACAGAATCCCAGCCCCTCACCCTGCCTGGTGGCTTCACATCTGTCTTTGTCCTGTTGGCTTGGTCCTGCTCAAAGGGTGGGTGTAAGGGGGTGGCCAGTGACAGTTTGCTGGCTGTGGACCGGCCAGACCATTTCCAGCCTTTGTCATCCAGTGGGACCCCTGAGGAACCAGTGGAACCAGCAGGACTCACCTAAGATGGAGAGGATGACCACCACAAAGTCGAAGATATTCCAGCCGATAGTGAAGTAGTAGTAGCGCAAGGCGAACATTTTGAGCACACACTCTCCAGTGAAGATGACAATGAAGACCAGGTTGATCTTGTAGAGGACAGATGTTTTGAGTTCACTTTGATCATCTGTTTCGACCATCATGGTCACCATGTTAAGACAAATCAGGATCATGATGGTTATGTCAAACACTTGCTTGGTAACAAAGTCAAACACCATCCCTTGAAACTTGTTCTGCCATAAGGGCCACGTGGGTCATGATGGAGAACCAGAGGTGAGGTGGGAACACGGGATAGACACACACAAAACAAAGACACAACAGAAAAAGAAGAAGGAACCATATTTAAAAGAGTGCAGGAAACCTCAGATTTGTGGCCAGCACACAGGTCTCACGGCCCCAGAAGCTATGGGAGGAGGATACCCAGCGCCTTGCAGGATGAAACCCACCTGGTAACACTGTGGCCAGGAGATACGGGCACAGGGGACAGTTGCTTTCTAATTATATCCACAGCTAATGCATCAGGGCAAAAATAAACACATGGGAAAAGGCCTCGCTTGGGCTGGGCTATCAAAACCAAGCCCAAGTCACAGCTGCCTATGTATTGGCAATGTCCCTTCTAGGAGCGTGGAAAACTGAGCCTTCCCTTCAAGAGAGGAGCCGGGAACTGAGCTAGGGGAAAACCCTAATCCCTGCAAAAGGGATCCCCCGCCTTGCCTTTGCCACAGACCCTGGGCTGAAGAGCAGAGCCAAAGGAGGTTGCCTGATGTGAACCTTTTCTGAAGCCCCAGCTCTTAGCAAGGTCCCGTCTGAAGAGTAGCAATGGGGAGCCAGGATTTGGCTCCTTGCCCTTGCAAATGCTCTTCCCTAGGTCCTTCTCGTTCACTTTGGGACAGTTGGTGGCTTGAAGTGCTCCCTCCCCGCTGCACTCCAGGGTGATTAACCCAACATACCGATGGCCTGGGGATGGGCTTCTGGGGTTTCTTGGAGCCAAGTTTTTTCATAGCATTATAGTATTTCTTCTGCTCTTCCGTCATGAAGATGTCTTTGCCTCCAAAGTATAAAGGGAATCACCACTGTTAGTCTTGGGAACTCACCTCTTCCCACCAAGCATCTCCAGCCATGCTCCTTCCCACCAAGCATCTCCAGCCATGCTCCTTCCCACCAAGCATCTCCAGCCATGCTCCTTCCCACCAAGCATCTCCAGCCATGCTCCTTCCCGGCATTGCTCACTGCACTGACTCAGTGAAACCTGCTTCCTCCCTGCTTGCCCTTTTCTCTGCTGCTTCCCCCAGCTCACAGCACCCGTGGGTGCTCACCCCAGCACTGGGGTTTTCTCCTGCAGAGGTGAGATGCTGCCTCCCAGCCTGCTGCAGCAAGTGGGGCACCCCATGTCCTGCTGGGGCTCACCCCGTCCTTGCTGGCCAGATCCTGCTGGGACCGAGGCAGCATCTCGGTGTGCCTCAGACCTGGCTGGGCACAAACAACGCGCTCCATGTAACCCACCCTCCACCCGCTCCCCCCTCTGGCAGCCCAGGGGTATTAGTCCTGTGCCGCTCGCTTGAAAGCAGAAGTCGAGTCTCTCCTTGATGCATGGAAAGATGATGAGAAAGGGTCACGGGGTGGGAAAAGAAAACAAAAGCGATGGCACAGGCATACAGCCGTGCCTGCCATGGCACAGGCAAGAGAAAACACAGCCTCTTCCCTCTGCATCCATAAATGAAATCCTCTATAAATGCTATGGCCAGGACACAAAGCCCTTACTTGTTCGCTCTGCGGGAAGCCACTAATGGATAACAGCACTTCAGGTTGCAGAGGGACGCTGGGGTCCATCCGAGCACTGGCATGGTGGCCCTGGTCCCCTCGCCCCACAACCATGCTCGTCCCCTCCGTCCTGGACCTGCACCCCAGGAGGCAACAGCGTCTGTAGGGCCCAGAAAATACTTATCTTTTTCTTCTGCTGGTTGAAGTTGTCAATGATGACACCGATGAAGAGGTTCAGGGTGAAGAAGGCGCCAAAGATGATGAAGATGACAAAGTAGATGTACATGTAGAGGTTGATCTCATATGCTGGCTGCTCTTCAATCTGACCAGGAGAGATGGGAAATGTGAGAGACTAACCCTCTCCGGAAAGCGTCTCCCCAAGCCCCCAGACAAGGGGTCACTGTATCCAGACAGAGCCATGGGCTGGCGGCTCCAAAACTTTTGGCAGATGCTGTGCGGGTTGAGTGGTCCCCATGGGAGCAGCCACGGGAAGGGACATCCACGTGACACTGGCTGAGGGACAAGGATGTGCTGACCCCCGATCCCACAACATGGGCTGGGGGATAGGAAAGGATGCCCAGAGTGCAGCGATATCAGTGAGCAAACTTGAGTTTCTTCCCGATAATCAGCTTTCCAGGGGCTGGAAGGGTGAAAGAGGGGCCAAGAGGGTGGAAGGAAAAGTGGTTTAATTATTGCCACACCAGCCCACGGGTGTGGCACAGCCTGGCAGCCTCGGAAAACACTCCTCATCTCAAGGGACATCACTTAATTCTGCTCTATATTTGACTGGAGACATCCCTAGGTGTCACAACCTGCTTCCCCCGTTTCGAGGGAAGCTCTTGGCAGAAGAGAGCGGATTTGCTCCCGAAATGGCTTTGCCCCGGGTGTTCGGGGAGGCAGGAGCCCAAGCCATTTTCAGAGGGAGCTGGAAGCGGCTCCTCCGCTGAGCGCCGGCAGCTGCAGCCAGGGCGAGCAGAGCGGCTGTTTCTGATGCTAAAAAAAGGCAACGAAAACAATATGTTCAGGCCCGTGGGTGTGCGGGGCTGACCCCCCAGCGGGGCACGGGCAAGTTCGCTCACTTAGGGAAAGGTGGGAAGTCCCTCCTGCTGCGTCAGCTCGTGGCGGTGTGCACACACACGAGCTGGCGTGGGGACACTTTTTGGGATGGATCACAGTAGAAACAGCCTCTGCAGAAAACTCTTCAAAATACTTTTTTTTTTTTTTTTTTTTTTTTTGATAACCCATTTAACCCAACGGTTAAATGTTGGCTGCTCTGTTTTAATAACTCATTTATTGCTCAAGGCAAGCCAGGCACTTTCTCCAGGATGGGATAAGCTTTCCCAGATGGAGGGGTACACGGAGGGTGTCATCTCACAGCAGGGTGAAGGACGAGCCCTCCGGTGCCCTTGGAGCTGTGGAGGCAGGGCGGGGATTTCGGACCATGAAGCTGAAGCCGAGATGAGCGGGCTTGGCCCCAGCTGTAGCCTGGGTGGGGTGGGAGCCCGGTTTGGGGCCAGGCTGCAGCTGGGATGCAGGTGACAGTGACACGGGTGGCACAGGGACACAACTGCCTGCCCTTTTTGAGGCTGTGCACCTCAGCAGGGGGGATGTTTTGGGAGTTTCTCCACTCTTTAGCCCATGTCCTAGCTGAAGCTGCGGGTGGGATGCAGGCAGCCCCCCGGCACCCGTGGGCAGAGCCAGAGGGGATGCTGTGGCCGAGGGGTCCAACCCCAGACTGTGCTGAGCTGCACCTCGGCCCCAGGACTCTGCTCCTGGTCTCCCAGAGGGAATCGACGCGGTGGGATAAGCGATGCTTGGTGCCAGTTGTGAGACGCCCTTGCTTGTCCCCTCACCTCGCGTGAGTCCACAGCAGCGTACATGATGTCCATCCAGCCTTTGAAGGTCGCCTGTGGGGACAGCGGAGAAGAACAGATTTGCTGGGAGGTATTTGGGGTGAGGGAAGGAGGGGAGACCGACGGGTGTGCGTTTGGGGGTTTAGCTCTGAGCACGCCTGCTCAGCCCAGAGTCACAGCTTCTCCGTGGCAATGGCGGGAGAGGGACCATGAGTTGAACTCACAAGAAAAATGCCCCAATGCAGAAATACTGAGATTTGCACGTGCACACAGGTGGGCACACACAAGCTCTGTTCTGTGGCTGAGGTTACCAGGGAATTCCCAAAACACTGTTGCAAACCAGGGTGAGAAAAGCAGCAATTGACTCTTCTCCCCCCAAAACAAAGTGCATTTTCCCAAGAGCAGAGCTGTGCCAGGGCTGGTGGCTCCCCCTGCTCCCAACCTGCGCCACCTCCGTAGCCCTGACTTCTGTATTGCTGCCTCTGCTATCTGCTGGATCCCAGTCCTGGTGGGCTAGGGGGGTACACTGCATCTTTTACAGGCTTTTGCTGCTGATTTGTTAAACAAAAAGCCTGAACATCTTGTTTCCTGAATCTGATGGAACAACAAACCTGAAGAGGAAGCTGAATTTAAAGCTCATTAATCAATTTGGGTTATGCTCCGATTCTGCAGCCGCCAGTTCCCCTGGATCTGATGGGAGTAACCCCAGCCCACCCAATAACAGAGCCCACACCTATATTTTTATTAAAATTGCGGTGAGCAGTTCCCCTTCTGCTTGCCTGGCTCAGCTGTGGTGGGTTCAGTGGAAGCATGGCTGCGTTCGCCCACTGCCCTGCAGCAGACACATGCACTCTTTTTCCAATCATCATCTTCCCCATGCAAAACTCTCACAGCCTACGACTACAGCCGACTGAACTTTTCAAATGGGTGGTGGGAAAAGAGAGTGCCTCCCCACCTCCCTCCTGCATCCCATGATGTGCAGAGGACTTCTCGCAGCTCCGGGCTTGGTGCTACCTACACTCATCTGCAGCGGGTCCCTGGTGACGCTTACTTTCCCCTCCCATCTTCTACCCTATCCCTTTCCTCCTTGGCTCTGCAGGGTTTTTTGTGTGAAATACCAATTTTGGAGCTGAGAAGCAGCCAAGAGGCCCCATCTGGGCATCAGGGCAGCATCTCGCTTCAGCCCTGATGCTATTCACGCTGCCCTGCTACGGCACTGCACGTCTTGGAAGGATGGCAGCTGCTTTTGTTACGTACCACCTGCAGCAAGGAGAGGTATCCCAAGCCCACGTTGTCGAAGTTGACCTTGACGTTGACCCATCTGACCTCGTTGGTGTAGAGGAGGGCCATGCAGTCGCTCTTGTTGTTCACCACGCTGATCTCGAAGAGCTCCCCTGTGGTGGTGTTGATGCATCGGTAGTACTTCCCCGCAAAGAGGTTCACCCCCATAATGCTGAATATCAGCCAGAAGATGAGGCAGACCAGCAGGACGTTCATGATGGAGGGGATGGCACCCAGCAAGGCGTTCACCACCACCTGCAAGGGGAAAAAAAGACCTTGGAGGACCTGGCTAGGGAACCAGGCTAGCAATGATGTGAACCTTCATGTCCCTGTGCCCCAGCCTTACCCTCCTCAGCAGCACCAAGTGGGCTCAAACTGGACCAAAGGTACCTTAGCATCAATCCCACTGGTCTGGAGGCCCCTAAAAACCAACTAGGATGGGTCCCTGACGTAGGGGACTGCTGAACGGTGCTGCTTGCACGGCCGTGTCAGAGCCAGCAGCACACGGGGGAGGCACCTACCCTCATGCCTTCAAATCTGGACAGGGCACGCAGTGGTCTCAGAGCCCTCAGCGTCCGCAGGGACTTGATGGCTCCCAGCTCGGAGTATCCCAGCCAGTTCGCTGTCAGGCTGATAATGGAAACCTGGAAGGAGCAGCCCAAGGGATTAGCAGCATCTCAGATGGAAACAACGGAGAGGAACTGAGCCACGTCCCTGCAGCTCCTGCCCATCCCTCTCTCCCCAGCACTCCCTCAGGCCAGTGGTCGTTGTCTTGTCTTAGGACACGGGGACTGGCATCGAGTCCTTGGGTCCCTGGTGACCAGCCACCTGGAGGATGCCCCTGCGTCTTGTGTATGAGGGTGGAGGTAACAGGGGACGCAGAAATACTGCACAGGTGGAATGGCCCGCTGTGTCACGGAGCATTTGGGAGACCCTGTGTCCCTTCATATCTCTGCTGGGGTCTAGTAGAACAGCACGGGCTTGAGCATAAAACAGAAAGGGTTTGAAAGGGTTTCTGCAACCAGGGAAAGAAGTGGCCCTTCCTGTGGACGACCATTATTTTAAGCAATAGTCTAAGCCCTCATTCCACAGCCACCCCATTGTCCTTTAAAATACAATATGGGTTCATCTCCAACAGCCTGCTACAATCCCCTAACGCTCCCAAATCCCTTGGCTAACTATGGCTCTAGAGGTGCTCATCAGACAACACTTACGTCAACGATGAGGAAATCCAGCCAGCACCACGCATTGGTGAAGTACACCTTGAAGCCGTAGGCCACCCACTTGAGCAACATCTCAATAACGAAGACGTAGGAGAAGACCTTGTCGGCGTACTCCAGGACGGTGCGTATCACCTTTCGTTGTTCAATGTAGATGTCCTCAAAAGCCTGGAAGAAGCGTGGAGCTACGTGACAGTCATTCTTCCATTAGACCTGCTGCACGGCTCAGTACAGCCACATCCATGCCTGCATTTTCCCTGCTTTCCTGCAGCTTGGGGCAGCTTGAAGAGTTGAGAGCCTAACTACGGGTGGTGTTTACTGATGCACCTGATCAGCATGGGATCTAACTCTTGTTTGCCAGTTCTTGTTGGCTATGTAGAGCAGTGTTTGTCCTGAAGCAAAGCTTCACTGAAGCAAATCATAGAATCATTGAGGTTGGAAAAGACCCTTAAGATTGAGTCCAACGTTAACCTGTCACTACCAAGTCCACCACTATGCCATGTCCTCGAGCACCATGTCTACCCGTCTTTTAAATACCTCCAGGGATTGAGACTCAACCACTTCCCTGGGCAGCCTGTTCCAATGCTTGACTACCCTTTCGGTGAAGAAGTTTTTCCTAATATCCAACCTAAACCTCCCCTGGCGCAGCTTGAGGCCATTTCCTCTCGTCCTATCGCTTGTTACTAGGGAGAAGAGACCGACCCCCCCGGCTCCAGCCTCCTTTCAGGCAGTTGTAGAGAGCAATAAGGTCTCCCCTCAGCCTCCTCTTCTCCAATGTCCAGCTGCATCAAATTCCCACCAGTCTGAGCACAAGTCAAAAGCCAGGACACCAACCCGCCCCTTTGGATGCCTTGGTAGTTTTGAAAATGCTCGTAGAAGTTTGGGTTACTGCTATGTCCGCATGGCATGTAAAACATAAGCAATCAATCAGATGTACAGGCATGGTGACCAGGTGTTGCACAGCTGTTTTAGCACAGCTTTCGATTCCGGCACTAGCTACAACCTCAGACATCCCCAAACTGCACTTCAGAGTGTGATGCAGGCACATAAAGTATGTTTGAAAACCAGTTCAGTCCCTCTGTTCTCCTTCCCTCTCTCTTTACTTCCAAACTTGCAGAGAAGTTGGTCTCCCCATTAGCTCTGCGTATTTACAGGTGCAGCTGAGCTTTATCCAGCCCAAATACTCAGAGAGGACCAAGAGGCTGACGCACAGCTTTTTAATGAGGTTGATTTAAATGGATGCCCAGGTTCTGGGAAGGTGCACCAGTCAGCGGCTGGAAGTGCTGAACAGCAAATTAATAACCATGAATTATTTATAAAGCACCTCCTGACAGCCAGCTATGGAGGCAGTGAAATGAGGAACCATCCACGTAAAGCTAAATAGATGGTGCAGATACTTCACGGTTGACATTAAGAGCAGGAGGGGAGGTTGTAGGCGGTTGCATCCCCTTGAGCCCATGGTCTACAGCCCATGATGGATGCTGGGGAGGGTCATACAGGGGGGACTGCACTGATGCAGGGCTGCTAGAGGGCAAGGGGAGGATATTTAGATCCCCTTGCAAGGCCATACATTGGGCAGACCTGAGCCAAATGGGGTTTTAAACCAAACATCTGCCCACAGCTGTGTTACTTTGCACAGGAAACAACCAGGTGATGCCCAGAGCCTCCGGTGCTGCTGCCTGGGCCCTGCCCGTGTTCCTGGGCTCCCACCAAGCTGGGGAGCTGCTGCAGAGCAAATGGGACAGGGCAAAAGGTGGGACCTACCAGCGCCCCGCTGCTGAGGAGGATCATGAAGACGATGAAGGTCTCGAACCAGTCGTGCTCCACGATGCGGAAGCAGGTTCTCCGGATGTTCCACCACACCTTCCCTCTGTCGCTGGTGATGTCCACATAGAGGCAGGGAAACCTCTTCACGCAGGCTGGGGATTGGACAAAGAGCTGTGGGTCACCTCCTGGCCAGGGTGTTTCCACCAACATGACACTATTTGTGCTTTTATTGTCTTTTCAAACCCTCCTAGGTGGAGGCTGGAGCAGGATCCTGCTGGGTTTGAGGGTGTGCACGCAAGAGGGGAGCCTGATGGGGACCATCTCCTTGGTAGTACAGGAGGATCTGGAGTTTGCACTGAGCTAAGCGAGCCTGGGAGTTGTTACACTCCATACCCACCTCCCCCTCTCCTGGGGGTCCCTCACCTTCGGTGAAGCACTCCTCAGGCTCATTGCTGTCCTCAGCCTCTTCCGCCACCTCCTCCTCCACCGGCAGTGGGGGTTTGTAATCCACGGTGCTGCACAGGGACGAGGCATTGTCACTGGAGAGGGGATTCTGCAAAGGGAGAGGAGGAGGATTCAGGCTGGGCTGCCCTGCAGAAGGGATGCTCCCGGGCTGCGGCTGCCTCCAGCCGTCCTCCGGCTCCTCCTGCCCCCACCGAGGGAGCCGGCTGGTGGGACCCCCTTGCTTGAAGGCTGCTCTGAGTCCCTTTCCTATGAAAACGCAGCCCACAGTGAAGCTGTTGAATTGTCCAGCGCTGCAAACCTTGGAGGGTTGTTGGTACGTGAGCTTGCACAAGCTTTGCTTTTCATCCAAGTTCAGAGGAGCAAAAGGTCCCCTGACCTCAGCCTTCCCCCCGCACAGCCAGTCCATCTCCCATCCACTTGTACCATCATCTCAGGCTGATTTTGTCACCTCCTCCTCCTCCGCATGCCCCCATCCAAGAAATGCTCTGCCAAACACCCTTTGGTACAATCAGACCTGCAGAAACCTGGGCGGTCACCATGGCACTTCTCTCAAATCCTGCTGGCTTAGCTCGTGCCAAAGGGCTTTTAGGCTGAGGTTCACCCAAGTTCAAAACCTGCATCCCAAATATCTCTCACCGGCTCCATCCCGCGCCACAGCTCAGCTTGGCTGGCTTCCCAGACACCACTCAGCAAGGCCCGGAGGGGTTGATAACAAGAGAAAACCTTGGCACGCCCCTGGGATTTTTTTCCTCCTTTTTGTTTTGGCTTTCCGAGAAGACTTTCTGCGGCACTTGAGGAAAGAGAAGATCCCCAGACCTGCCTGTCCTACCTGGGAGCAGATGATCTTGGATGGGCATCTGCAATGCAGGATGGCATTGGCTTGCATGGGAAGGAGATAATCCTCCCCCAAGGCTGCTAGTGCTTTCAGTAGTGAATAAAGTAGCTACTCCGTCCTCCAACAAGCCAGAGAAGACCCCCTGGGGTAATTTGAGGCAGCTGCAGCTTCAAGGGCCACAGCCACATCAGTAGGAGAAGACATTACTTTGGGGGACACTTGCAGCTTGGCTACTGCATGCTGGGGACACACAGGGCACTGCGTGAGGAGCAGGACACAGCAGTAGCGGTGGCACGAGCTGTTGGCTGGTGGCTCTGCAGGAGCACTGGGGCCACCCTCCGCCATGGCTGGGGCGGGACAGGAGGGGCAGGGGGATTAGGAGGCCTCGGCATGGAGCCCGGCAAGCTGCGACCCTGGGGAAGGACACACGGAAACCATCTGCCTCCAGGAAAAGTCCTGCAAAGGCACGAGGTGGGGACGAACCAGCGCAGCTGCCCCAGAGATCGGGGGAAAGGTGCCCTAGAGCACAAGTCTTATGAGGAGCGGCTGGGGGAGCTGGGGCTGTTTAGCCTGAAGAAAAGGAGGCTGAGGGGAGACCTCATTGCCCTCTACAACAGCCTGAAAGGGGCTTCTGGCAAGGTGGGGGTCGGTTTCTTCTCCCAAATAACAAGCAATAGGACAAGAGGAAACAGCCTCAAGCTGCGCCAGGGCAGGTTTAGGTTGGGTATTAGGAAAAATTTCTTCACCAAAAGGGCTGCCAGGCCCTGGCCCAGGCTGCCCAGGGCAGGGGCTGAGTCCCCATCCCTGGAGGGATTTAAAAGACAGGGAGATGTGGTGCTTCGGGACACGGTTTAGTGGTGGCCTTGGCAGTGCTGGGTTAATGGTTGGACATGATGATCTTAAAGGTCTTTTCCAACCTAAACGATTCTATGATACCAAGAGGCACTTGGCAGGCTCATGTAACCCAGGAACTCTGGGTGCTGGTGCTCAGGGCAGGTCCTGTTGGATGGGGATGGGGATAACTGTGCTGGTCCCACTGCATGGTCCCCAGAGCCCATCCTTGAGGGCTCCTGAGCCCCCATGTGCCTGTGACCAGCAGATTTGGAGGGTGATTTCCATCACACACCTGGTATGGCACCTCCGGCCCGGCTGGGTGTTTCCACCCAAACCCAAGGCTTTCCTTTCCAGCACTGAGCATTGGCATTCAGGTGCTGCACACCCTGACTCACCCTGGGACCCCCATATTTCACAGCACTCCTGTGATGCACCACAGCCCAGAGCATCTCAGCAGACATCACCCTGCTCGGCAGGATGGGAGTCCGAGGCAAAAAGCCCCCAGGAAGAGCCCCGAGCCACAGCGCTAGCTTTTTGCCCAGCCACCCGCCAACGCTGCTGTTCCTGTCACCTCCTCGCTGCTTTGCGGTGCAAAAGATAAATCAACCATAAGATGCAAAAGCACTCGAGGAGAGCGGCCACACTGCTGCCATCATCCTGCCGCTATAATTTCACCCTGAAAAATATCTTTGCCTCAGAAAGGAGCTTCTCTGGAAGGGGGAGAGCATTTGTCAGTGTTTTCTGAGCAGCCCATCCGGAGAAAACCCCCGAGTTTGCAATCCTCACTGGTGGCCTGTGTCCCCGGTGTGAGGCGGTGTGCTGGGCTTTGGCTCCATCTGGAGCTAATCGATGGCATGTGAACACACCAAGATAGCAGCAACCTTCCCCGAGGACCAGCTCAGGGCTCCCACCAATTAGCACCCGATTTCTAATTCCTGGGCAGTCATTTCATGTGATGACTGCCACCCCGTTGCCCACTCTGCCTGTTTGGGCAGGGGCCGGGTTGTTAATGCACCCCCCTGGTTTGCACCTTGGCCAACGTCTGACTGAATTCAGCCACCAAAACCATCAGTGATGATGGGGTGAACTGGTATTTAGTGGCTGAGAGATGCTCTGTGCCCCCTGCACACGCCGAGCAGCCAGGGATGGCTCTCAAAACACAAGCTCGGTGCAGGGCGTTGGAGCAGGTGCCACTAGATGTCAGTTGAACACAGCCCCAAAAAACTGGAGCCACGCCGAGACATGTCCATAATTGCACACCGAGGTTTTCCCCCATCCGCCGGGAAGCACATCGTGGTGGTGGGGAACTGAGGTCCATGGGGACCCCACAGACCAGGCTGGATGCGTCCCCCCACAGCAGCTGGGTTGGCGTTAGCATCACCTCTGTGCAGTGCTCAGTGTGCTATGGCATGGCCTGGGTGTACTGGGGATTAGTGCTACTGGACTGGACTTGTAATAGGAAAAATTTGGGGAAAAATGCCAACTCTCAGCCTTCCTGCTGGCAACACTAAGGGGAACGATGACAGCAACTCCCCTTGCCCATTCCCTTGACCAAGGCGCTCCAGGCAAGTTTGTCCCTTCTGAGCACAGCTTAGCAGCACGTTTGTAATGGGTCACAGCCAGCCACCACCTTTCCTGCCGTCTTCCCCTACAGCCCCAACTGCTGAAAAAACTCTTTTTTCCCAGCTAAAAAAAAAAAAAAAAAAATTAAAAAAATCAGGATTGTCCCCTCTTCTTGCACTGTGCCTGAGCGAAGCCAGGTCCCTGTCACTGCACGGAGCTGCAAGGAGCCTGCAGATGGGGAGGGAGGTGGATGGCTCTGGGGTTTTGGGAGTCCTGGTTCATTTTCCAGCCCTGCCTTGGGCTCCCTGTGCAATCCCAGCCAGGCACTCACAGCAGTTGTGACTGCACCCAAACTGCACCACTGCCTTCTGCCCCAGCACACCGCCCCAAGCAGGACTAGCTGGGACAGAGCTTCTCAGCTCCTGGGCAGGCACCTTTGCTACCAACAGTCATGATAAACCTCTGGGTCAGAGCTGTTCTATTATTCATACAAAACCCCTTTCCAGATTGATGCACTTGCTCCTCTCCGCCGCAGCATCCTCAACTGCCCTGCGTTTCCCCAGGACCTCGGTGCGACCCCACTGCGAGCAGGAATTTCCCACCAGGCTATCCCCCTCCTTTCTGTGTCCACTCGGGTCTTCCCGAGTTTCTTGTCTCGCATCTCCCGATCATCCTCCCAGAGCACCAGGGCGGTCAGTGTCCCACAAGCCCCGACAGTCCTCTCCGCGCCTCGACACAGCAATGCCAACATCAGCTGGCTCGTCAGCTTTGGATCCAAAATGCAACGCTTCATGTTCACTTGTGCTAAGCTCCTCCATCTGGTTTCATACCCTGCCCGATGATGCTTTCTGAGGCATTAGCAGTGGATCCAATGTTAGTGCCATCAGCAGATTTCCTGGCATCAAATTCCTCCGGAACATCTTTAACCCCAAACTGAATGCTTTGACGCTTGCACCAACCCTGCAGTGCAGTGGGTCCCCCTCGTGCGAGCAATAACCCCATAGCCTGACCCAAACTGGGCCAAAGCCCTGCTCAGACCCCCCCCCCCTCCAGTTTACACTGGGAAATGCCACGTTGAAAAACCCCAAGTTTGGCCCATGCCACACATTGCGGAAAAGCTATAAGTAACCAAAATCAGCATAATTCTTTGGGCAGCACAGCAAGAATGGGTCAATCCCAGTTTTTGGGTTGAAACCCTCCCACCCACCTTTCTTACCTTGGCGTCTTCGGTGTCGGACTGGGTACTTGTCTCCTCGTAGAGGTCAGACTCCTCTGAGGCAATGGGGACTTGCACCGTCAGGCTGGGGTTGTTAATGAAATTCATATGGTCCAGTTCATCCATGAAAAAGTGTTCTTTGCCAGTGACTCCATCCAGGTACTCCGACTTGGGATCCTGGCCAGTGTCCACATGGTTTAACACAGAGTTGTCCCTCTTACTGTGCTCTTGCTCTTCCTCTGGGGCCACCTTCTTCCCCTTCCACAGCCTGCGGAGCAGCATGAGGACAGAGGCCTTTATAAAGTCGATCCCCTTGGTGATCCTGCCAATAGCGATCTGCAAATTGTTCATCTCTCCGTCGTCGTCAGATGCCGCCAGGCTATCAGCGCTGAAGGAGCTCAGCAGCAAAGCTAAGAACAGGTTCAGCACCTGGAGGGGACAAAAGCAAATACCAGCGCTGATGTCCAGCATGAACATCGTCCCCACAGGCTGGAGTGGCAGGGATGAGTCATAGCTGTGGAGAAGCCCCTTATGTTGAGCATGTCGTGGGACACCCTCCTCCTATTGCCCAACTCTGGGGACTGTGGAGATGCCAGCCCCTTCTCCTGGAGGACATGGACGTGGTCCTCCTCACTGCTCCCTGGGTTGCGATGCCCTCAGTGTCACCCCCAGCTTCTTGGGTCCTGCTGATCTATTTGCAAGCGATGCTAGTCATCGCTTCAGCCCCCGCCCAGACCTGTGGTGTCCATCAACACGTCCCTCCCTTCGCTCTCTTGGAGCTCTTGGTCTGCCTGGTCCCCACGTGGGACTCCCCAAAGCCTATGGTGCTTCTCCCCACCACCCATAGGGATGCAATTCAGCTCGGTCCCTTCTCTTCGCAGGGAGAAGTCTCCTGCTTATTGTCTGCCCAGCTGCAACTCTTCCTCTCCTCTTTGCTGGCTCTGGTTGCTCAGATGCCCAGCGACCTCCTGAGCGTCTCCAATGCCCTGGGACCACATAGGAGCCTGAGCCACAGCTGTAACCTCATCCCTTTCTCCCAGAGACTGCTCTCCTCCACGGAGAGCGGCATTTCATCTCAGCACAAGTCAGTTCATGGGATGCAAATGCAATGCTCTATATAGCTCCAAGCACGGACTCTCTCCTGCTTCCCCCAGATCTCTCCTACTTCACCACACCCAAAACGTGACTGGACCCCACTGCAGCCTCGCCCGGCACGGGGGGACTCACTGCATGCCAGAAACCCGGAGCAGCTCACGAGAAGAGGAGCGGGACAGGCTCTCCCCGGGGTACGGGGGCATCGGCAGCACCCAGACATGCACTCGCTGCGCGGAGCGGCCGATGGGCCAAGCCCACAGCTGTTGATGTTTGTGCCAGCAGCGTATCTGAGAAGGGAATTAGCTGCTATTCAAGGTCACTGCTGTTTTCACATGGCTCATACTATATGACTTAAATCGCATCTTTAAATAAATCCCTACTATGCCATCAGTTTAATACTTACGTTGAGCACCAATTACAGCTAATAGTTGCTGTTGGCTCTGGTTGTTTTGGACAGGAGTCTGTTACCTTGTCACCCCACTGACTTCCTCCCTTTTCCCTTAATAACCCCAAAGGAAATGCTCAAAGTGTCATTAACAGTAAAGGATGACTGCCCGTCGCCTTATTCCTCCGCAGGGGAAGTGGGGAGAAGCACAGACCTCCCTGCAGCCGGGATGCTCGGGAGGCTGCTCGGGACAGGCTCCAGGACTCGGAAATACCTGAGACGTGGCCAGGAGAGTCTGGCAAAGAGGATGAAGAGAGCAGAGGTGGCTCTGTAGGTGGTCGTGCACTGCGTGCCTCTACTTAGCTTTAAATGAACCCTGTGCAGCAGCACAGAGCACAGCAGGAGCTGCAAAGCGTGCCTGGAAAGCTGGGGTGCAATCTCAGGGAGGGCTGCCTCTGACCCCACCGGCTGAAAATTGTGCTGCCCTCATACCATCTCCAGGAAGGTCTCCTGGAGGGATGGATGGGCTGTCCTACTCCAAAAACTGGCTCCAGAAGAGAAAAGGTTTCCAGAGCCCGTTTTGGGGAGGGTCTCCAGGGAGCCCCAGTTGCGATTCCCACCCTCTAAGCTTCTGCGCTCTCTGCAGACTGTTCTGGAGATGCTCCTGCTGCTTACGGGTGATTTTCAGCCTGATTCAGCATCGCAATTCAAATGAACGGGTTCCCCCTTGAAAGGCAGCGTTACAACCTGTTGCTGACTGCTGGCTGATGGGCAGCCCGGGGAGACATCGGGCTGCTCCCCACCACGAGGCGATGCGCGCGTGCCTGTCCAGCATCACCCAGCACAGACCCCAGGGCACCCCAGGGTGAGGTGGCTCTGCATGCTGCTATGGGGGCCATTTCAAAGCCCCAAATACCTGGCATGAGCCAGGGAAGCCAAGCAAATCCCAACTTTCTGCCCTTGAAGTGGGACGCTCCAAGCCACCCTACCCCTGACCCGAGCTGTGGGGTAGTCTGGGTTTCTCCCTGGGGCTGCTTTCACCCCTCTGGAGGGCTGTGTCAGCCCGGGCCTGGAGCAGGCATCCGCAGCGGGGAGGGAGGCGTCAGCAGCTCCCTGGGCAGATAGTTTTTCAAAGCAAATTCCAAAGGGCTTACACAACCCCGGCAAGTAATAGGAGCGATTCGGCAAGCCGCTATGCTTCCCTCCCCTGCCTTGCTCCTTAAGAAGGGAGAGCAGGGCCCACGCAGCCTGGAAAACAAGCTTCAAAGCCGCCAGTGAGAGGGTTACCAAGTTTAGAAAGGATTTCACGCTCGCCTGGAACTTGCAGACCTGCAGCGCGGGCAGCGAGCAGCTCGGGTTAGCGGGGAGGGCAATGGGCAGGGAGGGAGGGTGATGGTGACCAGGGTTCATCAGGACCCAGGGGAAGGAGCAGAGGGGTTGTGCATCCCCAGGATGCCGCCTGGACCACGGTGAGGACTGGGGATCTGCAAAAGTCTTCCAGGGGGTTCTGCTTCCAAAAGCACCTGGGAGCAAAGGGCCAGCCCTGGGGCGAGCTGGGTATAACCCTGCCTCCATCCCTCATCGCAGGAGAGTGGGAAACAGGGGAGCAAAGCCTGAAAAGCCATGTAGAGGAGAAAGGGCAGCTCGAAGATGAGCTCTCTTTTGTCTCAGAGTAGCTCCTGCATCTGCCTGAAGCCCATTGTTGTTTTCCATGCCTTGGTTTCCCCTTCTGTTTGTGATCTAGTTTCAGCTGAAGGCACCTCAGAAATTGCTTCTTACCCTGCTTTACGCAGAGCTGAGCACACAGCACATCCCCACCGGGTCTACAGGAGGGAGGTCAAGCCCTTTGCCTGTGCTCCTATACAGCTCCAACAAGACCCTGCCTACAGGCGTAGCCCTGTAGATGAGCTGAGCTGGACAGCATTGGCCAGTGAGCGAGGGGCAGAGGTGTCCCCACCCCACGACACCCTCCGTCCTCACCCCCCACCTATCACTGAGGGCCCACCCCAACTCCAAGACTCACCACGAGGTTCCCGATGACCATGACCATCATGAAGACGATGAGGCACATGGTCTGGCCAGCCACCTCCATGCAGTCCCACATGGTCTCGATCCACTCCCCGCAGAGGATGCGGAAGACGATGAGGAAGGAGTGGAAGAAGTCATTCATGTGCCAGCGAGGAAGCACGCAGTCGTGGGAGATCTTGCACACGCACTCTATGTAGCTCTTCCCAAAAAGCTGCATCCCCACCACGGCGAAGATGAAGACGATGATGGCCAGCACCAGCGTGAGGTTCCCCAGGGCGCCCACCGAGTTACCGATGATCTTGATGAGCATGTTGAGAGTGGGCCAGGACTTGGCAAGCTTGAAAACCCTCAGCTACGAGGAGCAAGGAGACAAAGCGTTGATTTGCCTGGGGCTTTCATTGCCACAAGGTGTCAGCAAGGCCACGAAGCCGGGATTAGACCTTCATGTGGCGGTTTTATTAAGGCAGGAGGGATTAAACACCCAACTGCTTTGCAAAGAGCACAGACTCTGACTTTCCTAAATATTTAGCTTGACTGCCAGTGTTATCTTTACCAGGGGACAAGTTGGTGACCGCCATAAAGGAGGCTGAATAAGCCATTCTCCACCCTGGTGGCAACTGCATCCAAAACCCCCCGGCACAGCTCATCCCCGTGGCACGTACCAAACGGAAGGAGCGGAGCACGGAGAGCCCTTGCACGTTGGCCAGGCCCAGCTCCACCAGGCTCAGGGTGACGATGATGCTGTCAAAGATATTCCAGCCCTGCTGGAAATACTCGTAGGGGTCCAAAGCAATGAGCTTCAGGACCATCTCTGCCGTGAAGATCCCTGTAAAGACCTGTGGGAAAGAGCACCCCATCAGCTTGCTTGAAAGCCAGTGCTCGGCATGGGGTGGGTAGCACCTCTCCTTTTTGTGGTATTCCCAAAGTGTTTCATCCCACTGGGTCCAGCCCTGGTTGAGGATGAGCTCCCTAGCTGCTGCCCAGTGTGGCTTGTGGAGCCAGGCTGGGAGTACTGGGGACCAATTGGTACTGGAGAGACTTGGTAAAGGTGTGTGTTGGCAGGTAGAAATTAAAAATGAAAGTCTCATTGGCAAAGGGACTTCCTTCAAATGACTGCTGAATCACAGGGATTGCCAGCACCAGGAACTGGGCTGCTACTGGGATGCCCCTGCCCCTCCCCGAGCCCTGCGAAAGCTGATCCGGCTCTTACACATTGCTCTTTTCCCGGGACTACAACGGTGCTGTGCATTATCACATTACTCCGGAGCAGGATCAGCAATGTGACAATTAGCATCCTTGATGCAATTTCACAACGTGGCATGTGCAGAGGGGGCCCGGTGACAAGTTTTGCCCTGGATGTGGATCGTGTTGGGATGCACAGGTCCTTGCCTCCACCTTGCCGAAAGGCTTCTGCACTGGCATCCCAGGGGATGCTCCCCGACATGCCCCTTTGCATGCCAGCCCACAAATGTCCCCTTTTCTGCTCCTGCCAGCTGATCCCTGCTCCCTTCACTTACAGCCTGGCTATCTTTCTGCCTGCAGCGAGACAGGCAGCAGGCGCTGCTGCTTTCATCTCAGGCACAGGCAGGCGATGTGGGGGAGACCGTGGCTCAGTGGGGGCTGCTTCTCCTGCTCCCATCCCTCCCTGACCCTTCCCCAGCAAATCCTCCTGGCCCTGCCAGCTCCTTGCGTCGGGGTGTACATGCAGCCAGAAACTGCCGCTGGCCCGAAGGAAAAGCCGGACCTGTCTTTGCAGCATGACCGTGCTTCGAGCAACAGCCGATTAATCCCCTTGTATTTCCTGAATGAAACCAGAGACAAAGCAGCTATGTGCTGAGCGTCATCCTGCCCGCCGGGGCTCGGGCCCCGGCATGTGTCACTCCGGTGCCTGTGCACAGAGAGGCCCCGGCAGGTGCTGGAGCAGGGCAAGGTGGCAGGAGAGGAGAGAGCAAGCTCTTCCATCCCTTAGCTGCATTTCCCAGAGCTACCAGGGGCCTCCTGGGATTGTCCCACCAGCATATTGCCTCCAGCTGAAAGCCATTTACCCTGAGCTCCAAGCAGGAGCAGCCACAGCTGGTTGCTAAATACACCCATGAAATCAAACCAGCCCAGATTTGCAGCTATTTCACTGGGAAAAGCCCTGATTATTATTATTATTATTACTATTATTATTATTATTATTTAATGCTGCTAGCGCTGTTGCCTCCTGCTCCATGGGAACCTGTTTGCTCCCAGCATCTGAATTGGACCCTGCTCTGCCACATGGCCACCCAGCATCACAAGGATGCTGACCAGCTCGTGCCTGACCCTGGGTTGCAATGCAGAAGATGGCTCAGGGCAGCTCTGCAAGGCCGTGGCCACACTGGCATTGCTGAGATGCTCCAAGCCAGACAGAAGCTGCAGCAGAAGGCGATGATGGATCCCACCCCATATCACTTCCCTTGATCTGAGCCATCCTGGAGCCCAACCCATCACAGGGATGCTGTGAGCAGACCCCTGCAGCACTTTCTCAGCAGCTGGGATGTGTTTCCAGGCATGCATGCATGCTGGTGACACAATGGCAGCAGGGGTGATCTGCCCACCAGGGCGGATGGTGTGGCTGCTGTGGCTCTAAACAGGGAAGGATGGGATGCCCGTAGCTGCCTACCAGGTTCCCCACGGTCAGCACGTTCTCAAACTCCTCCGTCATGGGGTAATGCTCCATGGCCATGAAGACTGTGTTAAGCACAATGCAGATGGTGATGCCCAGGTCCACGAAGGGGTCCATCACCACCAGCTTGACAAACTCCTTCAGCTTCAGCCACAGAGGACAGCAGTTCCAGACCAGGAACGTGTGGGCAAATTTGTACCACCAGGATGGGCACTTCTGGTGAGCTTCCTCCAGCTCTGAGGGCAGGAAAGAAAAATGACATCAATGTAGGCTTATCCTGTCCTCCCCTGGGTAGGGCAAGTGCTAACCCACTAGAAGAGACCTGTCCTGAGGTCCTGAACCAGCTCTAGACCATCTATGAGTTTAACATGAGGGCTAAAAGGAGGAGCCTTCCCATGCCCAGGCACAGAGATGTTGCAGACCTTACCCTCCAAACCAGAGAGGGATGGAAAGGCAGATCAGTCATGGAACTGTGTCCCCAATCCTGCTCTCAGCACCTGGGCAGGATTTGAGGTGTCCCTACCACACTGAGGTTGCAGGGACATCCAAGGGAACTGCTCTGGGGTGGCCAGAGGGCTTGGTGCCCGTTCTCAGGGAGGATAGGGCTGAGAAGCCTGTTATTGCTGAGTCTACGGTACTGAAGTTGAGACAGCAGCTCTTGGGAAACCACTCAACAGCTCTCAGTTGACTCTGGAGACTGTTGTAATCGATTGCAATCCCATTCATTTGCAAGAGATATTGTATTATTGCCTCCAGGCATCATCCTAGCGAGTTGGGATGAAAAACCTTGCTTGAGCATCGCTGCAGTGCATTGACCCCATATGGAGACCCCAGGTCCAGAGTCATCGCTTGCACGGGGCTGGAGATTTGGGACAGCCGCTGTCACTGGTGTGTGCTGAGCACCCCAAGCCCATCAACGCACAACAGTAGGGCTAAAAGAGCTGGCACACACAGCCCTCACCCAGGCTGGGGAAGGACATACCTTCCACAGTGTTGGAGATGACGCTGATGGCGCTCCCCACCCTCTTCTCGAGGCCTGGCCCATCCTGGTTGCTCACAGTGAGGTGGTTGTGGTCTGATTTCTCCGGCTCATTGGTTGGGTTGAACTAGAAGGAGAGGAGGCCACAGGGGATGAATGCAGAGTGCTGCAGGCTATTTAATGCACTTAAAGACAGAGCAGGCAGAAAAAAGGGCATGGTCTGGAGAGACCTTGGGGTGCAACATGGGGACTACAGGTGGATTGCAGAAACGCTCGTAGGACCCGACCCACAAGAAGCTGGGCACAAGCCTGTCCCTCCACCTGGATTTACAGGGGTGGGCGCCCGCAAGGGATGGCAGAGACAGAGCTGAGCACGTACACCGATCACCGTAGCAGAGCGCTCCAGCACGACCTTGGGGACCACTTGCCCGTTGCAGTCCTTTGCCTTGTCCTGGTCACTGTTCAGGTCCGAGTCGCACTCCTTCTCGGCCACGTTTCTGGGCAGGGAACCGCTGCTGGACCGCCGGTCCTGCAACTGCAGCAACCCGCGTCTCCGTCACCCGTGTGCCCACAGCCATTGGGAGCTTCCCGCAATCGCCGCAGGGCACCAGGCTAAGGAGGGAGGTGAACGGAGCCCCGGGACCATCCTGGGCAGAACTTTGACTCCAAAGTTTGCTGCAGGGCCTGGGCAGCAAACTCAGATCCTCACGAGCAACAACGAGGGATATCAATTTGCAGTAGCTAACCAGAAGCTGCAAGCCTTTCCTTTTCACTTGCACACCCCATCGTACTAAGCTCTCCGCACAGCAGTATTAGATCTGTTCAAATTTGATCCGAGTGAATAATTCATAAGGAAATAACACTGCAAACCTTCTAATTTCTGTCTTGCATGAAACTTTAATCTTTCAAACATGCTTTCATCCCAAATGGGAAAGAAGCAAAATCTTGAAGGCTCTTACTGAAATGCAATGTCCAAGATTTTTGGACTTGCACTGAATTTTTGAATGTTTGGGTCAAAATTTAGGTTTTTTCCCCCCAGATGTTGTTTTATTAGATTTTCATTTGCACATACAATTGTTTCTTTTTTTTTTTTTTGTTTCTGACAGTGCTATTAATATTTGAAGTTTACTGCACCCTCTGGTAGCACTAAGGATGCCACAGCAGAGTGGGAGCCTCTCTGTTCACACCGCACGTTGCCGAGATGCAACACGGTTTCCATGCTCAGTCGCTGGATGTTACATGGATCCAAGCACCCATTTCTTGTAGGTGCTTTGCCCTCACTCTCAGCCTTATTCCCTGTCTTCTCCATTTCTCTAGGTGACAATAAATGAGTATCAACCCTTAATAAAGCCTTTGGGCAACTCACTGGTTAATTTGCTCAGGGAACCGGCCGCAGCACCAGCTTTATGCCCAGCCCTGGAGTCCCCATCCCTAGGGCAGGGCTCGCTTAGACCCATCCTGCAAACAGCAGCAGCCAGATAAGAGCAAGCTGCTTCCTCGGAGGATGTTGTGGCTTGGCACAGATAAGCAACGAGACACAGAGGCTCTAGAGAGAGGAAAACACTGTTTTGTGTCTCTCTTTACATGCGAGGAAGCTGGTCTTTTGCCCAGACTAACAGATTTGCAGGGATGTCTCCTGCAGACGTTGCTGACATTGGCCGAAATGATGATTAGAGATGGAAAATGGCTGGGCTGACATCGCAGAAGCTTTTGCCCACATTTCTATAGGCATATTGTGCTGAAAAGAGACTCCCAAGGGCCAGAAAGGGGCTAAGGTAACACCTCGGAACTGCAATGGAGCAAATGGGTGGAAAGCAGGCAGCTTAGAGATGCCAGCTCAGAGAAATATCAGTGCAAACTCTCTGCAGCATCAGGCATGCATATCTGCTCAGGTACTGGGGTACAGCAGTGAGGCCGGACCCCGAGAGCTGTGCCTCAGCTCCGGCGAGGACACCCGGACCTCCCCGGGTGAGATGCAGCGTCTCTCGAGCCCTCTCTGCTGTTTCCATTCTTGGCAAAAAGCAAATAGTTTGCTAATGCATTTAGCTTTGCTGCAACCGCCCCGTCTTCCCTGAGCGCTTCTTTTGTACCCTGATCATAATCTGCCGCTGCAGGCGCTCTGCCAGGTTTCCTGCTCTTGATGTGCTGCAGGAAGATATATTGTTAGTTCTGGTGCCTTTTATGTCTTGTTTCTCACCTCCTCCTTTCAAGCAATACCGCACCTCTGTGCTGCACCTCTCTGCTGCCTCCCAGTGCTCCTTGTGCTGGAATTTGGATGTGGAAGTTAAATCTTTTCAGCTTTTTTTTTTCCCCCCACCCAGGATAGTACCTCAACTTTTTGATTCAGCTATGACCCCCAAAATAGTTACTCAATTATTATCTTTGCTTACTATGGACCATATGGGGCTTATTCTTGGATTTTACATAGAGGCACCACCACGCTTGTTGCTGCCTCCCCTTTCCTCCCCCTATTCCTAAGGTCCCTCATTTTGGCCTCCACACTTTCCACCAACCATCTTCTCTTGCTCCTCTTGATGCTTCTTCAGCTGCTCCATGAGCTGCTGAAATTCCTCCTCCTTCTGCTGTTCCTCCAGCATCGTGGCATCGTTTTGTTCTGCGTAAGCCATGGCCACCACAGCGAGGATGAGGTTGATGAGGTAGAAAGAACCAAGAAATATAACCACCACGAAGAAGATCATGTACGTTTTCCCTGCTGCACGCAGTGTCTGTGGAAAGAGGAGGCATGGGCTGTCAGACCACCTTGGCACGATATCGGTTTGGTGTTGCTTCCAACAAAAGGTCTTGCCCCAGGGCACCCTCCCATTTGTGGTAGGAGTACAATATTTTGCTCCCGTCTTCCCCAAGGGCTGGTCCTTGCCCAGTTGACCTTCCTGCAGTCCATGGCACTGGGTGAGGACCTGTGTGAAACAGCCAGAAGTCTCGGCAAACCCAGCCACGCTGCTCGGTGCTATCTGGTAGCCCAAGGGCTGCAAGCACAGATGGAGATGGGACCGATATTTCATCAGAGACTCGCTTTGCTGTGACAGGGGCTGATGTCTCTCAGCCCCCAACTTCTCAGGTCTCACCCTTGGGCCAAGAGTGGTTCTTTTCTAAGCCTGGATCTGGGCATAATCATTTCCAGAAGACACATGTAGCCTTTAGACATAGGCTTGCTTTTCTCTATACAGTCTCTGGACCCAGGGTCAGCTGGGATTTTATGGTGTCTGCAGCTTCTCCCTGGAGGATGACTCCATGCAGGGGACAAGCGACCTAGCTTTTCCCCCTTACCCTCCCCCTTAGCTCAAGCCAGAGATGTACTACATACTCTTACAAATCCCTGAGGCCCATGATACAGCTGACAGCACTGCTGAAGCACACCGGGGCTTTGCCCTGGAAAATACACTTCACTGCTCGGGTTGGTGAACTGGATGGGACCATGCCCCATCTCTGCTGATCCTGGTTCGATCCGTAAACCACAAGACAAGGTCCCTCAAGTTTCCAGTCAAGTGACTTTTTACCTGTCTTAGACCAGGGGCAGCATCAAAATGAGAGGAGCATTTGCACAAGGATAAAAATTTGGTGCCTACCAGCTGGAAGAGGTTCTCCCAGAAGTCCTGCGTCATGAGGCGGAAGAGGGCCAGGAAAGCCCAGCTGAAGGTGTCGTAGCTGGTGTAGCCGTAGTTCGGGTTCCTCCCTGCCTTCATGCACTGGTACCCTTCAGGGCACTTCCTACCAGAGGAGCCGCGGGGGCAGCTGGCATGAGCCCCCAGCGCTGCCCCTCCTGCACCCGCAACGAAAGGCTCCATCCCTGGGGACGCTGAGATGCTTCAGCAGACACCCCCCTCCCCCAAGCCGATACAGTCAGGATGCCCAGACCGATACCCCCCACCCCAAGCTGATACAGTCAGGATGCTCGGACCGATACCCCCCACCCCAAGCCGATACAGTCAGGATGCTCGGACCGATACCCCCTCCAAGCTGATACAGTCAGGATGCTTGGACCGATACCCCCCACCCCAAGCCGATACAGTCGGGATGCTCAGACCAATACCCCCTCCAAGCTGATACAGTCAGGATTCCCAGACCATTCACCTGCAAAGCCACATTCCCAGACCCAGTTCTGTCCCAGGCCAAGCACCAGTGGTCCCATGGGCTGTGCTGGCTGCCTTGTCCCCTCCCGGGGAGCCAGGGGGGACATCAGCTGCCAGCACAAGCTGCACTCACCCGGCATCGCTGCTGTTCCCGCAGAGCAGGGCGTCGAGCGCTCCCTCCAGAAAGTAGAAATTGGCTTTGCAGTTGGGGGAAGAGCAAGACATAAAGAAAAAAAATAAATACAAACATTGATTTTCAAATTCTTGGCAGCTCCTCACTGTCAGGGAGATTCCCTGAATCCCAGCGTTGGGCACTGGGTTATCTCCTCTCTGCTGACTTTGCTATTTGCATTGAACTACTTGGCACTAGCTCAGAGAGCTCATGGCATTGTTTCACCGACCCAACTAGATGGCTCCCAAGCCCATAAAGAGCTCTGGAAACAGCCAGGTTTGCTATTCCTCCTGCTGCTCCCATCCCAACCAGCCCCTGCCTGGTGGGGAAACCCACCCTGCTCACGGACCAGGGGTTCTTGAAGCTCCTCCTTACAGCTTGGGCACAGGCCCAGAGCCACAGGAGCTGCCAAGCAGAGCCACCACAGGTCACCTGCCCCCAAGGACACATAGATGAGCACCTGGAGACACCCACCCCAGGACATGGCAGAGGGCAGCTGCATCCCATCCTGGGCATCACCTAGCACAGCCCTTCCAGGAGCCACACAGGGATTTCTGGAGCTTCCTCAAAGCATCCGCGGCTCTGCCTGGCTTCTTGCCACCAGGCTTTTATTTAACCTACGTGGGCTCATTGAGATGTTCCGCTTGTGAAACTCCAGGCGATATGTTTTTGGCCTGGCCCCAACAGCTGTTAACCTGAACGCATGGCCGCAGGGTGCTGTTGCTATTTGCTCTGCACTCATTAGATCCTATATATTGAATTTGCACCCCTACCAAGAAGCCTTCCTGTAATTAATGCCAGAGCTACTTGTACAGTTGGGCAAAGCAGCTCAGCCGAGACGTAACCCGACCTTCTGCTGAGCTCTGCTGAGTGCCATAAACGAGACATGAAACATCCCTGTGGAGCATCCCACCACCGTGCAGCTCTGCCAGGCAGATTTTCTGAGATTTTTACATTTTCATGGAGTTTAAAAACCCCAAACCAAAGAACAAACAAAAAAAACACTGCACTTTTTTAGGCCAAACTTGTTTCAAAGAAGTAGCAAACTTGGAGACCTGCCTGAGGACATGTGCTTGATCCCACCTCTCCTTCCTTCCCCTCCTGTTGGCTGTCGCGGTGTTGCATGCTTGCATGCAATGCTCACTGGATGCAGCTGTACTTGGGGAAGGACCCAGCTATGATGCAGCAGTGAAAGTGGGTGAGAAATGTCATTCCTGCATCCTTCCCTCTGGTTTTCCACCCAAAGTCCCATCTGCTCCTGAAGGATTTGATCACCCTGCTGTGACCAGCCAGATGGAGCAGCTGTTCACCAGTGCCCACCCCGATGGGGAGACTGTGGCCTCTCTAGCAAGTGGGAGTGATGGAGACACTGGTTCATCCAGGCCTTCCCATGGTGAAATCTTTTTAGAGGAGTTTAGCTTGCCCAGGTGGACTGCATTTTCTCTGGCAAGGAGGATTTCATCCCATCTGTCCATCCTGTGAATATGCACAACCCGTTTCACCCACCGGCCACATCTCCCTGCAAGGCACCTTGGCAGGAAGATCCATGCGAGCAAACCATCTTGGTCTGACACGGAGGAAGAGCGAGGAAACTGAGGAGCAAACCAGGGCAATGGGTCAATGGAGAAGGGGATGCACAAGCGTTTACCTTCATCATTGATGTAGGCCTCAAAATCAAAGGTGCTGTTGCTGGTGAAGTTGCTGGTGAAGTTGCTGGCAATATCGTCGGTGAAGTTGCCGTAGAGCGTTGCATTGGCCAACGTGTCGTTGTCCAGCCCCAAATCCCCCAGCAGGGTGTCGTTGAGGGGGGGCCACCGCACGCACTTCTGCCGGAGGTTCCCCATGAAGAGCTGGAGACCAATTAGGGCGAACACACTCAGGCAGAAGACGGTGAGGATCATGACGTCCGAGAGCTTCTTCACCGACTGGATCAGAGCCCCAACGATCGTCTTCAGCCCTAGGGGGGAGGCGTCACTACTGAGCTAATCGTTCATTTGCTGATTGTGGAGAACGTGCTATGGCGTTCCCAAAAGGTGCTGGATCTGGTGGGGACATGTGGTCTCACCAAGTTCACCCTGTGTGCCCAGACCCCCAGCTCTGTGTCCCATGTTGCATCCCAGCTGCCCCTCTGTCCCCACACATTGCTGGGCAGCATAAACCCTTCCCCCAAAAACTGTCACCCTTGGACCAGTGCCAGCCAAGCCTCCCCATGCCAACCTTCACCAGGGTATCACAAGCCAAAGCCCACCCCAGCCTGGCAGCCATCAAGTCCTTCCAACTTTATGTTTTCCCCAAATGCCACAATCTGGCCTTTTTTGGCCCAAACCACTAGAGTAGACCACTTTGCTGTGGCACATGAGCCATTTGCCAGCCCAGTTGGAAGATGCTGAGCATTGCTCTCAGCTCCAGAAAAGCCTCCGTGATCCAACACCCCCACGTGCTGCTGTCCCGTGGGTGGCTGGGAGCCCAGCCGGACCCTCCAGCCTGATCCCTTCAAGCTGGAGAAACCCCAATGCATCCGAGTGAAGGTGACAAAGCGACATCTGCATCAAGCATCAGGATTAACTCATCTCTCCCCGCCCCAGCATTGCTGTTTCCTCCACAGGGGAGGCTTGCCCACAGATCCTCGGTGGGCTTTTGACGTGGAGGATGTTGTTCCCATCACCCGAGGTCTACATGGATGATGGGTGATGCTGGGACATCCTGACGTTAATCTTAAAAGGAGCCCTGAGCACAGAGCTTTCTCACGTGGAGGCAATTCTCCAAAGACACACGATTTTTAGCCCTGTCATCATGCCAGTTCCCTCCCTCTCCAAACTATTTAGGTAAAACCCTGTTCTCCAAGGGCTTGTCTATGTTGGGAAACTGCTGAGGACAGCCATTCTAAAATAGCTTATTTTTGCAACTGCTATTTCTGCAGAGCCTCTTGGGGGGATGTCATTCCAGAAAGAAGCAACAGCTTACGTTTTGCTAAATGCCATTTTTAGCCTGTTTGATGGAGGCAAAAAACATTCAAATATGAACCCTAAAGATCTGGAAACTGCAGGGACACAAGAATTTATTCAGCACAAGAAACTATCGTTTTCTGTTCAATCTCATGCCTCTTCAAGGGGTCTGACCTATCATTTCTGTGAGCTTGCACTAGGTGGTACCAAAGCAGGGTATTGAAACGGCATCAGATTTGGGAAACACCGTCAGAGGTGTTTGGTAACATGCTCCTAACACCACAGGCTGTATGTCTGGGGTGATGTTAAACACTTGCCACTTGGCTCTTGCACTATTAAATATCTCAACCCTAGCATCAGAGCAGTCAGCAGTGGGGACAAAACTGAGGCTCCAAGGACCAAGCAAAGTGTATCCGTTAATCGAGCCCATAAACACAATGTGAGCACAAGCCCACTTAAGGCATCTCCAAGGACCCCTAAAAACACCACGTCTGGCTCATCAGGGGCTTTCCCTGGCCAAACAACCAGGTAAGCACAGGTAATTTCAAGATGTAAAATCAGCAGGACCTGACCCAAAAGCTGAATTATGTGGAAAACTATTTAAAAGTATCGAATACCTTATTTTCTCTGGTTACTCTTAGACCTTTCAAAAGAACAAGGAATTGCTGTGAACTGTGGGAAAACCTGACCTCAAGGAAGGGGAAGATATGGAGAGAAGACCCCCTCTTTAAGTCCCACCTGGTATCACGGTGATGGTTTTCAAGGCACGGAGGACGCGGAAGGTCCTGAGAGCAGAGATGTTCCCCAGGTCCACGAACTCGGTAATGTAGCTGCAGGACAGGAGAGGAAAGGGCTTCAAGGGCTCTGCCAGGCACCCACCCCCCTGTTTCTCAGCCCTTCTCCCCAGGGTTCCCCCCAGGTGCGGCGGCCAGACCCCCTGTCCTCCCCCCATCGCACCAAACTCACGCCATGGAGATGACCATGAAGTCCAGCCAATTCCACGGGTCGCGCAGGAATGTGAAGTTGTCAATGCAGAAGCCTCTCGACAGTATCTTGATGAGGGACTCAAAGGTGTATATCCCAGTGAAGGTGTATCTGAAATGGGAATGGTGACTCAGGGGATGCTCACTCGGGTCCAAGAGCCAGCTCAGGATGAGGTTTTGTCTGTCCCTGCCAGTGGGACCATCTTGGGGAGCTGAGTTTTGGGGGGTCACGGGCTGCTGAGTTCTTGAGGTGCTTCGGCACTGGGGGAGGTTTTCACCTCACCTCGTAAGGCAAGTTGGGACATCTTGATGTACCAATCCCTTTGTGACTATTCTGCAAGAGCTCTGATCCCTGCTGATGTCCCAACACCACCACGCTCTCTGTAAAACCCTGCTGAGACCTGATTGTGCAGAACCACAGCAGAAAATGCTGGATTTTCCCCTTCTCACCTGGGGCTGGTTGTCCATGCTCCTTGGACTGAGGGATCTGCTCATCCTCTCCAGACTATCACTGCCGACCCAACCCAGCCTGCTCTGCAGTGGTCTCCTGTCACAAGGACCCCACCAGCTTTTGGGCAGCTCTGAAACACTCCCACTCTTTGCAATGCCTAAGGCAGAGCACAGACATCCCTTCTGAGATCAAGAGGGCCACCAGCATCTCCCAGTGACACCTCTCCTCCTCTAAAGGGAGGTCCCAACACCCTCTCTCAGCCTTGGTCCTGTCCCTCCTGAGGATGGCCAAGCTGGGATGGCCCCCATGGCTGGGGGAGGTCGTGGGAGGCAGGGACTTACTCCACGTTCTTGGACCACGCCGGGGGGTTGCTCAGCGTCATAAACACACAGTTGGTTAAAATGGTGATCATGATGAACATGCTGAATAATTTAAAACCTGGTCAAGGAGAAATGCTGTGGCTGTTGCCTAGATTGACCCCTTCACACAATGTTATGAAGCCAAGCACCCCTACTCCTCTTGTCCTGGCTCCTACCTTGGTCCCATGCCCTGACCTCCTCCTCCTGCAGCTCTCTCCCGGCTCAGTCCTGCGCTCACACTTTCCCCTTAGTCCCCCTGCTCCCCTGCATGCTCCTGGCCCCTGCCCTCCCTTTCTGCTCCCCTCCCCGTCTCCATGGTGCTGGCTCTGCCTCCCTTCTTGTCCCCTGTGCTCCTTCCTCTCCATCACCCCAGGATACAGCTTTCCCCACTTCTCTGATCCCTCTGCCACAAACACCCCCCTTTTTCCTTCTGCCCCCTGGCTACCAACCCCTGCTGCCACCACAGCTCTGCTGGGATCACTTCTCACCCATCCTAGTGCCCCTCTTGCTCTTGGGGTCCTTTCCTGTCTTTCCATCTCCACTTGTCTCACACCAAAAGCCCCAGCACTGCCCAAGTTGCCGCCTTCCCTGTACCCCAGTGTCCTGGTTCCTCTGCCTTCCCTCTCCCAAAACATCCTTTGAGCTCCCCAATTAACCCACTTCCCAAATGGGACACGATTCCCTGACCTGTAAACATTTTCCTTCCTTTCCAAGTCTCTCCAGACCTCAAAGACCTTGAACCTCTTCCTAGGAAGCTCCATGACCTAGGTTTCTTCCCTTCTCCAACCAAACTGATTCCTCCCTTCTCCAACCAAGACTGAGCTCTTGGTGCCACCAAGATGCCCAAAGCCTTCAAGCACCCACTCCTTGGAGAGGGACCAAAGCACTGGGATGACTGGGCCGTGGGTCCTGGCCATGGTGGGGGCCAGCCCAGGAGATTTGCTCACCACACCGTCATGAAACACTTCTCTCAGCCCTCTCCCAGGGCTCTTTGCACTCTGAGCACCAGGGCTTGACCTGGCAATGCAGCAGCATCACAGAGAGCAAGGATATGAATGGATAAGCACTTTGATGGCTCCTCTGCGGATGGGGTGGAAGGGCCCCAGCAGGTAGAGGGCAGGGGTTGCCGAGAAGCGGAAGATGGACTTCCCTTTGTTGAGAACTATGAATGTCTGTGGAGAAAAGAGAGGAGGGAGATGGGTTAGCCCTTTCGCACACCCCCAGAAACACCCACAGATCAAGTGCTGCTGTTAGAGGTGAGACCTCTATGTGTGCTTTGGATCTCCAAATGCTCGGGACTTTGCCAAGGAACAGGTGCTCTGCTTTGGAGAAGAAGCAACCACAGCAGTCTGGGGCTGTGGATCACCACGATGAGACCCTGGACCATGGTGGAAAGATGAGGAGGTCCATGCTTTGGTCTTTTTCTTGGGACTTGCATCTAATGCCAAGTCTACCCATGGGCTAAGCTCTGCCCCTCACCTTCTTATCCTTGTAGAAAGGGTCCAGATCCTCCAGTGGGATCCCGATGAGCTCCAGTGGTGGATCACCATAGATGAGGGGCAGGTTCTTGCCAGCTTCCAGGTCGCTGCTGGGCTTGATCTCCTCTTCCTCGGGCAGCTCCACTTGCTGCCGCTTTACCTTGAGTGCCTCTGCCTCGGCGATGCGCTGCTCGATTGCAGCCAGCGAGGCGGGGGTGAAGGGGCGGAGGTTCTCGGGGCCCGGGATGTGCGGCAGGCCAGCCATCCTCTCATTCTGCTCCCGGGACGCCTGTGCCCAGCCTGCTGGGAAGAGGGGGGCTGAGAAGGCAATGCCAGCTGGGCTGTTTTGCTCAGCCCCTGAAACCAGGTGATAGCAGGATCTCAGTGGGCTTTTGCAGACGGGTTTATTGCAGAAATATTGAACTTGCAAGAAAGGTTATTACGCCTGGATCGCTTGCAGACGGAGCGCCCCGTGCATTCCTTCTCCTCCCAGACCCCCATTCAGCCTCTGATCAAAAAGCACCATCAGGTTGAGCAACATATGAGCTGAGCAGTTGGTGTCCCTGGCACCAGCTGGCTGTTGTTAGACATGCAATTTCACAACCTAGACAGAGTTGTTCCACAAAACAAAACACCTTCGGCATCAGTGGCACCGCTCCAATTGTCTCCCCTTTGCAATACGTTGCAAGGCATTGGCAGCTTTCCTCCTGCACCTTGTGCAAGCAACGTGCAGTGCTCAAAGCAAGAGGTTCCTCAGCCAGAGGAGCTCGGTCCTGCAGGGTCACCGGCCATTTCACAGCACCCGTCCATAGGAAACACAAGTAACCTGCAGTGCCGGATGGCTCTGCTCCCAAGAGGAAGGGGTTAAATTCTTATCTTGAGCCAAAAAGCAAGGCAATAATGGCACTTTCTAATGTTACAGAGATCAGGATGACTCCCCAGACAGGAATAGGATGGGCCATTTGGGAGAGAGAAGGGTGGCTCCACTGAGCAGCAGAACATCAAAAAGGGTTGGAGAGAGCAAAGTGGGGACGAGAGGGGTGGTTGCACCCGGAGGAACAGGCTGCCATGCCCTGAGCGAGGCCAAAATGCCTGGCAAAGGCTTCCTAGACACCAGAAGGGTTCTTGCTTTGAGCCACCTTGCCTCAGCTTCACCTCGATACGTTTGACCCATAAACACCAGCTTGCATCAGAGATGAGCCCAATATACCATAACACTCGATCCTGCTTTGCAGGGATACTGGGATAGATGCACCTCTGTGCCTCACCCTCCCCGAAATGAGCATCCCACTGGCAAGCGGCGACTCCTCCATGCACCAAAACTTTACATGATGCTGCTGAGCACCTGCCCCTGAAAAAGCTTCAGGATCAATATTCCTCACAGCCCCAGCCCTGCCATGCTGGAAACCTTCAGCCCTTTGTAATTAAGGAGAACTGGACATTTATAGCCCTGATGGGAAGAGAGACTCTGGGTGCGTAATGGTATCGACACACTCCTATGATGGTTATAAAACCAAGGGATAAAAGCAACGGCAAAGGGAGGTATTGATTTCAAGCAGCGCAGGATAACCGCATTTTAGAAACCACCACACTCCCTTGCTATCGCTCTTGAATTGAACCTTGGTGTGCAAAATGGATTTTCTTCTGCCAAGGACAGGCAATCCCCACAGCAGCACAGCGGTGTGGGGGTATTAGTGCTCACCCCCCACCACATCCAGCCCCAGGGATGAAGCGGGGACCAGCCCCCGGCTGCAGCATCTCTTGGGCAGAGACCACCTTCAGCACCATGTTTGAACAGCCCCTTCATGGCTTCAGCACCGGGGCTTTGATGCACGGTCAAAATGCAGCTGGTAGAGGGATGAGAGCAACTTGCTGCCTTTTGGAATGGGACAACCTTTAAAAAGAAAAAATTAAGTGGCAAGACCACCAATTTTTGTATGTAAACCTGTTTTAGAAGAGGAAGAGTTTTGTCCTTGCTGAACAGGGTTATCTAATAGGATAAACCAAGTCACATCACTGCAAAGTGGAGTCCGGCACTGCCTACAACCCAGGTTGTGGCCCAAACTGCTGCAAAACGGAGAGCCTGGAGCAGTTACCCCAGAGGGGCACAGCCCCATCTCACCCCAGGCCCACTGGGCCCCAAAGGTGGGACCTCATCAAAGCAAGCAAAAAGTGAATTTTTGCCACCACGGGTCTCTGCGAGGGGACGGTGCCCACAGTAGCGGCTCAGCAGGATACCACCGTTGCTTCTTCTCATCCAGAGTTATTCTGGATTTACACCCATTTCACACTCTACTTGAGCAGCTCTGGAAACCTGCCCTTTGCATTCCCTTGCTACCAGTGGCCTCAAAGCTCAAGCCAAAAGCACGGCGCTGTGTCTGGCTCTATCGCCCCACCAGGGATGCACTGATGCATGGTCAAGCAGGACCCACAGCACCCATGGGGAGACCGACCCACTCCATCTCCTGGGGACTCCACAGACTTGTTGGTCTAGGCAGCTGCAATTTCCCTGGAAATAGGGTTTTGCAGAGCTGTTAGGGCAAGCCTGCGTTACGGGCCAAGCCAGCGCTCTGTAGGGCTCCAGCCCCTTCAGCAGCACACTGCTCTCCAAGGCTTTGCTGCATGGTCCACACCTTCCCTGGAGCCTCCCGCTGGGTGCTGTCCCTCCAAACCCCCAGCAATGCCCTGTCCCCACTCGCTGCACCCAGCCCGCGGTCCCGGCGGAGGTGGCTGTGCCTCCAGCTGCCACCAGCGATCACCGCAGGCGTCAGGTTTCTGCAGCCCCATGACTCTGCTCATTCCTCCCCCGGCAAGACCGAGTGCAGGAGGGGAGCTCAAGCGAGCAGCACCAGCTTCGCTTTCAGCCCGTGTCTCCTCTTCCTCTTGCTGGGCTGCAGCCATCGTGCCGTGCCACGCTGATCCGGCTGCCGATGGAGCAGCCCCTGGCAGCACCAGGCATGGGGCTTGCAGCCACAGGGGAAGATGCTGGGGCTTGGCAGCACTGCTCAAGGCTAAGCAGGGGGTCCTCAAAGGGGATGTTGCCCTGGGCATAGAAGTGCTTTGTGGCTTTTTGGGGTCTTCTGCAGCATCTGGTCCTGCTCTTACCCCTTTGGGGCCACCCAGAGACAGTGGGATGACCCCAGGGAGCAGGATCAGGACTTAAGCCTACGTCCAGCTCCCACACACCGCAGCCCTGGAGCCATCAGCATCTCTGGTTGATTGCTGCTTCCCAAAAGGGAAGGAGCCAAGAGCCAAATGTAGGCTCTGCAGGGGGCTTGGCTCGACACCCCTCTCTCCCCCAGTGAGCCCAGTTCCCACACCAGTGGGTGTGGGAGACACAGCGTGGGGTAGACAGTTAGTCCCACCACCCCAAGTGAAGTGGCTCACCCTGGGACCAGCCACCCCCAGCCACTGGGACGGGTGAACAGCCCCTCCGCTCCCAGCCTGGCACATCCTGGCACATTTATAGCAGCGGCTATAAATAACTGAGATCAAACTATTTGCGCCTCCAATAGGTAAAAGCAGTTTGGGCCCAGCAACAGGTGCTGCCCTGGGCAGAAATCACCCCCATGGTCCCGTGGGGCTCAGCCCCAGCTCCCCCCGGGACCTGGGTCCCCCCCAGCATCCCTTATTAAAGGCAAACTCTTGCCCCGTCCGCCTCCCTGCTAAGAAATCAGTCACTTAAAATGTCTCTACAAACTACCTCTGCTATTCATTGCCTTCTTAAATTTTGGACTCCCAGCTAAGCTGGATAACTCCTTTTTACCGTGACACACTTGAGTTGTTGCTTTTGGACATGCTGCCCACGTCCAACACCTTGGCACACCACAGATAAGCATCTCATGCCCCAGTTCAGCATCAGCAATTACCAGCAGGCAACTGGGAGCAGCTCCCTGCTCAGGAGTGCATGGCCTTCACTTTGATAGAAATTCAGTTTCCTCTGATATTTTTGCTACTCTGAGGCCACACAAATGAATCAGCCTCCAAAATAAAAGGAGCGGTTTGGAAGCTACCAGAGATGCTGTGTAATAAGTTCTGTATAACCAGGACAGACGGAAGGATGACAGGGTCCTGTCTGAGACTGCTTGGAAAGCCACCCCATCCAGAATTGGCATTTCATCCCTGCACAGAAAAATAACCTCCTGCTGGCTGAGGAAGAAGGGGAAGGACTTCCTTGGCTGCTGTGTGCAGACATGTGGCTGTGGAGGACACCGGGTGGCCAGGGGCCTCCCACCCATCCTGCTGACCCATGCAGGTGCTGAGCTCAGCCCATCACCCGGGGCTCTGCTCCTCCCTTCCCAGGGCATTGCTCTGGCAGAGCATCTGCAAAGCCAGAGTCCCCCAGCCTGGTAAGCCCAGAGGGAGGCACTTGCTTCCCCACCATTCTCAGGAGAGGTATGGCTGGGGTGTCTCAAGTGAAGACGTGCTGCTCCTGAGAGATCTCAGCTCTACAGACACCCAGGAGACAGCAGTGGGACCCCCTGAGTATCTGCAGCATAGCAGCAAGACTTAAACATATCTTGAGGATCTGCCCTTACCCATCTGCAAACCTGCCCTCAGATTCATCCTCTTAACAAGAGACACTCTGGAAAGACCCCAGCAGAGGCTGATAGGGACACAAGTCTGAGACAGAAAACAACCTGAATGGTCATCAGCAAGTGTAAATCAGCTTCACTCACCAAGAAACAGCAGAGCCAGGTGATGCTCAGCCAAGTGCTCGCAGTGCACAGTGCAGGGGGATGCCCTGCAGCAGGGATTAGCATGGAAACAAGGAGCTCCAAAACCAGCAAGCAGTCAGCACCGGGAGAGCCGGTGCCAGGGAGCCCAGAGCTGGCCCACATGCTCATCACTCACGAAGTTAACACCAGGGGGGAGATAAGCCAGCACCCAGCAGCTCAAGAGCTCTGGACACCAGACCCTGTTGCGCACACAACTCAAACCCATCACATAAAAAGCGCAATCCTGCAGCAACCCCTCCTTGCTACCTGCACCCCAGATCCTCCTGGGACACACCACTTCCAACCCAACCAGCACCTAGAGGCAGACTGCACACAGGACAACCCAGCCCTCTCCATCCCTCGCTTATTTATCCCCAGGGTGGGGCAGGATGGTGCAACGGGGACCAGCTGGGACCGCAGGGTTTGGGGATGAGTCACGGCTCAGTGGTGGGTTCTCGGTCACGTGCATCCCAAGTGCTGCTGCAGACACCATCCATCCTCCACGCTGCCCATCCCTGTGGCAGCCGTCTCGCTCGCCCAGGAGGACCCCCGGGGCCACACCATGGGTCTTGCTCTCCCAACCCCGTGAAGCCCCCCCCATAGCAGGTCCCCTCTCCACCCCTGCATGTGTTAAATAGCTTTTAAAAAACCAAAACCACATGGGCTAGGAGACCTGCTGCCAGGAGAACACGTATTTGGTTCAAACCCAGCCCAAGGGCACGGACACTCGGTGCAGTCAGGACAGCATTTATATGTCCACGGAGGACAGGGAGCTTTATGGGGATGATCAAATAGCAGAGTCCTTATCCTCTCTGCATTTCACACCCGACCGCTCAGCCCCAGTGGTGGGACCGTGGGGGAAAGGAGAAGGAGCAGGGCCCAATCCTGCCACCCCACCTGGCAGGGCAGGGGGACCCCAGAGAGCCCCAAACCCCAGCGGGCGCAGGCTGCGAGGCAGGAGGCGATGCCAGCCCTGCGCTGCGGCGGCGGGGCCGTCCGCTGCTGTGGGATTTGTTTGAGCTTCAGGATATTTGTGCTTTTTTTTTTTGGTGCTTGTGTGCATGGGGTGACACTGTGCTTTGTTGTAAAGTCTGACGGTTGTAGAAAAAAAAACTTCCAGCACGATCCAAGGGACATCACATCTTGAAAAAGTCCTACGGGGTGTTTATGTCCTACTGTATTTTCCCCAAGTTCTGAAAAAAAGGTAGGGAAATTGAAAAAATCTAATGCGAAATGTTTTTTTTCTGCCCATAAATAGCACAGGGGGTGGAGAAATTGGCTTTAAGTCACGCACATGGGTGATTTAACGGCACGCCGAGCAGGGCCTGGAGCTGCATTAACGTTTTTGAGATTATATGAGTTTCTAGCAGTTACTAGGATAAACACCCTTCAGTTGTGCCAGACAAAATTAGCCATTTTATAAACAAGTTTATGTCCCTTTCTGTAACATGATAACGTGCTATTTAAGAGTCTGATGTTTACTATCCCCAGATATATTGTTGGCTCTTAATGCTTTGCTGTAACTACATTACCAAGACTATCTAGAAAGGTATGTGAAGTCTCCAAAATTTTCTTCTGCAGACAAATGCCTCTTCCAACGCTGCCGTGGGACACTGGATCTCCACCACCGCGGCAGTTCTGAGCCCACCATAAACTTGCTGTGGTTTTAGGCTGCCCTTTTTTTTAAAAAAAATGGTGCTAAATTTTCAGGAAAAGAAAATAACACCAGTAAAAAAATTAAGAGAGAGTCACCCCAATCCTTTCCCCACTCTCTTTTCAAATAGCAGTGGGCTCGGAAGACTTAGAGAGCAAGAAAAAAAAATAATTCTTCGTTTTCCAGCATTATCCTTTGAGTTCCTGAGTTTTTTAAGCACTTGGCTGGGAAATCCCGTGGGCTGTGTGGCTCGAACACCAGCCTCTCCCCCGCCAAGCCCAGCGAGCACCACTGGCTCCCGTTAGTGACACATCCCCCCGTGGCGACTCCTGTCACCACCGTGGTTTTTTACCCTCCTCTCGGTGAATTTTGCTCCTTTGCCTGAAGCGTGGCCCAAGCCAACTGCACCGGCAGGAATGTGGGATGCTTCCAAGCAGCACCCATCGTCCCGGGGGTCCGGGTGAAGCTATACTGCCTGCAATTTGCCCGACGCCGAGCAAAAGGGATGGTCTGTTGAAAGCCCTTGGAAAACGATGCCAGAGCAAGCCCAGCACTGGTGGATGCCTTTCCCGAGCCCGACCAGGGCGACTGAGAGGCTGCAGCAAGTTCATGTTCTTCAGGTGCCATCATGGTCCCCCAGGTTGGTCCAGACCAGCCAAGGTCACTCTAAAGCAGCAACAGCAGTGCCGGTATAGCTGCGTGGGCCAAATATAAAAGCATATAGTTGATTTTAAGCACCAGTTGAGGTCTTTGGTGAGCGAGTTCACTGCTGTGGGAATGATGTGACACTCGTGAGCTGAGGGCTGTGCTGGCCGTCGGGGCATTTACATGGAGGAGGAGAAGGATGCGATGCACAATCCCGTGTTTCACGGCACGTTGCAGCAGCACCTTCGGCGGAGTCCCAGCCACGATGGGTGCTCTGCACGTGCCGAACAAGGTGCTCCTCCCTTCCCCAGCTCCTTGCAAAGACGCAGCCGAGCCCCTGTCATCGCTGGCTTCCTTTGGAGAGCCAAATCCTTAATGCTGAACATGCTGAGGGGGCACCAGCCTCCCCCGGGGACATAAACCACTAACCCCCCCAAAATACGTGCCCTGCAGGAGGTGCCTCCAGTCCTGCAACTGGCATCATAAGTGGCATGGAAATTAATTTCATACAATTCACTGATAATTATTGACCTGAATTTACTCGAATGCAAGCAGTGCAATGCCCGTTTGCCCGCAGCCCTACCAAGGGTACCTCGATGTGCTTGAAGGCGGGGATGGCATACATAGGCTGGAAGCTGTGAAGTCCTCAGATACTCTCCTGGGCCACAGATGGAAATAGGAGGTTGCAACATCCTGCAGCAACGCGCTAACCCCCTCCTGCCTGGAGCCGGGGGATGTAGCGGGGGGTACTACCCCATCCCCGCTGCCTTTCCATCCCGCTGTCCCTACTGACCCCCCAGGAGGGGATTGCTGGAAAGGGGACACCGGGGCGGATGGCTGCTTGGGTTTATTTTGGGGGGGTTGGCTGCGGTGGAGGCTTGGGCAGGCAGGGAAGGGTTAAAATGGGGACCCTGCGCTTGCCCACTGCCCACTGCCTGCACTCGGGTGTCATCCAACGCTCCCGCTCCTCCCTGCCAGCAGCTCTCATGTCATGACTTGGAAAAGATCTGAGCGGTGCTGTGAAGGCAGCGAGGGGACAACGTGGGGGAAGGGAGGGCAGCGTGGGGCTGTAATGACCTGCTACCCACGATGGGGTCCCCCAGACTCGGGGGGCATGGGGGGCAGGGATGCAGCCACCTCCGAGGGATGCCAGGAGAGACACGACACGGCCCCACCGGCTCCCATAGAGATCACCAGTAAGCAGCGCTGGGAGCAGGTCCCAGACGTGATGCTCCCGCGGGATTTGCAATATAGAATCATAGAATCATTTAAGTGGGAAAAGACCTTTAAGATCATTAAGTCCAACCGTTAACCCAGCACTGCCAAGCCCACCACTAACCCATGTCCCTAAGCACCACATCCACCCGGCTTTTAAACACCTCCAGGGATGGGGACTCAACCCCTGCCCTGGGCAGCCTGGGCCAGGGCCTGACAGCCCTTTGGGGGAAGAAATTTTTCCTAATATCCAACCCAACCCTGCCCTGGCGCAGCTTGAGGCCATTCCCTCTCGTCCCATCGCTTGTTCCTGGGGAGCAGAGACCGACCCCCCCGGCTCCAGCCTCCTTTCAGGCCGTTGCAGAGAGCGATGAGGGCTCCCCTCAGCCTCCTCTTCTCCAGGCTGAGCCCCCCCAGCTCCCCCAGCCGCTCCTCCCCAGCCTTGTGCATCCTAGGGCTGGAGGATCCCATTTTCCCAGGCTCTGTACCCCAATACCCCGTACCAGACACCACGCAAACCAGGACCAACATGGGGCGCCTGCAGCCATCGCAGCCCTCCCCATGCCCAGCTCCAGGCGCTGAGCCCCGCACCTCGGCTCTTGCCCTCCAGCTCCCGAGGGATCTCATTCAAATCCACTTGGATCTGGATAAGGGGGACTCAAAGATGAGATGTTCACAAGGGCTGTATAAATAACCAAGGACAGAGGCAGCTGGACAGACAGACAGGCACAGAGGCTGAGCACCCTTCCCGGCATCTCCGGAGCTATAGCTGGGATCTTTGCCCTCATAACTCCCCAAAGCATCCACCATGGTCTCCCCCTTCCTCCCCTCCATATAAATGACCTCATTAGTCCAACCTGCTGAGCACAGAAACGACGCTGGACGGCTCGTCATTACCTGCTGCCGCTCGCGCTCCTACCCCCAAATCCAGTGAGTTTCCCTGAGTGAAGGCAGAGCTGCCCGAGCGGCTCCACAGGGCCCTTTTGCCCTGAACGATGCTCACCAGACCCTTATGCACACACCGGAAAATAGAAAATGCTATTTTCATATTAGCACAGACAAGTAAAGGCAGGACTCTCTGTTCTTTAACCAGTTCCTGTAAATATGCCCTTTCCCCCCCCCCCCCCGAACTGTTATAACGTCAGGCATTTTCCTAGCAAGGACTAGAGGAGGCAGCTCCAGTGCTCGCAGCACCAATCCATCAGCTACATGTGCAGGATCTCCCCTGTATAACAGGACTGATGGGAGCATCCCGCTGTCCCCAGGGTTTTATGGAATTGTTGCCCCTCGTCGATATCTGCTGTTAAATCTTGTGGTGCGTTTTGCTCGCCGCGTGCCCGGGCTGGTCCCTCGCATCTCTATCAGCAGCGGTGTGGGCAGGGGAGGAAATGCTTGTGCTTATCTGCAAACCACTCTGCAACTTGGCACCGGCTCCGGGGAACGAGAGAACAGCCATGCAGGATCTGGCCAAGAGGGCTGGTTGCTGTTGCGAGGATGGGGGGACCAGGGTGGCTGATTATCTCTGGATAGACCCCGAAACGGCACAGGGGGTGCACAGCGGTCCCTGCACGTGCAGCAAGTGATGGGAGCTTTGCACAGCCCCGTGCACCCACCGCAGGCAGGGTTGCGTGGCCAGGTCAGAGCTGGGGGGGGGAGATTCAGCACCCAAATAATGAGCCGAAACCCACCCTGGCACTGCCTGTTTCTCTGCTGCCCATGGGGGCACCCCAGCCCTGAACCCCACGTTGGGCTCACCCTGTCTCCCCAGCACCCCAAAGCCGTGGGCTGTGTACGCACCCCACAGCGGATGGGGGAATGATGGCCTCCCACCTCCGTGTCCCTCCCATCACCACCGTTTCGGCACGACAGAGGGGTCCCACCTCCTCCCCCCCTCCCCATGGGGGTCCCTCCCCACTGCCCCGCGGGGGACAGGGGCTCTGCAGGGGCAGGCGCCTTCCCGAAAGGAGACACTGCGAAGCACCCCGCAGACCTTTCCTGCAACCTTGGCTTGGCCAAGCTGAGGTTTATATTTAGATCTCCAGGAGAAGCCAGGAGAAAGGCGACTTGTGACTTTTAAGCCCTGCCTGTAGCTCCCTTCCTCCGGGTGGGAAGGTGGCTCAGAAACCGGTTGCCCGTCACATCCCCCGCTGTCCCCTCTCATCCTGGTGGCAGGTCCGTGGCCACCCACGGTCTGGTGGCTGCTGGCACCCTTGTCCCTGCACCCTGCCTGCGCCTTTGCGGGGACTTTCACCCCCTGCCCTGGGCTGTTTTCCATGCAGGGGGGTCCGGCGGGTGCCTACAGCCCTAAACACCACCCCAGCGACTGTGGGTGCTGTCCTGCTCCCATCCACCTCCGGCGCTCAGCCGGCGAAACCCCCAGCATTGCTTGTACTGCTCCGGACACAGCGAGAATGACAAACCGGAGGACATCCAAGACCCCGTAGACCCTGCCTGGTGGCCTGGCATCAGCCCAGGGCTGAACCCAGTACTTACTGTTGGGTGGAGAGAGCAAAATCCCAAGGAGAGACCTTTTAGGGCCAGAATTTCCCTCTCCTTCGACTCCTGGAGGCTTTGGCTCAGCGAGTGCCTGTTGGCAGAGCAGCTGCTGCTGCTGTCAGATGGTCATGAGTGAAACCTGAGGACATGCGGGGTCCTTCAGGTAGCCTCGGCCCCGTCTCAGCTGTGGCATTCGTCCCCCGCCGCGCCAATCATGGGGCTGGCGGCGCCTGCAACCCCCGCGGCCGCATCGCCCAGCGCTCCCGGGGTCCTGTGTGCACGGACCCCCCCTGCACCGCGGCCACCCCGGCCATGCCCAGAACCGGGGACGCTGGCCACCCGGGGCGGTCATGGTGGCGGAGCAGGGTGTCCCAGATGTTGAGGTGGCTTCGGGCTGGCTTTGGCACCAAATGGGACGTGGGGAGGTGGAGGGGAGGTGGGAAGGGACCCTGGCCAGCACCTCCCCATCTATCTCTCCCAGAAGTGACATGCAATTGGAAAGAACAGCGGGACAACTGCGAGGGCGGGGGGGGAGTCGGTGCCAGCCCTGCTGCCAATGTCATCTCCAAGCCGGTGGCTCTTCGGGAGTGTTATTCCTGTTGTGCAGCACCCAGCACCAGCCACAGCTCCTCCTCTTGCTTGCAAGCAAGGGGCGTCTGTCATTTTTGCTTTGTTCCTCCCATGCCCACCCTCTGCTGCTGCCTGATTTTGCACCAGCACCGTGTTTCTTTGCACGCCAGGAGCATCTGACGGCCGGGACGGCCAGCAGCCATGCGGGCTCACCTCGTTTCTACACCAGCATGCCTCACCCCGTGTCCTCTGAGGCACGGCCTGCCCGGGGGGACCCCTGTGGGTCTAAGTCAGACCAGGGTGGCACGGGATGGTGCAAAAGGGAGGCTTGCTGTGTGGTTATCTCCCCTCTTGTCCTTCCTGACGGGGCCTTTGGGTGCTCTTTGCATGCCCAGATAGTTGGACGGGTGTGTAGGGTGCACAGAAGACACCCAGGGCTGGGAGGAGAATGCAGAAGGGTGCCCAGCTTGCAGGGCTCACTCCTTTTGGGGTGCACAGGGCTGCACTGGGGGTGGACCAACTACCCCAGCACCCAGCCCGGTCAGAGGGGACTCATCATCTTTCCAACACAGCCGACTCTGTGCAACTCTTCTGCTGCTCGTCCGGTCCCAAAATACCTTGTAGCAACCCTCCCATGGTGGCAGGGGCTTTCTCTGAGCTGAAGCACCTGCCCCCCAGCCTGGCATCCCTCTCTGGCGCATTCCCATGGCAATTCGCCTTTCCCTGCCTCCAGCCCCTCACCCGTGGGGCTCCTTGTGCTCACCAGCATCCCATGCAATCAATAAAAACAGGGCCAAGACTGTAGACCTGAGCACCCAGGGAGCTGGGAAGTGAAGTTCCTTGGCTCAATTCTGCTTTTCACTCAATAATTTTCCTTTTCTGTTCAAGACAGGGTAAATATGGCAGCCCAGGAGACTGGGTTCAGCTCTCAAGGGAGAGGTCGTGCAGTGCAGGACAGAGGATTAGCTCTGCATGGGAGATGCCGAGGGTGTGCTTTGGGAAGCAAAACTTTGATTTTTTCAATTAAAAACCAGCCCCAGGTCTCTTTTTGCTGACTTGGAGCCCAGGCCGGGCTCAGAGCAGCTAAAGCCAAGGGAAGGAGGGAGTGAAGAGCCCCATATTAGCTCCCAGGGGATTGCTACAATCAGGACAGAGCGCTGGGAGCCCATCCAGAGCTCAACAGCAAAGCTACAGCCTGTACCCACAGGCAAAGACCATCCCCTGAGCATCCGGCGGTTGGTGGTTTCAGCTGGCGAGGAGGGCAGGGACAGGGACGTCCTCCCGCTGTGGCTGTGGGGACTTTCCACTTGCTCCGTTGGCCACAGCAGGAAATTGAGGGGATGCTCGGCGGGTCCCATCAGCTGCCAGCTGCCCCAAACCCAGCCTTGTCACCACCAGGAAGCCTGTGCAAGCTGCACTGGTCTTTTTTTGCTTTGTATCTAACCTAGAGCAAACCTGGGGTGAGGCACACGAGGGTTGAAACCCCGGGATGTGGCTCCTGCCCTTCTGGAAGCCAGGGGCACCCAGGGGTGCCCAGCTGGGCACTGGACAGGCACGAGGGCACAGCTCTGCCTGCAAAACCAGCTAAATCCTAACTGGAATGGGAGCTTGGAGTACCCAGGGGTACTCGCAACACTAATTTGGGAGCAAAAACTGTGCCCTTGGGGTGACAGGGTGCTTGGCACAGCCTGCGGGACCCAGGGTGTTTGAGGTGCCTCGGCTTGCACCTTCCCTCGAAGCCGCCGGTGCTGGGCGCATCCAGCCCCTTGCCCTGCTGTGGGGCTGGCTGCATCCATGGGGGCTCTGTGGGGCTGAGCTCTGCGCAGGCAGGAGCTGGGCAGAGTCAGAGCTGCCTGCACAGGGCAGGGTGGAAACAAGCTGTGCCAGCGAGCCGGGGTGCGGGGAAGGCACGTTTGCAGGGTGAACTTGCCATGCTGCAGAGCCGGGCACATCCCGGAGAAGGGATGAAGGAGTGGGTGTGGGCACTGGCATTGGGGGCACCCTTGGCACCCAAGCAGGGTGGCCTGGCAGCTCCCGGAGGAGCAGGGGATGCAGGCAGGGAAAGAAGCAACAGGCAAAGGCACAGCTCTCCCAGCCCTGAGCCTTATTCCCATCCCCATCGCTGATTAACCCTCACCTGGCCAGGACTGCCGAGGGGGACCCTGGGGGGTCCCAGCTCTTGCTGAAGCCTTGGGACACGTGCGGGGCTGGGTGCACGCTCCCCCGAAACGGCGTGGCCCCTTACCTTACTCCCTGGGTGCTCTCAGGGCCCTGGGCAGAGTCATTGGGTGCTGGCACCCAGGACCAGCAACCAGCAGCCCCTGGGACGTGCCGGGGTCCCTCCACGCCAGCTGAGCCTGTGTCCAGGGCGGTCTGTGCAGGGACACTGTGCACTCCAGGGCTGACACCCTGGATCCGATGTCAGTGCCCACGGCGGTGCTGCGGGGCCGCAGTGCCACCCACCGGCTCCAGGCAAAACACCCCCCCTTCTCCCAGACACCCTCTGCCCGAGGGGAGGACAAGGGACCCCCAGGGCAGGGTGGGCGATGGGGATGCCAGGCTGCTGTGGCACCCCAGGCCATGCTGGAGGGGAGATGGGGAGGAGACCTGGCCCTGCTGTGCCTGGGCTCAGTTACCACGAATGCGCGGCTGTAGGGCACGGTCCATGATAGAGATAGAGCTAATCCTTTTTAAAAACCTTTCCCGCAGACTGAAAGCAGTGCAAAGTCCCCGCAGTGGTGGCACATCAGCCCTCCTGCACCCATGGTGGGCTCCTGGCTTTGCAGGCTCTGCCGTGCACTGGGAAGACCACAGGGTCGATGCCCAGCAAACGCCAGCGGGTCATTTGGGGTACAGGTTTAGCACCCAGAAAGACCCATTTGCAGCTGAAAATACATGCAAAACCTAGTGCTTTTCAAAGCTTTATGGCAACTGTGAGCATCTCCAGCCCTGGTCCAATCTGCTGCTGCCGTCTGCCTCACATCCGTGCCGAAACAGCATCTTCCTCACTAATGATGAAGAGAGATGTTTATTCACCTGTGGTCTCTTTGTGGCTGCAGGCAGGCATTTATTTGACAGCCACCATGCTCCTCTGGAGGTTTCCTGGCTGATGACGCAGGATGTTGCTGGCCCAGGGGGTTGTTTAACGGAACATCTTCCATCTCACCTCAAATCAAGTCTGTGGCTCTATTTCCCTCTCGATGCCTTTTTGTGAGACCAGACAGGATCTCTGGAGATCCTGCAGTCTGGAAAGGGGCCAACAGGAGGGTTTTATTTAAGGAAGGACATGTGGCTACAGAGAGAAATTACAACCCAGGAAGCGTGAGAAGGTCTGCCGAGATCGGGTGGCTCGCGTCTCGGGAACACGGTGCAGCCAGGAGAAGCCAGGAGGTTTGGGGAAAGGGCATTTGAGGCCTTTCTTGGTCCTGAAGCCAGTGTTTGCCAAGGCAGGAGCTCAGCCCACGGAGGATGAAGGATGCTCATGGGGGTGAACGGGGCCAGGCTGTGGCATGGTGGTAGCAGCTCCAACCTGGAGGGGACATGGCACCCCAGCACCTCTAGGAGAGCCTGTGATGCACCCACCTTGTGCTCTTCCTCGCCTTCCTCCTCCATCTCCTCTCCATGGCCGTGCCCAGAGCCTGGCTCCTTCACCAGGCAGAGAACAAGCAGATATTTCTCCCCCAGGGAATATTTCCAGGCATTACAGACATTGGCAGGGTTTCCACCCTCTAGCAAGCCTGGTACCAAGTTATCTGGGTTTGTAGAGCAAACCAAACCTCTGAAAAGCAATGCTGGATTTCAGAACAAGATTTTATTGGCAAAAACCTCACTAGTGCCAGGCAAACAAGTCCCCAGTAAAGATGGGTGAGGCCCCACTGCTTGCAAACCATCCTGTGCCTCTGGTGCAAAGCCCCTGGGAGAGCTGCAGAGCCTCTCCGAGCTGGCATGGCAAGGGTGATGGACCGTCTTCCCCGGCTCCGAGAGCAGCTGAAGCAACAGGCACAGGAGAAAGGCGAAACATTTTGGAAATCAGAGGAGGATCTGAGTCATGAGACCATTGGGGGTCTCATGTAGAGAGCTGTGGGTTTTTGTCTGTCTCTGTATTTGCTTCTCCCACTCCCTGAATGGCTCCTGGGGGCTGTGTCTAGGCATCTTCCCATAAGGGAAAAAATTTTGTAAACCAAGGAAGGAGGGGAAAATAACCAGCAGTAAATCCCTTCAGCATTGGGGCTGCTTCAGTTTTCATTCCAGTGCAAAACGAAAAATGCCAGATGTCCTTTGTGAAATGATATTTGTGTTTCCTACCCAATCCTGGGGCAGAAAAAATGGAGAAGCTCTCTTCCCTCTGCGTAAAACACTGATCAAACTGTGATGAGAGCTTTGGGCAGGCGAGGCACCATCACAGGGATCCATGAAAGCTGCCAGCACCTGAGCAGGCAGAGCCTTTCCCAATGGCTGTTCACACCACCCTCTGAGGATGCCAGACCCAGAACCTACAAAATCCTTTTTATTGTGTTTCTGGGACCGTAGCTGTGGAGCTGCACCACCACCACCACCCTCGAGGAGGTATTTTCCCCCGAACGCCGTCCTTGTCATGCTGTGAAGTCTTGGGTCACCAGGTTGAAGACGTTGCTCTCCATGGACAACTGCCACTTGCCCCAGTTCCTCTTGATCTCAGCCTGGACCTGAACCGACACCACGGACCGGTGCTGGCACCCAGGGGCACCCGCCAGCACCCGCTGGAGGGGCAGGAGCTGCACCCGGGGCTCAACAAGGGATCTGGGGTGCAAGAGGGTGGGGACCCCCATGCATGTCTGCATGCCCACATGTGAACACATGCACGGCTGTGCGCATGCAGTGCTCATCGGGGTGCATCCTTGGGGGTGTCTGCATGACCACGTGTGTGGCTGTGGTGCCCAGGGGATTGGTTTTGGGGGGGACACTCACCTCCCCATTCAGGAAACAGTACAGCAGAGCCACCAGGAACCCCTGGAAAGGACAGAAAGAGCAAATTTCACTTCATGTGACGCCTGCATGTAGCATCCTTCCACACCTCTTATCCCATCCCACAGGTGGTAGGTGCATGGAATCAGTACAAGTTCACAAGACCACAACCCCTGTGCTTTGTCCCTGGCATTTGAGGGATGTCTGGGACTATCCCAAAAGACTGCACATCCCAGAGTCTCCTGGTGTGATCTTGGGATGGGACAGGATGGGTACATGGGGATTTTGCCTACCCGTCTCCCCCAGTCTGTACCTGGTAGGAGCCAAGGACCAGCTCGAAGTACAGCCGGGCGTCCACACCGATGTGCTCAGGGAAGAGCGCGAACACCACGTAGTGCACCCCGAAGAGAGGGATGAGGAGCAGCGTGGACTTCGTCAGCCTCCTGCTGAGAGTGGTGGCATGAGCGGGGGCCTGGCTGCAGGCGATGGTCCTGCTGCCCTGAGAGACAATCCCTTCCCAAGAGCTTGGTCTTAACCCAAAATAGGTTTTCCATGAAAGACAGGTCTTGGAGGCTCCAAGGACGGTCCTCCTCTGTGCTCTGCCAGGGAAGGGTCCTTGCTGCCCTGGTGCCCCCCAGAAACTGGGGTGAGAGGAGCTCCCCCTTGCTCGAGCTAGCCCTTACATGTACTGCTGCTTGTAGTTTTTGCTGATGTCCGGGGACCGGATCTTCTGCGCTAACATCCTGGTGACATTGAGGAAGATGAGGAAGTTCACCTGCCACAAGAAACTGTGTCTCAGGCTCTGCACAGCCCCCCGGTTGGGTCCCCCTGTCCATATGGGACCCCCAGCTCTGGGGCTGGGATGCTCAGGGGACATACTCACAAATATGGCCAGCAGGATGGGAGCCTTGATCACCCACCAGTAGAGGCTGGTGTAGTCATCCCAGCACCTATGGGAGAGGAGAAATGGCTCTGCCACCTACTTGCACCCTTTTAGACCAGGTCTCACCCTGCCACCCCCAGACCCCTGCCCCATTTGCACAGCACCCCTTGCAACGGAGCCCTGGCGCAGCATGGGCCCCACCAGAAAATAGAAATAGCTTTAAAATAAAGTGCTGCCCCACTTTGCCCCTCCTGAGCCTCCCATGCAAGAGGTTCATCCCCCATGACTTGCAGGGGGGACGTGTGGCCGAGCTGGCCTGGAGGAAGAAGAGGGGTGGCTGCTCTTACCCATGGTCGTCGTACTGCAGCCTGGTGACCACCCAGATGCAGACTGTCAGCATGGGGACACCTGCAAGGACAGGACCCAGGCAGGGATACAGAGTCACCCCAGGGCTCTGGGGAGCCCCTGTACCTCCCCTCCATCCCGTGTCCCCAAAAACACATGTCTAGGTCAGGTCTGGGGCCCTGGAGGTGGCAGGAAGGTGACAGCCTTTCCCACTTCTCCAGGTTTTAAAAGGAGATGGTGCTCACTGATGGTAATGTGTCTGTGTGTCACCTCCTGGCCACCCTCCTGCCCTGCTCTGTGCTCTTACATCTAACCTGGGCAGCCGGGACGGGTGTTTCCAGCCCCATATGGATGTGGGAAGAAGGAAGGACCTGTCTCTGTCCCATTCTGACCATGTTCAGGATGGGTCAGTAGCAGATGCTGCTGCAAAGGCCCTTTGGTTGATGTTAGCAAGCATTTTCCCCTTTGAGTGATTTTGCACACATGCCACGAGGGCAAGGATCAGGCCATGCTGCCCGACCAGCTCCAGGGGCTGGCAGCAGCTGGTGGGTGCCTCACCGAGCACGAGGCCATGCAGAGAGATGCTGGGTGGGGGGACATGCTGAGAGCAGCCACGGGGAGCATCGTGCCTGTGGCCCTCTGGCCAAGTGTGTCTCAGAGCAGGCAATCCTTGAATCCTACCCCTGGTCTGTGTCAATGGGACCTTGCTGGAGGGGTTCATGTGCTGGGGGACCCCGCACTCACCCCAGCCGACGAGGATGTACCACCAGATGTACCTCTTGTCAGAGGTGAAGGTGAGCAGCAGCAGGGTCTGCAGGTACATGCCCTCCACCAGCAGCCAGTAGAAGTTGGCCAGGACTGAGTACTGGAAGAAGGCAATGGCTGCTTTGCAGTTCACCTGCGAGGATGAGGAGGGGGAAGGATCAGGAGAGCTGCCTGGCATCAGACCCTGTCCTGGGCACACAGGGGGTGGTCAGCCCTCCTGCCCATCCACTCAAGGAGACCTGTGATGGCCTTTCAGTGCAGCCCCAGGGACGCTGCGCCGGTCCCGCACGTCACCTGCAGCATTTTCTGCTCTGCCTGCGCAGCATGGGCAGATGACCGCAGGCTGTTATTGTAGGACCTTTAGAAACCTGTGTCTGTGGTGTCCACCGTGTTGTATCTGGGCTGCACACAGTGGTTTCTGTTTCTATTGACAACCCCAAGTCTGCATATCCAGCAGCGCAACGTCTGTTTGCATGTGCATGGTGCTGCTGGGGTTGTGCAGAGCTCTCAGACTCTGAGACCAGGAGAGCTTTGAGGGCAGAACATGTTCTCTGCAGACAGGCCCCATGCAGAGATGCTGTCATGAACCTCCTGAAGTCCACCCAAGCCAGCCTTTCCTCCCAGGTTCACAGCCTCTTTCTCTCTCCTCTTTGCTGTGCTAAATCCACTGCAAATCCACCTAGACCTCTCCAGATCAGCACATGGTGTCCTCTCCTGCACCATGCCTGGGTTGGGACTCGGCACCTTACCGTTGACATCGTGCAGTGGTCGACGGACTCATCCGAGAAGAGAACGGCATCCTTGATGAACACAGCAGCCCCGCGCAGTATGAAGGAGGTGAAGAAGTGGATGTGGATAGAGTTCCTGGTGCAATGCAGCTTCCTACGGGAGGAAGAGAGGTGCTGTGCCCAGGGAGTAGCAGAAAGATCAGACAGGCAGAGAAGCTTCTCTTTTGGGAGCCACTTCCCTGGCTGGACCCAAGCCCAGGGGACCATGTGTTGGTGGTGGTCAAGCACAAAGCCCTGGAGAAGGTTTTGCTGCTCTGAAACCATGAAGGACAGGGTTGTGCTATGCTCAAGGCTGCTGCCCAGGGACAAAGTTTGCTGGGGAAGATCCTCCAGCTGCCTCCGGAGAGCGTAATTCTGCAGCACAGTGAGGTCTGCAAAAACAAAGCTTGAAAGGGCAGCCTGAGGGTTTAAAGTCTGTGTCAGCAGGAAAGGACAGTGCTGCAGTTCATCTCATGCCTCCCTGGTTATCCGTGTTGGCAGGGATGGAGCCTGGCTGCTCTGGGAGGGGAGAGACTGAGAGCAGCCATCCCCTGCTGATGGTTTACCCAGCTTTCCTCCAGCTGCAGCCCACGGAGCAGCCAGCGCTGAGCCCTACCTGAAGCAGGAGAAGATGCCGATGGCCAAGAACAGGGCTGCCAGGGACGTGGAGTAGCCGCAGGTGTAAAGCACCTTCATGGTGACAAAATAGCCTTTCTGTAAGGGAAAGCGCCAGCAGAGTGAGGCAGCATGGGCTGGGAGGTGCTGGTCTGCGATGGGCAGGGAGGTGGCAGGGTGATGCCCCAGCCCCTGCCCAGGCCGTGCCCAGCCAAGCTCAGATCCCTCCAAAGAGCCCAGCAACAAGGATGAGGCCACCGATATCCCCGAGAGCATCTTCATGTTTCATCGCCCAACGGCATGGGTCAATGCAGGGTAGGGTGATGCTAGGGAGGGTGCCCATGGCCCCCGGGGGACCCACTTGCCTTGGCCTCGGTGTCGTTATTGCTGCCAATGGCCTCCAGCTCGCAGGCGTTGTAGTAGGGAGGGCTGGGGAAGCTCCATCCCGACTCGGTGCAATTCCTCCAGATCAGCGCTGCAGCGACAAGAAGGGACCTCACAAGAGCCACGGGCATCGCCTCTGCATCAGCACCCCCAAAACGTCCAGCCTGGGGATGGCACCCTGCTCTCCAGGACGGAACCTAAATCCCAGCACCAGCACCCCGGCTGTGACAGCAGCGTTACCCGAGTGGCCCGGCTGCCCCATCCCTCCCATCCAGACCACATCTCTGCCCTCCGGTGCTGTGCCTGCAGGTGCCAGGGCATCTTAGGGCAGGATATGAAAGCAAGCATGAATCCCCATGGTGGGAGGGAATTAAGGCAAAAAATGGGCTTTTTCATCCTGTGAGGGCTTCATCAAGCCTCTCCTGAGCTTTTTCTGCCCTAAAGCAAGCATTTACCAAACCTCCATCTCCTTTTCAATTATGCCCAGCTGAGGAAGCGCTCGGATGCTGCGGGGGCCGGTCGGGTGCTCTCCTTCACACTCCGCTGCCTCCAAGATGGATGGAGGCAGCATCTCCCCTGGCAGCAGTGCCCGCCCCGGGAGAGTGCCTGGCCTTGAAATAATCGTGATCTTACACTGTGTTTTTCATCTGCATGGCTTGGAGTGGTACTGAGCAGGTCAGGAGCATGAGGCGGATGTGTGGATGGGAAAAGGAGGGCACCAAGCAGCTAGGGGACTGTCCTGGTGTCACCCAGTTGGAGGATGAGGTCCCCAAGTGCTCTACCTACAGAGGATGCTTGGTACTAGGTGATGAAAGGGTCTGGGGACTTCCCTGGTGTGGCAGCACCCTGCATCTCTGCTTTTGCCCGTCCCCTGCTTGGATTGCAATATATGCCAAGCTTTTGGATGGGGAAGGAGCTGTGGGACCAGAGGGGAAGGGCTGGGGTGGCAGACGGATCCCAGGCAGGCAGGGGTGGGTGCAGCTCAGCCCTCGGTCCCTGGGGATAAGCGGTCCGGGCCGGATTCAGAGCACTGCACCTTTGGACTTCTTGAAGACGTGGAGGATGTCGGGACAAGCGACGGCTCGGGACTGGCCGACGGGTACGGCTGACCAGCAACTCACTCCATCCCACTCGGTCAGGCAGCCTGGGGAGGGACGGGATGGTTAGTGCTGCTGGGAAGGGATGTGCCGGGGACACACACAGTCCCTGGTCCCCCGGCACAGCCTGCAGCAGGCACGGCTGCATGGATGTAATGGGAGAGCGGCCAGCCGTCACCCGATCTACAGGGCCATGCCGTACCCCCTCAGGAATTAGGAGCATCCCGGCTTCAGTTCTGGGAACGACCTCCCCCAGCGCTGAGCTCTCCTTTTAGCCCTGCGGCGAGATGGGACCTGGTATTTCCTGGGGCTACATCAGACCCAGAGCTCCTGTGGGGAGACCCTGGGGGATGAGGGTGCAGGAAAGGCTGGGACTTTCCTGGTGGCATCTAAAATAATGCAGGTTTATGCTGGATTTCTGCACCCAGCAGCCGTGGTGGCTCAGCTTGGGACAGCTCTCCAGCCGAAAGGAGGACAGGAGAAAGCACCGCAAGACTTGCTGGAAAGCAATTAGCTTAAACATGTTTTGCTTCTCTCTCTAGCACTAAGTTCATCTTTAAATGACTGTCCAATTGCCTTGGAAACAAGCACGGCCGGGCAGACGTGAGCCCTTGAAGAATTAGTGCTGCAGCACACCAGGATGAGACACAGACATCACACTTCCAGGACAGCTCTCCTCCTTGCACATGTACGTTATTAACCTTGTAGATATACATTATTAAACTGGAGCCACATCTATTCCCAGCCAGGGAATGTGGACTCAGCCAAGTCTAATTAGTTTTCTCTGATTTCGGTCTGTAGGTATCTGGCCAGGCTTGGAGGGATTTGCAGGGCTGTCATTACAACGCCAAGGTACGTCTTAATTTTTGCTCTGGAGGACAGCTGAACTGAGCACAGCTATTGGGACTGGTGCTGAGAGCGGTTGCTTCATTTCTTGGGGTCTGAGCAAAATATCTGGATGTGTCCGTATGGCAGAGCCATCCTGCTGTATAAATGCATCTCTTACTGTATGGACAAGGTCTTCCAGCACGGTGAGTGCTGTGGGACCACCCGGCTGGGAGCCAGAGGAGCAGCCCGTGGCACAGGGATTGAGCTGGGATTCACGCAGCTCTGCAGTGCAATCCCAGGGAATAAAGTCATCCCTCCATTCGGATGGGGAGAAAAGGTTTAAGTCCCCCTTCCCACTCTGTTTCCCTCTCCTGGGTTGCTGCAGCATCTAAAAACCCCACATTTCTTAGAGCTGTGCAAAACTGGAACAACTCTCCCATGGAGAAGAGGTGATGGAGGCAACTTCTGGGGGGACAGGGCAAAAAAACATGAGCAAAGGAACTGGCACCGCGTGTCATTGCCCACCTTGCAGGCAGGAGCTATGCCTTCAGTGTCCCCGCACTGTCAGTCCCCAGGGGCCACCATGTCCTCTCACTGTCCCCTGTCCCTGGGCTCCCAGACGGTGTAGCCCAGCAGCCCAAGGTGTTTGGTTTGGATTGACCCAAAGCAACCTGCTTTATTCCAATTTTCCCAGTGGAGGGCTGAAACAACCCCGAGATCAACATTATCCTTGTGACGTTCTCCTTGACATGGCCAAAAAGAGCATTTTTTTCCATCAAAATGCAGTTGGATAGGGAGTTAGTGCTCAGCATTTCTACTGGTTAATTATACGCAGACCTGTCAGGGCTGCCTCCCTATTTCTTTCTGCTCTAACTGTATCTGGAGACCTCCAAAAGAGATCATTTGAACCTCACCAGCAGGTTATTTCTTCCCAGCTATTTCAGAGCAGTAAATGCTCTGAGCACCGGAGCAGACTTTGAAGTGACAGCACTGCAAACACGATCCCTAACCAGTTTTCAGGCCCCACGGTGGGTTCCCCAGCAGGATGCTGGGGTTCCCCAGCAGGATGCCGAGGCCTGAGGTCCCTGTCCTGTTCCTTCACGCTGTATTGCCACCACGTCCAGGGCATCTGAGCCTTGCCCCCATCGTCACTTCATGCCACGCTCTCTGCAGGACCCTCCCTGTGCTGGCACAAGCAAGCAAGGGGGAAGGGATAAATTCAGTTCAGGTGGGCAGCGGAGGCGGCAGTCAAGCAGGAAACTTGGGATTAAATACTGATTTTAATTATGCATTCATGCTTCTTGGTTCTTTTCCTACAGGGAGATTCCTTCCCCCTGGCTGGCACGATCTGGGCTGCAAGATGGACCTTTTCCAATCAACTTGGCGTTTCTCTGCTAAGCTGGATGATAAGTTACATCTCTGCACAGTTACTTAAACAATTATGCACCTCAACATGCATTTATTGAGATGCTTCATTTTTACATTTGTGTTAGATGAAACCCCTTGAATGACGCATTTCTTATTCACTAGGTGATAATTTTTACCCAGAATTTGAGCCAAGCTGCTTTTGCATGGAAATTGAAATGCAATTTTAAAAAAAATGTACAAAAGCAGCACTTTGAAACTGTTTTTCAATTAGTTAATTGGTTCAAGTCCCGGATATGTAAAAATTAAGTTGCTCAAAACATGTTTAGCATTAAAACTAACTGAATTAGGAAGGCAAGAAGGCATGAAGTGGTGACACACACCGTGTGACACTCGTGCTGATGGCCAGGGCTCTGCATCGCCCCTGCCTGCAGCCCTGCCTGGCCCCGGAGCATCGGTGCAGGGAGGACGGGAGCGGGGCAGGAGGCTCTGCTTGGGGCATGGACCACGTCGTCATTGCCCTATGCCATAAACCAGGGGGGACTCAGCCCCTGCGGTTGTGTGCATCCCTCATCCCGTACCCGCTGGCTGCACTCTCAGCCCCCCTCTCTCCCTGCAGCAGCATTTTTTGGGGATGCTCCTTAGGCTTTGCTTTGGCACTGCTCTCCATTTTCTTGGAAATACCTGCTTTTCTGCATCCATGTACGCTCTGCAACCCCCCTACCATGGATCATCCTCCAAAGACCCCCTCAGCCATCTCCCCCGAGGGAGATGAGCCCCGTGCACTGCAGGTGGCTTGCACTCACCGTGCTGCCCACGGGGTCCGGGAGGGGCTGGCGTTTGGCTTTCACTCCTGATAATCTCCAGACATTCAGCTTCTTGCTTTTGGAAATAGAGGACGACGGAGCAGTCGGGATGTGTCGCTCGCACCTTAGGAGGGGGAAAAGGGCAGACAGTAGGATGCCAGGCATTAAAAGACCTGAGCAGGCAGGGTACCAGCCAATATTCACTATTTCTGCTGCAGCCAGCTCCAGGAGAGCCTATCTATGTAACTGTGCTTTTGGACCCTGACATTTCCTTAGCTTTCTACTGTTTGCCTCGTAAACACCATAAAGAACCACCACAATTATTTCTAATTTCCTCCGAAAGCTTGCGATGCTTAAGGGCACTGCTCTGCCAAGACGCAAGTGCCATGCAGAGGAGCTGAGCTTAAAGACGGAGGGGCCAACCCCATCAGCAGGGCAGAGGCGAGCACGTTCAAAGCCTAAGCAAGGAAACCATGTAATTAGAGATTTTAAAAAAAACACCTACTCGGGCATGTCTAATCCTTCCCTTGCCAGCTGGGTTTTGCTCACGTGGGTTTTCTCACGTTCAGGCTGGTGTATTTTAATCGGAGGCATCGGCAACGACTGTTGGAGTTCACCCTTCTCCTGTTCCCTGGCTTTCTGGGGAGATGCTGCAAAACGGGCACGCCGACCTCCTTAAAGCTTTTGGGTTTACTGGCAGAAGTGTTGAGACACCGAGGAGCACACCCTGACCCCTCAGCTCCCCAAAATGCAAGGGATGTGGTGGCTCAGTGCCCTGGGGGAGAATCTGCCTGGGAGACCCCACTTCTGTCGTTCGCCCCCTTGGCTTTCAGATGGAGAGCCAGGAGATTGCGACTGAACTGAGAACAGCCCATAAATTTTCCCTACCCATTCCCAAGCATCCGTGCCCTTGGGGCTGCAGCATCCAGATACGTGACATGTCTGGGGCAGGGTTTTCAGCCCAAGACATGGGATTGGGTTGCTGATGGTTTTAGGTGTGCGGACAGAGATATAAAAGCTGGAGAAATAGAGGGATAAGGGTGGGCAAGTGGACCCAAGGACTGGAGGGAAGTGTGGGGTGTTAAAGCATCGCTTGGCTGAGTCCTGTCCTTCCCTGCCTTGTCCTGGCCACCATGCAGCCACTCCTCTGCGGTCCCTTCACCTTCCCCAGGAGATTTGGTTTCCTTTTCCCACAGAACACAAGATTTACAAGGAAATTTCCAGCCTGCAAAATGCATTTTGGTGATAGGTGCTGGGCATAGCACCGAGAAAGCACACTACTTCATAGTAGTGATGACAGACCTGGACCAGGCAGAGGTGCCGCAGCCCTTTTAGCTGCAAAGCTGCTGGTTTTTATTATTTATGGTAATGCAGCCTGGCTGCTGGAGCACTGGAGCAGGTAATGTGCAGTGCTCCCTTTAGAGCCTGCTTCAGGGCAGGCAACTCCTTGCTGTGCCTCAGTTTCCCCATGTGGGAAGGGGCCTGATGCCATTGCTCTCCTTAGAAAGCCCTCAAAGCCTCCAGTGCTCCCCTGGCCATGCTTGCTTTCCCTGCTCTTTCCCCTTTCCCTCTTCCTTCCTTCCTTTTTCTTCCTTTCTTTTTCTTTCTTTCTCTTTCTTTCTTTCTTTCTTTCTTTCTTTCTTTCTTTCTTTCTTTCTTTCTTTCTTTCTTTCTTTTCTTTCTTTCTTTCTTTCTTTCTTTCTTTCTTTCTTTCTTTCTTTCTTTCTTTCTTTCTTTCTTTCTTTCTTTCTTTCTTTCTTTCTTTCTTTCTTTCTTTCTTTCTTTCTTTCTTTCTTTCTTTTTTCTCTCTTTCTTTCTTTCTTTCTTTCTTTCTTTCTTTCTTTCTTTCTTTCTTTCTTTCTTTCTTTCTTTCTTTCTTTCTTTCTTTCTTTCTTTCTTTCTTTTTCTTTCCTTCTTTCCTTCTTTTTCTTTCTTTCCCCTTTCCTTTCCACTTTCCCTTCCCTTCCCTTCCCTTCCCTTCCCTTCCCTTCCCTTCCCTTCCCTTCCCTTCCCTTCCCTTCCGTTCATTTTCATTTTCTTTTTTTCCCTTCCTTTTTCCTTTCCTTTTTTCCCTTCCTTTTTCTCCCTTCCCTTTCTTTTCATTTTCTTTTCCTTTCCATTATTCAAAGCCTCCATGTTAGCTAAAGAACTTGTGGAGCGAAGAAGTACTGGGAGAAATCCCAAAGACTTTGCAGCGAAATGCCAACCCAAAACCCTCTCCACCTCCCGATGTTTGCTGCTGAAGCAATTTGACAAGTTCAGGGTGGGTTTGCCGGTGCGGCTGCCAGACTCACCACGCACTGGTCCGGCAGCACCACCACTCCGTGTCCCCCCCATTTCAGTGGGGGCTCGGTGCCAGCCATCCCCATGGGTCTGCCCGGGGGTGGGGAGCATCCCATGCATGGTCCTTGCCCCCTGCACCCTCCAGCCATCCCAACCTTCGCGTCCGCGGGTGCTCCCCCAGGCCCTTGGGGCTCCTTTGAGGCGCGTAGGACAATGTGAGCAAAGCCCCCACCAGGACCCACGTGAGGATGGAGGGGACCGTCCCCAAGGCAGGGCAGAGCGGGGTCACCCTCCCTGGGGATCTCCTGGAGCTGAACCCCGTGGGAGCATTGCCGGCTGCCCTGGCTGTCCCAGCCCCGGGGAGCGCAGTGGGGTCCCAGCATCACCCACCTCCCTCCCTGCCCGTCCCTGCACTGCATGTCAGCAAATTCTCTCCCAGAAGCTGTGTTGAAAGCACCTGAGTGGGTGCAGCGGTGCCGGCAGCTTGCAGGGCCGCGGCTTGGCATCACCCCTGGGTCGGGCACCACGAGGGACGGGCACAGGGACGGGGATGTGCTGGGGGAGACCTGACCCCTGACCAGGACAGCAAGCATGCTGCTCCCCTGGGCTGTCCGGACCACAAAGTGGCTGTGGAACCCGCGGTCACTGCCCACCCTCTCCCCGCCACAGTCCCGTCCTCCCCGGGGACACTTACCCAAAGCATCGGGAGTGCGAGCAGCAGGACCAGCAGCATGCAGGTGCCGGGTGACTGCCATGGGCCCCCCATAGCTGGAACTAACCCTGTGCTGCCTGTCCACGGCTGTCCTGGCTCAGTCCCCGAGGGGCTGAGGACAGCCCAGCTCCTCCTGCATGGCCCTGTGGGTGGGGGGCTGCATCAGGACCCCAGCTCCAAGGGGTGACCCAGCACCCTCCTTCCCCTAACCCCGCATCGTTACTCCTTCCCAGCCCTGTCCTGCTCCTGGCTCCCTCTGGGACCCTTTCCTGCAGTGGGTGCTCAGTCCCACTCAGGTGGCCCTGACCCACTCCCCGTGCCCACCCGGCTCTGGCTGTCTCCCCACTGCCTCGCTGTCCCTGCCCAGTGCCGATGGGCTCTGTCTCTCTTCGAGACTGAATGTTAAAGCTCCTGGATCTGGTAATATGGCAGGCTCCACCCTCCGCTCCCCCTCCCCACACAGAGGGCTGGATGCGAGGAGCAGCACGGGGGGGACACCCCAGTCTGGCACTGCCCAGCCTGGCCACCACCGGGCTCCCGGCACCCCCTTACCTCCTCCCGGCAGGGGCCTGGGATCCCCCAGCTGGGCCCAGGGGGATGCGCAGGAGGGGGCACGGAGCCCTCTTGCCTGCTCCTTTGATGCTGCTGAGCTGGAAAATTGCTGGCTAAAGGCTGTGGGAAGTGGGGGTGCCGCCAGGATGGGATGCAGGGGGCATGTCGAGGGTCACCACGCTCTCCGGCTGGCTGCACATGGGATCTGGGACTAGAGGAAGGTAGAGAGCTCAAAGGAGATGTCGTGATTCTTGGATTGTGCGCACACAAGTGTCCAAACACATGCCCTGGCATGTGTGTGCATGCCTGGACACATGCATGCACATGGGGTGGGGGCAGTGATGCTCCTTCAAGCCCTGCCTGCACAGGAGGCTCTGCTGGGCCCTGCACGGCAGGCAGCGCTGCCCATCCCCATCCCCAGCTGCGCCCTGCCTGCTCACCTCCTGCCTCTCCTGCCTGGGACACCCCAGACCCCCTTTCCAAAACACACCCTCTGCCCAGAAAGGCCCAGGATGGGCACTGGGTGTCTGGCAGAGAGTACACAGCTCTGCAAAATAACCTTAACTCTGCCCCAAGAAAGGTTTTTGGTCTCAGCTGAGCTCGTCGTTTTGGTGGTTTGGTGCTACCAGGACACCGGGTGCTGTAAGCTCGGTCCCAAACCAGAGCAGAGCAGAGTGGGTGCTGGTGGACCCCGGGAGCAGGAGCAACCCATGATGGACACACACCTCCCTGAGCACAAAACACCCAGCACAGCATCCCTCATGCCTGGGGACAGGGCTGCCCTCAGGGCCAGCTACGGCCCCCCAGACCCTCACCTGGCATCTTCTCCTTATATATATATATATATATATATATATATATAATTCTCCATGCTAGAAAGCCCTAGCCCCTTTAACAAGGGGAATTTTGACCCAAACTTCACCATTTTAATGCTTTTAGTAATGAAGCAGAGAGGGCAGGAGGGGTGAAGGAAGGAGGAGGAAACCCAGGAGTGCAGGGAAGGCAGCCGTGGTAATCTCTTGGGATTAAAGATCCAGCCTTGCACCCCTGGACCACCCAAAATCCTCCTCACCGAAACAACTCAGGTGTGGGCGATGGTGAAAGGAGGGACCGAAAACGGCCCCAAAGCCCCTTGCTGAAGGGTGGAGGGCTGGGGGGGCTGCACTGCACTTTGTACTGGGGTGGGAGGAGGGTGAACCATTTATGTTGCTAATTTTAGTAATCCTACGTCATTACCATTTCTTAACGAGGCAGCAGATCACATTAGCTGCTCCTTCTATAACTTCTCATAATGAGATACGAAGCCAATGAACGAACTGCTGCTGTTGCTCTGCCATTCAAAGACCTCAATAAGAATTGCTATGTAAATTAAATACCCCTAAAAAAATGCAAATGAAAGAACTAAGTCCTTAATATTTAAAAGCACTTGTTTGACATTATTAGGCGTGACCGACGCTGCTTTCAGAGGCGCAGACCGGCAAAGGCTGAGCCCGCGGTTATGTTGACACAAAAGGCTGCCGAGATCCGGCCAGACTCATTACCATCTAATAGTTTCCACTGAAATGCAAACACCCAATCTTAATCATTTAATTTTCCAACAGCATATAAACATGCAGTGGGAGGGTGCCTTATCAGACATTGCTAAAACCAAACAAAACAATACCCGATGCAAATAACCCTGTGCCGAGCCGGCTGCATCGCCCCACGGGCAGCGCAGGCAGCTCCGGCTGCTGGCGGCTGAGGTGGGGGGCAGAGGAACCCGGTGATGGGGGACACGGTCCGGTTTGGGGGTGGCAGTGGCCCTGAGCCACCCAACGTGACCCTGCAAGGCCGGTTTATTTGGTGCCATCTGGTGGCAAATTGACTGGAGGGTCCCGTCCCCAACTGGGAGCAGCCCAGTTTCGGTGGCTGGGGTCTGGTCCCTGCAGTGGGAAAGGCCAGATAAGGTTTGCAAAGCATCGCTGGAGGATGCGCATTGCTCTTCCCTTCCCCAGCAAGCACCCCACATGACGGGGGGTGCGATGGGGAGCAGTGGGGACCCCTCAGGAGAAGCCCAACCACCTCCACCTTCCTGAGCTGGTCCTGTCCTTCCTCCACCGAGGATGAGCTGGGACAGACGATGGTGGCTTGACCTCCTGCCTGGCGCTGGGTGATCTGCCCAGCCCTGCCGGCGTTAGGGCCATTGCTCTCTTTTGCAGCAGCAAGTGGAAAACAAATGAGGTCAAACTCACTGCATTGCAAATCCTGGCCAGCCTGGGACTCTCCAGCCCGCTCTGGGCTCCCTGCCTGGACCAGCATATGGGCATGCAATGGTGACAGTGATGGGGACAGTGGTGGCTGACTGGAGGGGACAGGACGGAAGGATTTGCCTCAGGCACATCGCTTTGGTGAGGCAGCACAGGCACGCACGGCCGTGGGCGGCGGGGAACAGTGACTGTGGGGCTCCGTGCGCATACCGAAGCCCTGGGGAAGCTCCCTGGAGGTTGCCCTCCAGCCACGGGCGCTCCCATTAATCCAATGCCAGCACTGGGATTGCTGCTGGTGCGTGTCGGTAACTACAAATGACTCAGCCGTTTCCAAAGCAAATGAAGTCACTCGCAGTAATCTTTTTGCAGGCAGCAAACGCTCATTTACCAAGAGCTGGAAATTACTGATTGTGTTAACTCCATCCCAGCAAAGAAGTGGGGTGTCCCCAGCCCTCGCCAACAACCTCTTGCTTAATTTTAGGCTCTGTGGAAGGAAATGGTCTGTGAAGGGTGATTCAGAGTAAGAGGAGACCACGGTGGCTGAATGACGACTTGGGGAAGACGGGGCTCAAAGCACCAGCAGCCTGAGACCTCCTGGAAGAGGAAAGTGGTATTTTTTTGTAATTAGCTTTCAAAATGAGGTCCTTTCATCCACTGACCTCCTGGACCCACAGAGCACCCCCAAGAGGCACGTGCCCGAGTGGCTGTGTGTGACAGCGTGATGGGGACAGTGGCTGCCGAGCTGCCACTCCATATCCTGGGTTTGCCTTCATGTGCTATGACAAACTGGTTTTTGGACTGGTTTTTATATTCCTTAGGAGCCAGCAGTGATTATGGGGGGATGTATTGCCTCAGTCGTGCTTACTTCATCTTCCACGGGTCTTAGGCAAGGTTGCTGCCTCCTGCCTGTGTTTCCACATTTTGGGTATCTCTCCGGCTCCAGATTGTCTCCGGGGAAGAGGGATGGCACAAGGGATGAGCCATCACCTCGTTGCCCTCCCCCAGTTATTGGAGGGCAGCTCAGTGAGTCATCGCTGCTGGGCCATACCAGAGCACAGCTCATCCGGGCTTGATGCATCACTGTCCCGGTGTTCCCGGTCTGACGGCTGGCCACCACGCCCCGGGTGTCCCTGCTCTGCTGCTCGGCTAATTTGCCAAAGCTTGTTGATGCTAAGCTTTTGTTGCTTGCATTGCAAGCAGAGACCCGTGCAGAGAGAGCGTTGCATGCCTCCGAGGGGCTGGATCACGTTGTTCCTGCTCCAGATGCCTGGTGCAGCAGCACCCTCTGCTCCCAGCTTGTGCTGTGGTGTCTGCTTGCACCTACGTGGTACAGATGTTGGGTTCATGTCCAAGGTGGTGGCAGAGGCTGCCTGTCCCTCCTGGTCCCCAGGGGACTGACCCTGTTTCAGGACCACTGCCTTGGTGCTGACCATGGCCCAAAGCAAAGCTTCTGGTGGAGCCTGCCTAAACAGAGGATGGGGCTAAGTTCCTGGCCTTGGGTTTGATTTAGGGTGAAGATGTAGGTGAGGGTTTCCAGAACAAGAAATCGCAGACTTACAGTAAGAGATGGACTCAAGAGCTTCCAAAGTGAGGGCTGCTAGTAAAATTATCTGCTGAGCATCCTCAGGGTGTCTCTTGGCACACATCTCGGGCTAGAGGTCGGGGTTTGGCAAGGTGGCTCTTACTGGGGACAGCGGGGTCCATCCCCACCAGAACTTCAGAATCCTCTGATCCCTCCTGAGCCCTGGTTTTCTATGATGCACATGTGGATGGCTTATGTGCCATCACCAAGCATGCCAAGATGGAGAGCATAAACTGGTCCTGGGCTGTCACCAGTGTAGGTGAGTCAGCTGATGGGGGTCCTCACCCCCCTCCTTGGTGAGAAGAGGTGGTATCTCCAGCCGGAGGGTCATTTCGCCCTGTGAAAGGTGTCTCTGGGCAGTGTCCTGCAGACAGCACAGCCACGGCTGTCTTTGTCCCCATCCCACATGCCTTGATGCTTGCATTTCCCTGTGCCCAGACCGTGCTTTCCTGGCCAGCGCTTATGATGCCGCTCAGCATCCATCCATCACCTGGCAGTCGATCCCCCCGCTCACCCACACGGCCATGAGTGGTCCTGCCCAAGGGTGCCTGGGAAGGGACTGTCCCTGCTCTGATATCTCCAGCCCTAATTCAATGACGCTGTGATTTAAAGAAGATTGAGAGCCGGGCTGGCATGCACGGGTGGGTACACAGTGTCCGTGTCTCCTGCTCCCTCTCCCCCACTGATGCTCAAACCTTCTCCCTGTGTCACAGACGTGCTGGGGCACTTAAAAAGGGACGTGCCACAGTGACAGGCTGCAGCCAAGCACAGCCCTGCCCATAGCTGAGCCCCCAGCCTGTGCCCTGTCCTGCAACGCTGCATGAGATGCATCGGGGCTGTGGGTTGCACTGGAGGGCAGCTAATAACAGCCCCAAAGGGGCTCAGGCTGCCATGGGGGGGTCTGAGGACGTTCAGAGCAGGTCCCCTGTCTCCCCTTATTGTCCCACCTCTAGCAGAAGGTTTCCTTATGCTGCTCAGCCCTTCGCCCTGGTGCTTGAATCCTTCTTATGGACAAGAACAATATTAGCACCAGTGAGATGGATACCCGGGCTCTGTTCAGAGCAAGCCAGGCTCTGCCAGAAGCAGGGGGTAATCAGCACAGTAATTAAGTGTGCAAATAATGGGAATTTGGGAGTTATAACAAAAGGCAGAGAAATAATCTGGAGGGGCTCGGAGAAATTAGGAACACAGAGCAAAATCTAATCAAGCAGAAAATAGCCCGACCGGAGCCAACGGCTGAAGGCTAAGGCAGCCAGCCTCGGAGAGCTCCTCCCCTGGCATCTGGGGGTGTCTCCAGTGCCATTTTGGGGCAGAACAAGAGTTTTGGAGAGATCTGTTCCCGCTTGGTGAACAGGGCTGGCTGCAGGCTGGGTTCCTGGGAAAAGTTCCCAGATCTGCGCTATCGGTGCATGGCAGATTTTGGATGTCATATCGATGGAAATAATCACCCAGAAGAGCAGTCTGGGGAAATGCAGCTGATGGAGGTGGAGGAAAGATACCTGAGGCCAGCGGGAAGTTGGGCTGGTTTGGGGGAGAAAGTGGTTTTTCATTGCAATGGGTTTGCTGGGGCTTAAATATTTTGCGCAGACGTACCATTCCCAGCCACGGTGTTTCCCTGGGATGAGCTTGGGCAAACAGAACTCTCTGGCCAGGGGGAGATAAATGGAAAACATGAGCTGGTTTTGGTCTGCTGGACACAAATCCCCTCGCGAGCATCCTGGGAGGGACTCGTGGCAGTGGAGAGCAGCGGGCTGGAGCCAGGCTCTGGTGCAATCGATTCGTGCTCGTGCTAAGCCTTGCCTGGCTTTCCATGGGGGATGCGGTGGCTGGTCATTGCATCCCTGGGGAAGTGGTCATGAGGCTGGGAGCCAGACCCAGGGGACTTGGTGCTGTGCCACGGGCACCCTGGGGACCAGACCTCAGGTGGCACCAGCAGGGCTGAGCGACATCCCCAGCCACTGTGCCTTGGTCATGTGTGGGTGGATGTTGTCTCTGAGGACCTGCAAGGGGACATCCCATGGGGTGGAAGGACCTTCTTCCTCCACCAACGGAGACTCCAAACCTGTGGTGCACAGGCAGGGAAGCCTCAGTCTGACGGCAGGCACCGCAAAGCCTTGTAGATGCGATCCCAGCCTGACATCCAAAGCTATCCCAGACTCTCACCCAGACCTGTCTCCCAATGCTCCCTGCAAAGGCACCTTGCCAGGTTTGCTCTGACGTCCCGGAGCCCTCCCCCAGGTGCAGGTGCCATGGCTCAGGACCTTTCAACAAGGCCCAATCAAAGAGGCGGCGTGGCGAGGAGCGAGTCGCTCTGATGGGAAAGCACATCCCACCAGCTCCCACCCCATCCTTATTTTCCCATTTCTCTGCCTTCCACCCCGGGGAGGCAACATGGCAGCGGGCTCAAAGCCAACGCAAGGCAACGGCCCTTGAACTGGAAAGAAAAGGCTGTTAAAGACGGGATCGCCTCTGGCTTTGGATGTTCCAGAGCCCAAGATTGCCAAAGCTCAGGGGAAGGTAGCAGGGAGCAGTCATCGCAGGTTTTCCCTCTTATCCTCCAGCTGAGCGACCTTTGCTCTGTCCTGGGGTGGCTGTGTTTGGGGTCTGTATCCCCAGATACCTCCCAGCTCAGAAATACAACCCTGGAGACTGGAAACTGAGGCACCAAGAACACAAGCCACAGGGCAGGAGCAGACCCATCTCCCACTGACTGCGATGGATGGGACCTGTGGAGACCACAGGGTCCCGGGACCTGCGATTTTAGGAACGCTCCCAAAGCCAAAGCTGTGAGATGCCAGTGGGGCTGAGCAGCCCCAGCACTGGGTCCAGGTCTCCCCTGCCACTGGGACCAGTAGCAGGGCTTGGAAAAACCTGCAGCCCCCTGCTTCCAGGACGCTTCTCTGCAGGGAAGGTTGTCCTGCAGGCTCAGAAATGCCATTGGGGGGCACAAGCCATCCCTGCCCCACAGCCTTTTGCAGTGGGGGGGTTATCCTGGGGCTACACTGCGGGGAAAACCAGCCCAGGGACGCTCCTCTGTCGGCCAAGCCTCCGGGGAGGGTTTGTTTAGCCCCAGCAGCTATAGCAACGAGTCCTGCTGCCTGCAGCAGCTCTGCTCATCCCATCGTCCGTGTGCCTGCCACAGCCATGGAGGTGGGGACAGCGGGGGACCCCCATGGGGTTTGGGGGGACACCCCAGCAGGGACATATGTCATCCCGCATGGGGTAAGCCCTGGAGAGCAGCTCTGTCTCTGGATTTATGGGATAATCAGGCTCATGAGGGTAGGGTGGGGAAAACGGGATGGGGTGGGAGAAGAGAGGGGATGGGGGTTGGGGTTTTGGGTGGGCACTGGGGCCTGGGACAGCAAAGCTGCTCTTTGCAAAATGCCTCCCTGCTCTCTGCAGACCCTGGGGCCCTGGGGAAGGCCACTTCTGCATGGGGACGCGTCCCCAGGGGTTGGGACTTGCCAGGCATGCAATTCATCCAGGCTTGCATGGCTGCACCCCTGGAAAGAGGGGGGTCAGTGCGAGCCACCCCTTCCTCTGAGGCTCTCATCCCTGCTCCCCGCGGGGCCAGCGTTGCTCTCCTCCCTGCCACCAGCTCCTCTCCCCTCTCCGCCCCACTGCTGCACTAACAGGGCACTAAATTAAAGCAAGAGTGGGAGATCCCTGGGGTTTTCCTTCCCCTCCTGCCTTTCAGCTCCGACCTGGGAGATCTGGTGGGGCCATGCCGGTGCCCCAGCAGCCAGTGATGATCCTCCAGCAGCTTCCCAGGACCGTGGCTGCCCTGGACGCCCCTGCCAGACCCCCGCATGTCCGGGGAGGTGCGTGACAGTAGATGTTGTAGAGGTCAGCGTTAAAACCAGCTTAACTTCATCTTCTTTTTTTTTTTCCAGCCTTTTCAGTATGAGATCCAGGTAGGGGGGCTGCACCCCCTCTCTGCAGCCTCCCAGGGATGGCCACACCATGCTTTGATGGCTGCTTTGCCCCATGAGATGCAATTTTTGGTGGTTTTACCAACCTTGAAGTCTGGGCTGGCTTTGGCCACACCAGGATGCTCCCAGGGAATGGTTTTGGGCTGTTTTTTGAAATCCACCTCTCTTTGTTCTCCAAAACCCCATTTCATGTGAGTGTAGGGAGCTTTGCCAGGGAAAGCCAGGGTGATATGGACTCCTTGGCCATGCTAGGTGGGACTGGAGGGAGACACGTGCCAGCCCCAGAGCCCGTGGGATGCAGCAGGCAGGAGCAAAGACCAACTGCCTTCACCCAACCTTGCACAACCCAGGATCCAGCAATCTGGGCTGGGGGAGCAGACAGCAGAGGCAGGGGGGTACTTGTGGTTCCCAGGACATGCTGTGGGCAAAGCCGTGGAGCCTTGTGGGGTGGGGAGAATGTTGAGCTGTCTCTAAAAATACACGGAGGACAGGGCATGCTCAAAATTGGTGTGGGAAGAAATGGAGACCCCAGCCCGGCCCCTCGCAGCCCTGTGGTGGGGGCTGGCTGGCTTTCCAGTGGGACGGGTGGGATCCATTAAGAGCCACCAGCCCTTCGTGTGCTTTCTCCTCCTGGTTCAATGCCTGGCTGCTGGCCCGCTCCCTCCTCGTGGCTCCGGCTCCGGCCACCTCCCGGGTTGTGCTGTAATGCTCCTCGCTGGAGGGTCGACTGCCTCATGGGTGCCCTGGGAGCCTGTCCCTGCAGCTGTGAAAGCATTTTGGGATCTGGCATGTGGGACATGGGGATGCCCAAACCCCTTTTTACCCATGGCTCCGGCTAACGGGGGCTCATGGCTCTCATGCACAAAGCCAGCGGGATCTCGGAGGCAGCCCCTTCGGCAGATTTACAGGCATTTTGCAGGGGAACTTCATGCCTGCAGCAAATGGGGATATTTTAATGGGGATGCAGAGCCAGACACCGCGCTTCCCCTGCAGCCGGATTGCCCTCAGCAGCTGCGCCGCAGCTTGGGGATCCAGCCAAGGGGACTGGGATGCTAACCTGTACGTGCACGGCTGCTCCGGGTCCCAGCTCCTCGTGCAGAGCCAGGCAGGGGCTGGGGAGGCACCGAGCATCCTTAGCCTGCCCCTCTCCTGGACCCAGCTCCGTAGGTGCTTGCCCCTGGGAATGGAGATGGGATCAGCCCCCATGGTCCAGCCCCAGCTCCTGCCTCCTTGGGGGGTTTCTGAGCTCCCCCATGCATGACGTGGTGCAAAGTGGAGCTGACCCTGGCATGCTCCCCATGTGGTGCCACCCCAGGGCACCAGCTCTGCTGCCTGGTGCCAAGGCAGAGGCTTGCCAAGCCGCTGAGCGCTGCCAGGACCGGAGCAATTCTCCTCCGAATGGGCGGAAAGTCTGATGCCTCCAGCACCACTAATCACCTTTTGTGAGCAGCCTTCAGCAAGCCAGACCAGATGTTTAATCACATTTGCAAATAAGAAAAGGCTGAAATATGGCTATTTTAAAGCTTTATCCAAGCAAAATAATTTTTAAGTGCCACATGGGCCTTCCAAATTGGGGTGGGGGGAGTTTGGCTTAGCTCCCTCCGCTTGGGCACAGGGACAAGCCTTGGTGCCGCCCCATCCCAGGCACTCATCCCATGGCCGTTTCTCGTGCCCTTGCTCTGATCTCTCTCTGACGCAGAGCCCCTTACTCTCCGGCAGATTTAATCGAGTTGATGATGATTCAAAACTCCCAAATGCACCAAGTGGTGATGAACAGCCTGGCTGTATCAGCACTGACATCCTTCGGGTTCAGGCCATCCCCAGCTGCCGCCCAGGTAAGGGTCAGGGATGCTGGATGGGCAAAGGGACCATAGGACTGAAGAGGACCAAAGGACCAAAAGGACCAAAGAGACAGGCAACAGGACCTTTCCAGAGCTGCTCAGGAGAGCGGGATGCCCACGTCTCACTTTGGCACAGCGTGGGACCCCTCTGGGCACAGAAGCTGGGTGGTCTCAGCCTGTCTCAGTCCAGGCTCTGCAGCCCCTTGGGATTTTGAGGCTCTTCGTGCCTGTTTGACCCCCAGCTCTGCCAGCACAGATCACATCCAGGCTGCTCAGAGGTGATTTAGCTCAGCTGGGAAGAGCCAGGACCCTCCCTGCATGCTGCAGCATGGGCAGGGTGCAGCGCTGGTCTGCGGTGGCTGAGCAGCGAGGCCGAGCACTATTCATTAGGCAGGATGGCTCTGCAAGGGCTTTCATTTAAAAGTCCATCTCAAACCATAATCATATTAAACATTTCATCCCCGTGGGGGGAAACAAATGCTGCTTTCTCAGCGGGGGCGGGGGCGAGAGCTGGGCTGAGGGCAGCTGCCTTGCTCGCTGCCAGCTGGCATCTCAAGGCATGCACCCTCCCATGCTGCCCGCCCAGCGCCCACCAGTTCACCACACTGGCCAAGACCGGACTCTGCCTGTCGCATCTCAGCGTCCGGATCAGACGGGCTCTTCCCAGCAGCGTTCTGAGGTCCCATCTGCGGGGCTGCCACCTCCCCATGTCCCCAGCAGCCGGATTCCCATGCCAGCTGACCGCGGGGCTTTATGTGGGATCGAGCCCACCCAGCCGGACCCTGGGAGAGCCACATCATGCCAGCGGCATCACAGCCAAGCGCGGCTCCGTGGGAGCTCTTTCACTGGTGCTTTGGGGAGTAGTGCCCCAGGGAGATGGCTGCTGAAAGGAGCCGGGCACAGCCCTGCCTTTTGTTCCTCCCTGCAGGCGATGGCGGTGCCTTTGCAGACCGGAGAGGAAGAGGAGGCTGTGGTTTTCCACCATCACTATGTCCCCTACCCTGGTCCTGTTCCTATCCTGGCGTGGCCGGTCCCGGTGTGGGATCAGGGGCCGGCGGCCACGCGGTACCTGGGCACAGGCTCATTAGCCGATGATGGCGAGGTGTGAGTAACGAGGGCACTGCTTTGTGCCACCCGGCGTGGGGCTGTGTGTGTGTCCCTGTGGCCCCTGGTGTAAGAGGACTTCCAGCTCGGGCTGGGACACAAGGTGCAACACCAGGCCAGCACTCACTCCTGTTCTTGCTCCTCCCCAGCAGTGCCGTGCCCCCGCCTCCACCCCCCAGCGCCACGGGGACTGTGGGAGCCAACGTCCCACCAGCATCGGGTAAGGACACGTTCTCCCCATGTCCCTCAATGAGGGACATCTTGCCCTCATGCGTGCATCAACTGGGCAGCCCCCGGTCAAAGGCTGAGCCCTCCCTCTTGCTTCCATCCATTGGATCCTGGGGGTGGCCCTTGCACATCCTCCAGGTCCCCTTTTCTCTCTGCAGAGTACTACGACGTGGTGGAGGAGAGGCTGTGAGCTCCCTGCTTCCCAAGATGGTTTCTCCCGCACGTCCCAGCCCTCAGCCCCAGAAGATCCTGCAGGTGCTGAGCATGGGTGCTCCATGATACCCATAGTTTCAGGGTAGCTCGCCAGGAAGAAGCCAATGTGCCCAGCAAAATGCATTTTCCTGGGCATGTTGGCTTCCTCCCAGCAAGCCACCCCGAGGCAGGGGGTGTCATGAAGCCTGTCCCCAAACCCAGGTGACAGCATGACACCAAACAGAAACAGGCTTTGTCTCCATGCTCTGCAGAGGGCTTTTCCCCAGCAGGTTAGTGGTGACATCCCAGTCCCGGCTGGACAACGTGTCTCTGCCAAGCCACGCAGACTCCGCAGCACGAGCTGTGCTGTGTCCCCGTGGGTGGGGGGGGGCGGGTGATGCCAGTCCAGGTGGTCCTGGTCTTCATTAGTCCCTTCAGATCTCAATGCAGCACATTGCCTGTAATTAATTTGCTTTGTTAAGAAAGCACCCTGCTGTCACTAATTAAGCATCTGTAATTACCCAGACTGCTGGCTTTGTGCCTGAGCGCAGGGCTCCCTCCAAGCTGGGGGGGTGCGTGAGCCTCTTGCACCCAGTAGCGGGGGGTGGGTAGCAGTGTCTGATGTGGGTGCTGGGGCAATACAGGGAGTTGCAGATGGTTGGTGCTGGGAAGCAGAGTGGGATGCTCCTGGCTGAGCACAGCATGGGGAGAGCTGGATCTGGATCGCAGCTTGTTCCTGGTGGGGATGTGGTCAGGGCAGCAGCCTGATAAATGGGATGCAGCATGGGTGAGTGTGGGGTTCCCTAGGATTCAGTGTCTCCCTGCTCACCAGGAAAAAAGGGGCAGATGCATTTTGGGTGCTGGAAGCTGTCCCCTGCCTCTGCTACCTCCCCATCCCTGCTTGGGGGTGACAGCCCTGCTCTGACCCCAGTGGGGTTACAGGCCAGTTATCAGGAGGCTTTGCCTTAAGAGCAGAGCTCCTAACAGGATACTTCAGGGCTGGAGGTCACCTGGAGCTCAGACCATGCAGAAGGATGGCACCCAGGCAGTTACACCTTAAATCCCCTCCTTCTGCCCCCATTGGGCATGAGGACTGCCCTGTCTCTCTCCTGGGGTCCCTATGGAAAGGAGGGCTCACCCTCCCCAAGCCCAGGACTGAGCTGTGCTCTGGCACAGGCAGATCTTCCCCTGCAGCAAAGCTCAGCCTGGCTCCTGCTGAAGCTGGAGAAGCAGCTCCTCAATATGGAGCAAAAGAGCCACGTTGGGTTGCAGCATGAAGTCACATCCCCAGCTGGGAGCACCCTGAGAGGCTGCGAGACTGGCCGGGCAGAGCAGCAAGAGCAGAACTGAAGGAGACCATCCAAAAGCTGAGCTGAGTTTGATGGGAAGCCATGCCGGTGTATCTGCATATACAGAAAGGGAAGAAGGAGGAGAGGAGTCGCCTGGGGATGGGGTGGACAGGAAGGGTGAGCTCAAGATATGGCCTAATCTTAGCTTGAATATGAGAATAATGGGAGGATGAAGCAATGGGGATTGCAACACCCGTGGTGGAAGCAACCCTTGGAGCCCTCTCTGGGTCACACTGGTTGAACCATGGCACCCTTCAGCTGGCGGCATGGAGCTCATCGCACAGCCAGGAGCCCAAAGGCATCTGCTCACACCCACGTCAGCAGGGACAGGGAGAAGGTGTGGGTGGAAAGAGCAGCCGTGGGCACAGAGGGGAAGGGAGCAGAGGAGATGCAGAGTGGTTTTGCTGAAGGTAGGCTGTGTCAGATGAGGGGCAGGGCTGCTGGGTTTGACCCAGGTGACATGATGCCTCTCCCCAGCACGGTATAATGGGACTGTTTGCCCCAGAGCCCTGGTGGGGTTGTTATGGGAAGGCATGAGCGGAGCTCTCTGCTCGCAGGCTCCTGCGCCAAGGGTCAGAGATGAATTGATGGGTCTGGGCAGCAGCATGCAGACGTTCCTGGCAGGGCCTGGGACATGGAACGGCCGGGCTGGGAGATGCTGCTGGTGGCTGAGACCAGGCCGGAGTTATCTCTGCAATGACAAGCCCTTGCTTTTTAAAAGCTAGATTAGAGGTTCCGCAGGGCAACCCAGAGTTAGCCTGGATCCTGCGTGCCCAGCGCAAAAGCAACAGAGCAGGAGGAGAGGCTAATTACAGCCCTGTGCATGCTAATTGCACCTATGTAAACATCTAACGCAATGCAGCCCCTGGCTGCAAACTGGGGCGAGGGCTGGCATCTCCTTCAGCCCAGGGTGGGAGCAGGGCGGGTGGCAGGGCTCAGACCCCTGCGGCATTGCTTGGACCTTGGTGGCAGATGCTGGGCCTTGGAAGAGGATGGGCAGAGGGGCTCCTGCAGCCCAGACTGGGGTGGAGCGGAGAGATGGGGAGCAGCGGCACCACGTGCCTGCTGCAGACCCAGGCAGGGGATGTTTTCCAATAATCTGATACTCTGTAGGGTGAGGTTTGGGGATTAGCCACGATGCCAACAGGGATCTGTGACAAGCCTTGCTGGGGTAATGGGCATGAACCCAAGTTCCTGCTGTCCCTACCAGCTGAGATCCCTCTTTCCCAGGGTTGGGGTCCCTATGGCCAGGAGAGATGCCCAGAGCATGGACGCTTCTGTGGGCAACAGATCTGATCGCATCAAGTCGAAGGCACTGCAATGGCTTTTAACAGCCCAGGAGGGCACTTATCAGCAGCGACACCTTGGGTGACCCAGGGTCCTTGGTGTCAACTCGCCACCACTCTCCACCCTTGGTGGGGTAGCCTGCCTCCCATCTCGGCCAGTCCATCCTCAAGCCTCTGTACAGGATGAGATACACACAGCACCTTCCTCTGGACCAGCCCCAAACGCCCACGCACTGCTCTGCTGATACACCTGATTCATTTGCCACGCTCCTCGGCATCCCCTGCTCCACTCGCCCTGCTCCCAGGGACGTGGGCTGAGCTGCCCAGCATCCTCCCACCGGGGCAGCATGATGGAGGTGGTCCTGCTCCAGGGGCTGCTGCTCTTCCTCCCCTTGGCAGCCCTGCTGCTTTACCGGAACAACGCCACCTTCCACTATTTCTGCAAGATGGCCTTCTTCAACTGCTGGATTGTGGCCATGGCCACCCTCCTGTCCCCCTTTGCGGCCTTTCGGGGACGCTCCGTGGAGAACATGAAGTGAGTACGGCCTGGGGATGTGCTTCTGATGTGGAAATGGCTGGGGCTTGGCTGTGATGGAGGAGCTCATGTGGTCTTGCGGACACACGCTCTCTCCTGCTTTGGGCATACCCACAGCTGCGCTACAGCTGGTGGTTGAGCCCTGGGGCCACAGCGAGGGCTGTGGTCATGTCCCTGTGGCAATGAAGGGTGCATCTGCGTCTTGTGGTGTGGTGAAGAAGTGCTGGCCATGCCCAGGGAGGGTTATGCCACGATGGAGGTGGCCAGCTGGGTCGGGACTAGTCATCCCTGGAAGATGAAGTAGTGTAAAAGGCCATCACAACATTGGGGTCATGAGTTGGGTGGGTGAGAGGGGGGCTTGGTAGAGGGTGGAGGGACACTCATTAGCAGGATGCAAATGCACACCCATCACCATCTGCCTGGCCGTGTAGCCAGGTCTTGCTCAGTGGGAACCCCGGGGATCGCGCTTTGGCAGAGGGATTTTGGGATGTCTCGGTGCCATCAGCTGTTGGGCACGGCTCAGTCACACCCCAGCGAGTCGTGTGCTGGTGCTGTCGGCTGTGCTCAAAGGTGGCAGCAGCTGAGATAACATCACTGTGCAACACAAGAGGATGGTCTGATTGTTTTCAAGCATGTTGCAATCTTGTTACTGGATTCCTAGGCATGATAGCATACCAGAAGGGATATAATTATGTCAGAGTGAAAAATGTCTGAGCTTATGGTATTTGCTGAGCTCCAGCCATCACGTATTTGCGCTGATGGATTTTGGGCCCTCAGCAGGAGCATGGTCAGAGGTTTGATGTTATCAGTCCATTGTGTATCCTCTCTCCCTTGTCCTTTCTGTGCAGAAATGCTGTGCACACATGCACGCACCCGGAGGTGCTCCGAGCCCTGGCACAAACGCTTCCGGCTTAGTAGAAATACCCGGCGTGACGCAGCACTGACTCACGCTGCCTTATCTTGTCCCACCGACACCTTGCAGCCATCCTCCACCGGAGCAGCATGCCCAGCACCATTTCCTCCTCAGCCTCCAAATACCAAAGCCTCCGGCTTGGAGCATGTTCCTGCCATTAGTCCTGGCTTTGGGGCATTGCCACAAGTGTTCTACTTCTCTGCAGACACAGGGATCTCTGAGCCTGCGTCTCCCAAGGGATGGGAGGTCTTCTGATACAACGGACCCTCTAAACATCATGCCTCCATCTGTGCCTGCGTCTACTCTCTCCTCCCAAACTTCTTCTCATCCCTCCCTGGTGCTGAGCTCTTGCTGACAGCCCTGACTCCTGCCCTGTGGGCTCCCTGGGACCACTACTGCCAGATGTGCAGACCCTGGCACGGCTGCTCTTCATGCCATGGGTTGGAGAGTGCACCATTTCAACACCAAAAGCATACCTGTTTTTTATCTCCACTGTGGGTGCTGCAATCCCCATTGCTCCATCCTCCCTCCATTACTCTTGTTATTCTCATACTGAGCGTCACCCTTCATCAGCACTGCTATCCTGGTGTTACCCTTCCTGTCCAGCCCTCCCTGGATGGTGACACCACTCTTCCATCCCTTCCGTCTGTACAGATGAAACCTCCATCTCTTCCCAACACCGCAGGTCCAGTGAAGCTATTCGTTGTGATTTCCTCTAATGAATGAAGCTGAGTTGGTTTTCCCTTCCCTGCTCTCTTCCCCCTCCACCTGCAGCACAAAGCTGGGTGCCTGCAGCGCTGCTCTGCAGGGACAGTCCCTGCAGACATCCACATCCCTGTAGATCTGTCTGTCTCAAGACTGTTCCTCTGCATGTCCGTCTTCAGTGCTCATCCCTCTACAGCTCAGCACCTCTCGGCTGCAATCCAGCTCCTCTGGCTTTAGGTATCTGCAGCGCAGGGTGCGAGCCTGGTGTCTGGGTTTCCAGCCCGCACACACAGATCAAGTTGTGCACCTGGGGCAACCTCAGGTGAGGCTCATCCGGCCAGAGACAGTTGGCCTCACTAGGATGTGATGATTTGCACCTTGGCTGCAGGCAGACATCCCCTCCCTTCTCTTCTTGCTTTCCCATTATCCCTGGACATCAAAAAGCCTTTTTTTTTCTCCCACCAGCTTGTGCTGGCTGCTCTTTTTCATCAGCAGCTCCAACATAGACCTTCTACTACTGAGACAGCAGCTGGTCCCACCTTGGGGATGGTTACAAGGTTAGCTCTGAGCTATGGAGCTACAAATGTGCTTAGAAAAGCAAAGCATCACTGAGACTGAACACAGATCCACCTTGGGACACACTGTTTGCTCTTGTAGACCAGATCTAGCCTGGTCCATCTTGCACCTCGCTCCCTGAGTGATTGTGAAGGGCTGGAAAAAAATCAAGCAGCCCCGCTCTGGGTCGATCTGCTCCCCACATGTGCTCCTCTGCCCTAGGCTCCTGTGTGCTGCGATCCTGCCACTCAAACACTTCTATGGCATCAAGATGCAGGTGCAGGGATCTGAGCGTCTGAACATCAAGGAGCCCTATGTGATAGTTTGCAACCACCAAGCTTCCCTTGATCTCATGGGTATGTGCAAGGGAAAGGAGGGGCTCATCACTGCATGGGCAGGCTTTGGGGTGCTGTAGGGGTGGACCAGGCTCACCCTGGGGTGTCCCGGTGAGGCTGGCACCAGGATTTGTACAGGGCAGTGTGGTAGCCATAGGCCAGAAGAGCTGATGGGACAGGAGCTCAGGGCTATGAGTATGCTGCAGAGAGAGGGTTGGGACAATGGAAGATGATGCCAGGTCGCTACAGCCACAGGGCTGGTTGGTTCTGGGTGCCATCAGGCAGGGACAGATCCTTTCCTCTCCCATCCATCCTCCAGGCATGGTGGAGGTCATGCCTGACCGCTGTGTGCCCATCGCCAAGAAGGAGCTCATGTACCTGGGCACCGTGGGGTGGGCCTGCTGGCTCAGTGGCATCATCTTCATCGACCGCCACAAAAGAGAAGATGCAATCGATGTCATCTCCCAGACGGCCAGGACCATACGGCGTGAAAACGTGAGGGGGGCTGGCAGCAGGGGGGAGTTGGGGAGCAAACACTGATGGGGCAAGGGGGTGTGGGGAGGACTGACATAGCAGGTCCCAGGGTGCTCTGGTTGGGGTCCATGCCCACGTCTCTCCCTGTCCTGTGCAGCTCCGAGTGTTGATTTTCCCTGAAGGCACCAGGAACCAGGACAAATCCATGCTGCCCTTCAAGCGCGGGGCTTTCCACTTGGCCGTGCAGGCTCAGGTAAGGCCATCCTTCCCCTCCACTTGCCCTTGACGGAGTGGGGTGGGTGTGCACCCTTGGGCAGCGGGATGGGGGACATTAGGGTCTTTTGGGGTCTGTGGTCGCCAGTAACAGGCACTCTGCTGTGCGGGGCCCAGGTTGGGGACAGGGACCTGCTGAAGCCCGGGGCACGGCAGGAGCTGGAGTCCCACCTGGGGAGGGGGTCTGTGTGGAGGACACCCCTGACCCTCCATCTCCTACAGGTTCCCATTTTCCCCATGGTGATCTCCCCATACCGGGACTTCTTCAGCTCCAAGGATAAGAAATTCACCTCTGGTAAGTGATGGACAAGAAGCCCCATTGCTGGAAGGCAGGGCTGGTGGTGGGGATGAGGCACGTGGGGCTTGGAGGTCTCTTTGTGGGACACTGAAGTGTGGGGAGGCAGCTGGTGGTGGAGAATGCTGGTCGGAAGACCTGGTTCCTGGTGGGTTCATCTAACAGCATCCCCGGCCTTTCCCTTCTCTCTCCAGGGACATGCACCATCCGAATCCTCCCCAAGGTAGAAACCCAGGGCCTGAGCCCAAAGGATGTCCCCAAACTGACAGAGACTGTCCGCCAGGCCATGGCTGATGCCCTTGCCGAGATGTCTGCAAATCACTGTGGGGACCAGCGCACTGAGCAGCCTCTGCTCCCGTCCTGCACCGGGGCTGGTGCTGGCAGGGGGACGGGCAGCCCGCAGTGCGAGGAGGACACAACCGGGACCAATAATTAGGCAGAGGGACCGAGCCCCTCGGGCACATAAGGGAGGTGGCACAGCCAGAGGCTGGGCCATGGTGTCCCCTTGTCCCCTGCGGATGCGTCCACCAGATCTGCCACCACCTGGCAGCCTGCGAGAGCAGGACGGTGCCCTGGTGCAAGGGGAAGCAGAGCAGTCCAGGATGGGGTCCAGGCAGCACCCCAAAACCAGTGTAAGGTGCCCCCAGAAACTCCTGGCTATGACTGTGCATCCCCTCCCCAGGGCATTGCCTGTCTCCCCCAAACCTGGCGCTGTGTCTGGCCCCGGGCAGCAAGCCCCGTCTGCCTGGTTGGCTCCTGCCTGCACCCGGGGTAGCGGGCAGAGATGTGCCAGGCAGGGCTGGGGGTTCCCCGCACCATTTTCCACCCCTGACGGTGTGACTTGCAGTGGGGTTCACCCATGGGCTTGCTGGGTTGCTTTTTCCAGAGGCTCCTGCAAGCTGGCAATGCTGTTCAGATGCAGCAGCTCTGGGGATGGGTCCAGAGTGCAGTGTGTGGCTTGGAGCGGGGCAGGAGGTCCAGGGGATATTGCCACGTGGGAAGAGCATCCTTAATGATGAACTATGAGACAAGGGTGCAAGATTAAACAGTCCATACCTGGTGGTGTGTGTGCACGGTGTCCTGCCTGCGTCTCGGGGAGTGTGGGGAGGGGGATCTGTGTCCTTACGGCCACGCTAGGGAGCATCTCTATGGACACCATAGCTTCTCCATGGGGTGCAGCACTGGACGATGTGAAGACCATGTGGCAGGGTGAGAGTTACAGTGGGCCAAGCAGTAAGTGCACAGGAAGAGCATCCATCATCTGAGGGCTCAGACCCTGAGAGGGCAGAGGTGCCTGGGTTATGCCCACCTAGAGCAGGAGGGACCTCCCCATGGCCTCTGGACCATGGCACAACCAGACCCATCCACCAGCTACCATCTCTCCTGGCCTGTTCCCCGCAACCAAGCAGGGTTTTGGGCATCTGCTGGCTCCTTCCTAGCTAAGCAGTGCCTGTCCCAGGCACCCCAGGGCAGGGAGAAACTCAGTGCATGGCTGTCCCCAGTGCTGGGAGCAGGATGGGCAGGCTTCACCACCCATTTTCAAATAAGATGTGCAAACCATGGCCAAACAAGGGCACAGCGCTTCAGCTTGGCAGTGTTCCCACTCTTGGGGAGCGGCTGGCTCATTATGGAGTAAATTCTGCAAAGCTGTGGCAATCATCTGCCCAGACAGATACCACTAGGCAAAAATATTAGCAACAGAAAAGAGGTTTCCCATGAGCAACAACTCACCAGATCAGGAACCGTCACATGCAGATGGTCAAGGGCAGCATGCACATGAAGGCTCTCATTTCCCAGAAAGCTCCTTTATTCCCTTCCTCCCCGCCAGGGCTCCCTACATGTGGCTTAGTCTGCCAGCTCTGAGCTGGCTCGGCGGTCCCACCGCCGTGGGTGTGGTTTGGCTGCCCAGGGCCTTGAACCCAGCAAAACTTGGGTCTGGTGGTTAAACATTGTCCTAGCTGGATGGCTGGGTCCCAGCCAGAGACCTTGCTGGCTTTTGCTTGCTGCCAGTGGAGAGGAAAAGAGGAAGAAATCTCAGTACGGGGACTCTGGGACCACCTTGCTTCCACTGGGCCTCCAAGCATGGGGTCTGCAGCCGCCCTGCCCTGCCTGCTGCTTTGCATCCTATACCTCACAGCTGGAGCATCTGCAAAGCCGTAAGCCCTCTCTGCATCTGCCTGTCCCTGCCTGGTGGGATGGTGGTTGGTCTCAGTGGTGTGACAATCCTTGCTGTGACTGTGGTCACTAGTCGGGGTGGAAATGCTTGGGGTGGTGGTTGTCCCCATAGAGGACTTTGCACCTGGGGTTGGTGTCTCCGGGCTGCTTTGGTGTAGTGCAGCCTCACACAAAAGCCAGTGGGTGAGCAGAGCCTTTTCCCCTCCGCAGATTGACCCCTCGGCTCTTTCCCAAGGTGTTTAGGCAAGGGGGGCTCTGCTCTGGTCTGTGCACTGGCCAGCCTCCCTGGGTAGACGGGGGGAAGGCTGGGTGGCATAGCCCTGCAGAGAGCATCCAGGGCTGGAAAAACCCAAATGCCCTCTGCCTTGAGAGTCTGGACTGGAGGGAAGCACTGGGATTTGGTGGGGGGTCTCTGCTCTCCTCCACTACCCAGGTGTTCCCTCCCCAGGCACTACATGGTGCTCTTCCCCTCCGTGCTCTACTACCCATACACGGGCAAAGTGCACATCCACCTCATGGACCTGGACGCGCCCGTGCGGGTGACCCTCCACCTGGCGAGCAGCCACAGCATCCCCAATGTCACCCTGGAGGAGCAGGGCAGCGATATCCTCCAGCTGAACTGGCCCCGCTTCTCCAATGTGAGTCACGGCCCCGCGGCAGGGCTGAGGACCTCAGGAAGGGGTATCCACCCCCTACCCACTGCCAGAGCCGGGCTGGGGGAACTGGGAGGGGACATGGGGTCCATCCTGGATGGGCAATGAATGAGGTGAAGAGTGAAGGGACACGGGGCATGTATGAAGACCTTGTGGGCTGTATCTGCATCATCTACCCATGCACACCAGTTCCCTGGTGCCTTCATCGGGCAACGGGGGGGTGACGATGGGAGACGGGTATGATGTCTCACTGGCATCCAACATAAAGGCTTTGCAACCCTATCTGCTATTTCCCTGGGGGCAGATTTCTACCCCTCCTGCAGAGATCTACGAGATCGCGCATCTTCACATCTCCATCCAGGGAGGCTCCCTGCAGGTCTCTGAGCAGAAGAAAGTACTGATGAAAACCCTGGAGCTGGGGACCTTGGTGCAGACAGACAAGGATGTCTACAAGCCTGGACAAACTGGTGAGGGGCAAGAGCTGCTGGAAGAGCTTGCACGCTCTTGGGATGGGATCTCCAGGTTTGGGTCCCAGGCCCTAGCACTCACTCCTGCTCCTGTCTTTGCTCTCTCCAGTGAAGTTTCGAATTGTCCGTGTGGATCAAAACCTCATTCCCAGCAACAGGGAGGTGAGACAGGGCTGGGGCGCGGGGGGGCACGGAGACAATAGGATCCCCACGCACCCAAGACGATCGGTCTCGGCAGCAGTGGCACAGCATCCAGTGTCCCCATGAACATGGAGGAGACGGGTGTGGGGAGGGAATCCCCCAAACACTGAAGGGATGTGGGATGTGAGAAGTGCTCTTCCCAGTGCTCCCAGCTTGAGTGCCCAGGGTACAGCCCCTTGCTTTTGGCACTGGCACAGGAGATGAATTATTCCCTTTACAGCATCCCTTTGCCTGGCTTCTCTCGTGTGTAGCTTTTATGCACCATTATAACGCCTGCTGGTTTTAGACTCCTGGTGTTATGTGGTGCTGGCAGGCCCAATTGCACAGCTGATGCTGTTTTCACAACGCAGCCTCGCTGTTTGCTTCCCACTGCTTGGAAAAGGCAGTGCAACGGCTGTGGATGTGGCAGTGGGAGCCGGGCAATGACAGCGGCTCTGAGCCCTGCTGAGGCCCCAGCCCAGCAACCAGCTCTGTAGGGGCAGAGCCAGATCCCACAGGCTCAGCCCCCGGCTCAGCTACAAGCTCAGCTCTCTGTGCTTTGATCATGCTAAATGCTGCTTCTCTCTTTCTTTGCAGCTTCCCTTGGTGGCCGTGCAGGTGAGTTGTCACCCTGTGCCAGCCTGTCAGCTCCCTCAGAGGAGCAAAGGGCCCCAGCACGTGTGTGATCCTGGGGACAAGGAGCAGGGACAGGGACATCCCCACTGCAGGTGCTGAGAGAAGTTACAAGGAGGTGGGAGAAGGGCTTGGGTTCCTCATCTGCATTTCCAGCCCACTCAGGGTCAGCTTGCTGTCTGCCCGCAAGACAGGGGGTCCTCTGGGGAGATGCTGCTAAGGGACAGGTTACATGGATGAAGATGGCAATGGCTATTGCCACAGAGACTTTGACCCAAACTGGAGAACCCCCTGAGTTCCCAGTCTAGGCTGGGGCATCCCCCTGCCAGCTCTGGCTGCTGTAGCCAGGCTGGAGCTCAGCTAACACAGCCCCTGGGGGGAAATTTTCCTTCTGGAGAGGTGATGCCCTCAGGGCTGCTCTGAGTGTGATGGCAGGGCAAAACCTCTGCTTCTTGCAAGGATACGCAGGGTGACTTTAGTCCTTGAGGTTGTCAACCCACCACCACCACCACGCACCCCATCTTCAGCCCCGTGAGTGAGGGCTGTCGCTGTGTGTCCCTGTGTGCAGGATCCCAGCGGGAACCGCGTGGCGGAGTGGCGGGAGGTGAGCCCGCGGCAGGGCATCGTGGACCTGTCCTTCCCACTGGCTGCAGAGGCGGCCCTGGGCACGTACACCATCGAGGTGGAGGGGAAGAGACACTCCTTCAGCGTGGAGGAATATGGTGTGTGGAGACGAAGGCTGGGCTTCCCACGGGGTGTTTGGGAGCCATCGCATGGGATGGCAAGAAACTCCTGAAGGAAGAAATGGGCACAATCCCATTCCCTGCTGATCTGCCCCCAGGGCTGTCCCACTTTGAAGTGCTGATCCGGCTGCCCCGCATTGTGACGGTGAAGGATGAGAAGATCCCGCTGGATGTCTGTGGGCGGTGAGTCGGACAGCAGCCCCAGCAGCTGCTCCTGGGGTGATGCTCCCCCAGCAGCCTCCCCATCTGCTCCCCTTCCTGCTCCCTCCTGACAGGTACCCGTCCGGGAAAACTTTCCAGGGAAGGGCTGAGGCCAGGCTGTGCCAGTTCCACAGATCTACTGTTTTCCCAAAGGGATCTACGAGGATCTGTGCTGAGTTTAGGGGCCAGGTGAGGGCAGCAGGAGAGGCAGAAGGCACGTGGGTGGTGGTCCTGGAAATGTTTCCTCATCTTGGGGTGCTTGGGCTGATGATGGGCGGGTGCATTATTCGGGCATCGCCAGGTGATCCAACTCTCATGTGAAAGGTGCTGCAAACCCAGAGTCATCCCAAAGAGGGCAGCGGAACCGAGCAGGGACTCTTGGGGTGGGCAGGAATGGGACAGCCAGCTGCATGGCAGGGAGTGGTACCAGCCCTGGGGGGGCAAGTTTGCAGGATCCGAGGGTTTCAGGACAGGGTGGAGGGAGGCAGCAGCAGTGGGGCGAGTGGCAGCTGGGAGCCCAAGGATGACAGCAGATGACACTCAAGGGCCCAGCCACAGGGCTGCTGCTAACACGGGTAACTCTCCCCTTCAGACGGGGAGGAACGGCTGCTTCTCCACCGAGGTGCTGGTGGCTTCCTTCAACCTGACCGGCTTCCACTACAGGAGTCGGCTCTATGCCAATGCATCGCTGCTGGAGGAGGGGACCGGTGAGCACAGCCATGCCGACAGCCACCCAGTGATGTCCTAGGGTGGTGGCACCTGGAGGACATGGCACAACTGCTCCGCTCGGGTGTCCCCAGGGTCTCTGTCCTTCCCATCCACAAGCATCAGCCGCTCTGTGCCCTTGCTTTGGTGTCATTTTTCCTCTACTCCTGACTGCTGGAGCAATCCCTTAGGTCCTGAAGGCTGATCAGGACGTTCTTCCCCTTCCAACATCCCACCCCCAGCTATTCCTCTGTCATCCACCTCTCCTTCCCCACGCTCTGCCTCCCTGAGACTAGTTAGTGTGCTTGATTAGTGCCTGGAGAACTATCAGGGTAATTATTTTTCTTATCGTGTCTTTCTGACTTTGAATCTAGTTATAAATAGTCGCTATCTGCCGGGGAGGGCTCGTTAGACACATCCTTAGGGTCAAGTAAAAAGCCCAATTTCAGCACAGTGCGCTACGAGTGGCCTCTTCTATTTGCTTGCAGCCATTAAGACGGGCATTTTGGGGTAAAGCTTGGTATTTCGGTAGCACACAGAACTAGGCTGAGTGTAGTCCCGCTCACACTACAGCTCCTGTCACACCTGAGGACCAGGTTTTGCATTTGTTGCCCAATGAGTGTGGTTTTGCACGGTGCAAACTTGCCCCTAACCACTGCCTGCATGAGGACAGCTTTGTTTCATATGGCCGCTTGCAAAGACAGCAGCAGGGAGCAAAACTGTAACGCTGCGTGTTTGAGACTCTCTGACCCATCTTTCCTGGGGGGAAACATCAGGACAAATTGCTGAGTGCCTCTCTCATCTCCCCCTTCTCTCCACAGGGATGTGGCATACAGCGACAAAAAGCTCTATGATTGTGTATGATACAGCTACAATCACCTTTGAAAACACCGATAAATTCTACAAGCCTGGGATTCCCTGCACTGGGACGGTAATGGGGGGGTCCCTGCACTCTGCAGGGCTCCCCTGCACCCTGCTGCACCCAATCCCGCTCCCTCTGACCCCCAACCCTGCTCCCGCACCCCTGCCCTCCGCCCCACGGCTGCAGCCCAGCCCGGGGCATCTCCCCTCCCCTCCTGGTGCAGGTGCTGCTGAAGGGAGCCGACGGCTCTGCCCTGAAGGAGAAGGAGCTCCTGCTTGTCATTAACGGGAGAGAAGAAACGCAAAGGAAAACCCTGCTCACGGACGGATCGGGGAGAGCTTCCTTCGAGCTGGACACCTCTGGTTGGAATTACAAGGTCACCCTGCATGTAAGTGACCTGTGTCCCACACCTCTCAGGCACCCTGGATTCAGTACAGAACACGGAGGTTTTCTTACGCAAAATCTTCCAGCCTCCCCTTGACCCCATTTGGTCTTTTTGCACCCACAGCACCCTATGGTAAAGTGTTTATTAGCCCTGTTTAATAGCTTACTGCCTGTCGGACCCTAGAGACCCCGGCACCCTTCGTGCTCCTCTGCGCTGGGAAAAGGGGCTACTCTCACTTTTGATGCATTCTGCAAGTTCTTCCTCTAATTCCTTCTCTCTGCCATACGGTTTTCATATTTCACTGCTGAATTTTGGGTTCCTTTCTACCTTCACCATCTGGGCACAAGATGAGTGATGTTATGGGATGCTGTTTCAGTTCCTACCATCTGCCCACATGTGCTGCTTAGCCATGCCTGCCTCCTCTTGCCATCCGCTGGCTACCCCTTTGAGTGTCCTTTGGACAAGCCCCGTGATGGCACGCAGCTCTATTTTTTGGGTGCTGAGCGCAGCTGGATTGCATTTCTTGGCATGCTCCTGTGGGGATGTCACAGCAAAGCACGTGGCACTTGCAGCTGCAGAGCGGCTTTCCACCCCTGCCGTGCTCTGCTGCTGAGCTGATCTTTGCCATTGAGAGCCTCGATTTCCACCCCTCAGGGTGAGCTCAAGGATGACCCTCCAGCCTCGGAGCGTGAAGGCAAGGAGCATCTCAGCTACAGAACTGTCACTCGCTACCTGTATCCCTACTCTTTGGACAGCAAAAGTTTCCTGAAGATCCACAGGGTAGAAAAGAAGCTGCCCTGTGGCCAGCCCCAGCAGCTCAGGGTGGATTACATGTTTGATGAGAAGACCGTGGGGATTGATCTGCAGAGCCTGGATGTGGTCTTCCTGGTGAGCCTCCACCTGGGGAGAGATGGGAGACTGCATGAAGGGCAGAGCTCAGGGGAGGAGAATGAGGCTGTCCAGGGTGTGGGGTTACGCCTTCCCCTCCAGCAGAAGCCATTTCCAGCCAGCTTTGGCAGTTACTCTTGGGTTCAGGACTCAGGGATGGACCCTGGAGCTGTCAGGTCTTGGGGCACCATTTCCATCCCTCTTGCAGGATGCGGCTCTAATAGTCTCTCTCTGAGCATCCTCCATGGCCTCCCCTCATCTGCTTGTGCTGGTTCCCTGCTCAGCATTGGTTTTGTTGTTCCCATCTCCTCCTCTGTAGGTTCTGGCCAAGGGGACCATTGCCTCCGTCCTCAGGAAAGAGCTGCCTGCAGAGGCTGGTAGGTCCTGAGGCATGGACGGGCTGTGCAGGGCTCTGCTCTCCATGCCTGGTCCTCATCTCCCCTCCTTTCCCACGGCCCAGGGCTGAGAGGGTCCTTCTCCCTGGAGCTGCCTGTTGGCCCCGAGCTGGCGCCCACAGCCAAGGTGCTGGGCTACGCGGTGCTGCCCGACAGCGAGATGGTGGCTGACAGCACCGAGCTCAAGGTGGCCAAGTGCTTCCCCAACAAGGTGAGCGGAGGCTGCCGGACTTGGGGGAGTTGCTGCCGGGCTTGGTGGGGGGATGTGGGCACTGAGCCTCGCTCTTCAGCAGAGCCTTTCCTCATCCCCTGCAACTGGATGGTCCCAGACTCTCCTTTCAGGGAGGGTTTTCCTTCCTCTCCCATTCCTGTTGCTGCTGCAAACCATCTCCTGGCTTTGATCACAGTCCTCACTCTCCATCCTTCGCTGGCGTTTGGGGTCAGGCTGGGGCACAGACGTCCTTCCTGGGACCAGCTCCCCTCTCCCCTAACCCAAAGGCTTCCCCTCTCTCCAGGTAAATCTGTCCTTCTCGGAGCAGAGGGCTCTGGTGGGCTCATGGCTCCGCCTGAAGGTGCAGGCTGCCCCGGGGTCACTGTGTGCCGTCTACGCCATGGATCAACGCACGCGGTCCTCCGGTCCCAAGGGCAAGCTCAACCCCAGAATGGTGAGTCTGGAGTAACCTCAGTGCTGGGCTGGTCCTGGGCTGGGCTGGACTCGCTGCTGGGGCATGGGGACAGCAGTTTCTTTCTGCTGTCACTCATTTTAGGGGAGGACGGTAGGGACCTTGGGGGAGCTGCCCCTGCAGGATGAATGCTGGGGGTCTGGGAGCCCCCAGCGAGCCCCTGCCACCACCCACGGACTTTGGGGCTTTGCAGGGGAGATTGTGCTTTGCTGACCAGGGGCACTGAGCTACAGAATTGCTCTGAGGTGTCTCCTGGGGTGGAAATCTTGAAAACAGGGTGCACATGGTGGGAAGCATCCCCTGCTCTTGGGGAGAAGAGAGATGGGGCAGTGACAGGCCTCAGTGGAGGGGCTGGGACGGGCGGCAGGGCAGCATCACTGCGATGACCAGGGAGGTGCAGAAGCTACGGGGCGATGCCAGGGGCATAAGGGGTTGGAGCTTGGCCAGGAGCATTTAATGTCTTTCTCACCCAAAGTTCACGTGTTCAGTTTAGGTCTATAACTTACTCCCAACGTTTTCTGAAGACAGTTATTTTTTTGAAGAACCTGATCCACCTCACTGTTGGCCAGATGGAATCAGAGACATCGCAGCAGCCCTTCCACCCATTAACTGTTTTGATGTGCCAGGGAATAGCTGGCAAGATTGCCACCGCAGGCTGTGGCGCAGGGAGGCACCAGCATCCGACATCCAGACAGGCTCCTACAGCCTGGTTAAGGTATGAGCCCTCCAGCCCTACCTCACACTCCTCTTCCACCTAGGAAGATTACTCAGACTGCTGGGGGCACCCGGTCCCTCACCCAGCCCACGTCTGCACTCATGAACCACGCTCTTACATCACCCAAATAACGTGCCCTGCCCCTCGCTTCACCAGCCGGGGACAGACATGTGAAATGCATCTGTCAGTCCAGGCACAGCGGCATTTCACAGGGACAGGGCTAAGCTCTGCTCTTCCCATCACAAATCTGGGCTTGGAGTAAACAGCATAGATTAGCCTGGCATTCCCCTGCTTTTTTGGGGGTGCGTGTCTCCCACTGGCAGCAATCTCAGGGGTCGGGGCTATTTGGGAATGGAGCGGGTAGAGCAGATCCACCAAACCTTTCCCAACTGTCCCTGGTGCAGCAGCTTCCCCTGGCACAGGTATTCCTCTCCTGCACTCCCGTTGCAGCATGGCGGGGGGGGTCCTTTGGGAGCTCTGTTCTGGCACGGAGCTTTAAGTGGATGTCAATTCCTTGCTTCAGAGAGGGATGGAAAGGCGTTTCGGTATCTCTGGGCTTCAGTGTGGTGCTATTCTCTCTCATGTGTCATGTTTCAGGATGCCGGTTTGAAAACTGTCACCAACGCTCAGCTGGGCTGTGCATCAAGCATGTACTTCCAAAGCTACCAAAGCCCTTTATACCCTCAAGGCGAGTGGAGAGAATCTGTAACAGCCTCCGTGCTGGCTGCAGAAGGACAGGCGGGGACACCCGACATCTTTCCATCCTTTCTGGCAGCACATTCACGTCGTACCTCTGTTTGCAGGAGCAAGACTGGAGGATGAGCAGGCGGGTGTCATGCAGCACGCAGGGATGCAGACGGATTTCTTGGGGACGTGGCTGTGGGAGCTGGTCCCTGTGGGGTGAGTGAGGAGCCCCAGCAGACCTCAAGCCAGGGGACTGCCCTTATTCCATCAGCTTCACCTCTGGGTGCAGCGCCCAGACCTCCGGTTCACTGTCCGTGTATCCAGGAGTGACACTGAGACATGTCCAGCCCCTTCCCTTGAACCTCAGCACCAACGCTGGGAGAGACCGGAGCAGTTTGTCCTGTAGGCAGGGGATGCTGTAAGAGATAAGAGCACTGATGGTACCTCTGCCCATCTCCAAGCGTGTGATGGCCACCAGCGGTACCCAGGACCTAGAGGAAGGGGGTTGGCATGCTCCTTATGCTGGCTCTGCCCATCAGACCCAGCCTGCAAGGTCCATCCATCTTCTACCGCCCTGCAGGGAGGGGGGCTCTGCGGAGGTGACGGTGCCGGTGCCTGATGTCATCACCGAGTGGGAAGCCGGGATGTTCTGCACGGCCCCGTTGGGCTTGGGGCTGGCTCCTGCCACCACCCTCACGGCCTTCAAGCCCTTCTTCGTGGAGCTGGCACTGCCCTACGCCGTGGTCCGCCATGAGGCCTTCACCCTCGTGGCCACCGTCTTCAACTACTTGCGGCAGTGCCTGCAGGTGAGCGGGGCTCGGGGGGGAGCCCTGGGTCTGGGGTCCGGCGGGGGCTGATGGAGCCGTGGCCATGGTCTGGCAGGTTCAGGTGACGCTGGTGGAGTCAGCGGAGCTGGAGGTGTCGGCGAGCGTGGACGGGGCGTACGGTGGTTGCATCTGCGCAGATGAAGAGAAGACCTTCCAGTGGAGCGTGCGAGTCACCAGCCTGGGTACGGAGGGGACAGCAAAGGGCTGGGGAGGGGGAGGAGAGCCCAGCAGTGAGACTCCTTGCAAAACTCCTCTTTGTCACTGCTTTTCTGATCCTTTCCTCCCTCTCCCAGCTCCCTCTCCCCTCCCCTCTCTCCCCTTTCCCTTCTCCACTCTCCAGCCTCTTCCCTCCATTTCCCGGTCCCATTGCACCCGTTGTTGCACCCATTGCACCCTCCTCCTTCCCCGGCTTCCTGGAATGGCTCTGAGATGGAGCCAGGCCCTGAGGCAGTGTCACAGCCATGCCCCCATCTGCCTCTGCAGGGAAGGTGAACGTCACCGTCATCGCCAAGGCCCTGCACTCGGAGAAGCTCTGTGGCACCGAGATGCCTGTGGTGCCAGCCCAGGGGCACATGGTCACCGAGACAAAACTCCTGACGGTGCAGGTGAGCAGAGTGAGGCGGTGGGCTTGCACCGTCCTCTTGCCAGGAGCAGAGCTGCACCCAAAGCACTCGACCCCGGAGCAGAGCAGAGCATCTCCCCATCCCTCGGCCAGGCTGGACGGTGCCTGAGGGCGCTGCAAGGTGCAGAAAGAGCACCAGCACCCAAAGCAAGGGGAGGGTCTGCGCCCATCAGTGGAATGGTGCCTCCCCTTCCCTTTTGGGGTGAGATTGGTAGATTTGAGGCCGCTGGCTGTGTGATGTTCAGTTGGCTCCCCTCATCACCCTGTGCATGGGGCTGCTCCAAGGACAGCCTGGCTTGGCGCAGGTGGCCCTCAGCTCTCCTGGCCCATCAGAGCCGATGGGCTGCTGGTGGGGACGGGTTCCAGGCAGGGCGTTTGTCAGAGACGGGGAGGCATTTCTGGGACAGAGAAGGGCAGGCTGACTCTGATCCTGGTCTCATACATGCCGTATTCCTGGTTTTAAAGCCTCCAAGACCCATGTGAAGGAAAATTGCAGCTGCCTGGCTGTCCCTCTGCTCCCGACCCCATCGTACCCCACCGGAAAGCCACGGTCTCGAGGGCTGGCAGCCTTTTCCCATCCCTTCATCCCCTTTGCCTGACCTGGCAGAAGCCTGGAGCAACATGGTTGAGATGAGGACTCCGAAACCCAGCCCCGCTCCCCAGCAGCCCTGCCATCCTGAGGGGGTCGGGGGCTGCCCAGGGAGCAGCCGCTTTGCTGCCCACCGCGGAGTCGTGGTTTCCCTTGAGCTGATGCCAGTGCAATCCCTTGGACAGGAGACCAGAGCAACTGAGCTGACCCTGGGCTGACAAAAAGCCTTTGGAGGTCAGTGCAAGCCTGATGGCTGGGCACGGAGAGGATGCTCAAGGCTGCCCTGAGTGCAGCCCTGTCCTGTTCCTGCTCAGCCAGGCTGAAAAATGAAGAAAAATGCAAGTGGGATAAGGGAAGTGGAAGCAGCAAAATGTTTTTCTTGCAAGAAAGCTCCCTTTCTTCAGGCTCTTTCCCACCATCCCTGACCAAAGCCAGCCCTGTGTCCCAAAACACACTTTGTGTTAGGGGCTCAGCGCTCCTGTCCGCCTTAATGATGTGTAAGAGGGGCCGTACCTTCACTTTGCTTTGCTGAATAAAAAGCTGAGACCAAACCAGAGAGAGCATTCATTGCACAGGCAACAAGGCAGCAGAAGAAACAGCAGAACGTGGGGCCAGTGGTGCCTGGTCAGGAGAGGCTGGGGGACAGCACACTCTGGCTCCTGCTCCGAAGTCACCAGCAGCATCGAATGCCAAATCCTCCAGGCAATATTTCCCCTCAGCAGCCCCACAGGCACCGACTGGAGAGGCAAAGACCCGCCCTTCTCCCGAATCGATCTCCCCTTGGCCACACTGCTCATGGCCCCCACTGCATCCCGCCCCATGCTCTGAAGGGGCCGATGGCCCTGAGCTCCTTGTCACGTTGAACCGTCGCCAGGATGCCTGTCAGGGCACTGACCCGTGCCCACATCCCAGGGTGGCAGGATGGGCTCGGAGCCATGCTCCCACCTCCCGTCCACGGGGGTGGTGGGGACCAGCCTCCTCCAGCCACTGACATGGTGTGGGGCTGCTCCCGAAGGGCAGGGAGGTGAGCGCAGGGCTGGATCCAGCAATACTCAAGCAGGGCAGGCATGGGGACAGCCATGGTCATCCGAGAGCCCGTGAGAAAGAGGTCAGCCCCACGCATGGCTTCCCTCAGCGCTGCCTCTGCCTCTCCCCACATCCCCAAAGGGAAGGGGACTGCAAAATCCTGGAGCAGGGGATGCACTCAGGACACCGTATGGCTGTAATGGAGCTGCCTCAACTTTCCTAAATTCCCACCAGGACAGAAAGAGGCAGCTCAGCCCAGGCCCTGGCTGAAGTCCGGCTCCCAGGCGTGGTGCACAGAGGAATGAGAGCGGGTGGAGCTGGCACAACAGCCCAACACCGTCCTGCTCCTGTGCCCGTAACTGATTTGATGAAATTGGAGGAAACTGGGCAAAAAGACAGCCTGAGACGTGCTATGAGCCCAAACAGCCACTGTTTGGCTAAATTTGAAATACTTGGAAACAAGCCCTTCTGAGAAATTGCCACCAACTCACAGACTGTTCTCATGATGTGCTGCCTACTTTAATGTGGGGAACTCGTTCCCGCTCCCTCCTGCCATCATTTCCCAGCAAACCAGTGTGTAGGTGGGTCCTGCCCCCTGATTTTGAACCTCTATAGCCTATGGGAACCTCTCCTCAAATTACAAAAATCTGTCGGAGCCTTGAACCCAGGAGGCTGTGGGCAGATGGTAAACATTGCCTTGGCTATATCTGCAGGTCCACGCTGGATCCCTCTGCCAGCCCTTGCTTGCTCACTCGCTGGATGGAAAGCAAAGATCTCATTTCAGAGCCTGCAGCAGAGCAGACGCAGGGCTACAGCAATCCAACACCTGGAGAAGGAGCCTCCCCGATATCCGCTTGCAGCTGGAGACATGAGGTCCCCAGCTGCCCTGCCCGTCCTGCTGCTCCTCATCCTGCACCTCACAGCTGGGGCATCTGCAGCTCTGTAAGCCCTCTCTGTGTCTGTCTGTCCGTGCCTGGTGGGAGGGCATTTAACTTGGCTCCTTGGCAGTGCGTAGTGGGAGCTAATCCTTCCCGTGCATGTGATTGCTGGCCATGGTGGAAATGTTGTCCCTGCCCATGAGCATTGAGGACTTGGCACCCAGGGGCTGCTGGGGCTGGTGGCTCTGGGATGGTTTGTTGTAGGTGCTGCCTCACTTGCAGCCGATGTGTGAGCAGAGCCTTTGCTTTGCTGAGCTGAGGAGTCAGGGGGAGCCCAGAAGCAGAGTGGGGAGGCTGCGGGAACTGGTCCTGCACTCCAGTACAGGTTTCTGTGCACCCAGGAGCTCTTCAAGACCTCCGTTGGGTCTGTACTGGGATGTGCCTCATCCCCACGCCTCTCATGTCATCACTTCTCTTTGCCAGGAGTTATGTGGTCACGTCCCCAGCTGTGATGTACCACCCCCACACAGCGATGCTGTGGGTCCATCTCAGTGGCCTCCACGAGCCCGTCCAGGTGACCATCCAGCTGCAGAAAGCAGATGGGGCCCATAACATCACTCTGCTGGAGAGGAAGGTCCAGGAGCCTCATCTGTACCAGAACATCACCTTCCCTGTGAGTGTCACCCCACACACAACCGTAAGCATGGAGGGGGATGCCCTGGACACCCAGTTCCCAGAGCAGAGCAGTTCCCACCAGCTCCCCTGAGCGCGGGGCTGTGGTCCCCTGTGGGGCTGGGAGCAGGCATGACTTCCCCATCTTTTGCTAGTCTCATCCCCGGTGCAGGCAAAATGACTCTAGGCTCAGCCCAGTTATTCGGTGGCTGAAATAATCCCTCGGTAGCAGACCTGCAGACTAGGGCAGGGTGTCGGGGGGACATTTCTTCCCAGCCCCTGGCTTGGGGAAGGTGTCCCTGTGGGTGAGGAATGCTCTGGGTCACTCGGAGTGAGCAGAGCATATCCATGGCATATCCCTTGTCCTTACCCAGTGCCTGGTGTTTTCCCTGGCAGGCTCCAGCCCCCACCACAGGGAAGGAAGAAATCGTAGACCTGCACATCTCAATCCAGGGAGAGTCCCTGGATGTCTTCAAGAAGAAAAAGGTGATGCTGAGAGCCCTGGAGCCTGGGATCTTCATACAGACAGACAAGCCTGTCTACAAGCCTGGACAGCAAGGTGAGGGGGGCAGGATGGACCACGCTGCTCTGGGCTGAAGGACCTGGTGGGAGAAGGGTGCAGGCGGTTCAGCCTTGCTCCTACGCTGCATGGAAACAGGACTCATCCTGGGATGCACTGGGACCTCCAGCACTGGCCTAGGGCAATGCCAGGACATGCTGGCAGTGCTGGAGGCTGTGGTGCTTGGGGGGCAGTGCCCCACTGCAGGGCTCAGGGTGGATTTCCATCCACCTTCCCCATGGGGAACCCCCCTCCCTGCAGATGCACTCACCCCTGCATTCCCGTTTGCTCTTTCCAGTGAAGTTTCGAATTGTCTCTTTGGATAAAGACTTCACTCCCAGCAGTAAGAAGGTGAGAGCAGGGCTGGGGAAGAGGGGAGGCAACAGGGAGGCAACAGGGCTTCTCCTACAGCCTCGGCAAGCCATGAGAGAGGTGTGGGAGTCAGCCAGCGCCTTTCCCCTTAGGAATCCTGCCCCAGCCAGCTCTGCCTGGCTGGCTGCACTCCCCAGGGGCAGGGATGCCCTGTGCTGTTCGCACAGACTTCAGCGGGCTAAGGAAAGAGAAAGCAGAATTGCACGTGTGACATGGGAACATACCCACTTAAACTTTCGGTTAGGGATGTAGCGATGGTGAGTGGCACGTAGGGAACGTGCTATTGATGATAGCCATCAAGTCATCAGATGCCAGGATTGCAGGCAGTCTCTGGCACCCCAAAGCAATCATCTGGGTCTCTGGAAGTGACAGGAGGTTCCTAGATGAAATGGTTGCTGGCTTCTTGCGAAGGCACTAGAAGATGCCACCTCCCCATGCCATGCTGGCAGTGCCCTCAGCTCATCCCAGCTAGAGCTGCCCACAGGCTCAAAATTAATCCCAAAGCAAATTGAAGGGTTGGAAGTTTACAGTGTCCCACAAATAACCCTCCCTCTACTCCATCCATGGCTTCATAGATGTCCCCACCCTAGTGAGACCCCAAGGAAGGCTTTGAATTTCTCCACTAACCATCTTCTCTTTGCCTTGCAGCTGCCCCTTGTGTTCCTGAAGGTCAGTCTGAGAGATGGAGGGAGGCTCCTGGGCAGTGTGGGCTTGGGAAGGCAGCATGGCTGGGAGAGGAGAAGCATAACGCAGCCATGGGCTGCTTTATCATGGGGTGCTGGGGTTCCCAGGGTGCTGACGCCGTGTGTCCCTGTGTGCAGGATCCCAGCGGGAACCGCATCGCGCAGTGGCGGGAGGTGAGCCCGCGGCAGGGCATCGTGGACCTGTCCCTCCCGCTGGCTGCAGAGCCAGCCCTGGGCACGTACACCATCGAGGTGGAGGGGAAGAGACGCTCCTTCAGCGTGGAGGAATATGGTGTGTGGAGACTGGGAGGTGCATGGGGGGTGGGAGCCCCACCTCGGCATGTCCCTGTGGGCAGCATGTCTGTGTCCCCCGGCCACCCAGGCACTGTTGTCCTTGTCCTGGGAGCGACAACCCTCTCTCCTTTTGCTTTGCCATCAGTGCTGCCCAAATTTGAGATGACCATTGATCTCCCTGCCGTGGTGCTGGAGAAGGACAAGAAGTTCCAGATGGAGATTTGTGGACGGTGAGCCCAAAACAGTCTGTGCCGGGAAGAGGGATGGGATGCGGGCATCTGACATGATGTGGCCCATCAGGCACACCTTCACCACCCTCCACCCAACAGGTACACCTACGGGAAGCCCGTCCAGGGGAAGGTCCAGGCCAGCTTGTGCCAGCCCTTCAGGAACACCAGGATCCTGCATAGACTTGACCAGAAAGAGATGAACTGCATCGAGGTTGGCGGGCAGGTGAGCACTGCCGGGGAGTGTGGGTACCACTGGGACAGCCCCTTCCTGGGACTGCTGCTAACGGGGTTGACTCTGCTCCTCCAGACTGAGAAGAACGGCTGCTTTTCAACAGAGGTTTTGTTGAGTGCCTTCAACCTGACCAGCTCCATGTATCAGAAACAATTCCAAGTCCAGGCATCGCTGGTGGAGGATGGGACAGGTGGGGATGGCGGTGTTCTCCTGCTTGGGAATGGGCATTGCCACTGGTGCATAGTTTTGCATTCATCCCTGTGTGCACCCAAATGCACGTGGCATGGGGTATTGGTCTTCTCCGGGGAAGCCCAAAAGCAATGCTGTGATTTAGAGGTGCACGTGTCCAGGGACCGGTTCCAGGTGGGGATATGAGCCAGGTCAGCCAGGCAATACTTCTAATTCTGACCAGAGAAATGGTTGGGGGGCAAAAACAGCTTTCCAAGACCCAACAACTCTCCTGATGCTATGGCTAGCAGCGAGTTGAGTCCTTGCAACACAAAGCAGTGGTTTCACCCAGGCCGGTGGCATGGCTTTGTTCTTCGAGATAATCCACCTCACCCACCACCTCGGTCTCACCAGAAATGACTGCCAGTGGCTTGGCTTCAGAACAAAAGGAGAAGACCAGGGGTTGTCCCAGGCCCATCGGCACTGAGGTGGCCCTGCGTCACGGTGCTTTGGTGAAGTACCTTTTGTGAAGTCTCTGCAGCCAGCTGTACCTTGGCTTTAGGTCTAAAACATGCCGTAGAGGTTTTCCTCCTCTTGTAGGAGGTGCAAACTGTGCTTGAAGCTGCCGGCTGCAGAGGGAAAGCCTAAAATATCCAGGGACCTTTTCTGCACCATGATGGGGGATCTGGCAGCAGCTAACCTGTGCCCTGTGTCCCTACAACACCCTCAGCTCTCCACTCCCTCTCCACAGGGCTGGAGCTGAAAAACACCAAAAGCTGCAAGATTTTACCTGAAATCCTCACTGTCACCTTTGAAAACACTGATGATTTCTACAAGCCCGGCATCCCCTACACTGGGACGGTAATGGGGGGGTCCTTGCACCCAGCAGGGCTCCCCTGCACCCAATCCTGGTCCCACTGACCCCCAAACCCCGCTCTCCTACCCCTGCCCTCTGCCCCACGGCTGCAGCCCAACCTGGGGCATCTCCCCTCCCCTCCCGGTGCAGATGCTGCTGAAGGGAGCCGACGGCACCGTGCTGCCGCAGAAGCAGCTCTTGCTCATCGTTAGCCAGCAAGGAAAAGATACGAGACAGACCTTCCTGACAGACAGATCGGGGAGAGCTTCCTTCGAGCTGGAGACCTCTGGTTGGAGTGACATGGTCTCCCTGCGTGTAAGTGACCCGTCCCCCACCCCTCAGGGGTCCCTGTGCTGCTTTCTCCAGCAGTATGGGGCTGGGCACCTCTCCGAGCCAAGAACCTGCATCAGTGGTGCCTGGCGATGGGACCAGCATCTCGTGGATTCTGGACAGCTTCACCACCTTGATTTTTACCTCCATCACTCAGGGTCAAGTCAACAAGGCAGCTCAAACCCAGAACGACAGCTCGACGCTCATCTACCAAAATGCCTATGCGTACGTCAGCCCCTTCTTTTCGGCAAGTAAGAGCTTCCTGCGGATTCACCGGCTGGAGAGCGAGCTGCCCTGCGGTCAGCCCCAGCAGCTCTGGGTGGATTACATCTTCAGCAAGAAGGCCTTGGGGACCGAGCTGGAGAGCCTGGATGTGGTCTTCCTGGTGAGCCCCGGCCCGGGGACGGCGGGCAGCAGGCGTTGGGGAGGTTGTGTGCAAAGGTCCATATCTACACACATGTTCATGGTTGTGTCCCTGAGGACAAGACAATGAGCCATCTGTCCTGGCTAAACAGAGGGACCTACGCTACGCTGTTAGTAGAGGTGTCTGCTGGCACTGTTGGACCTGCATGCCAATGGGAGATGTTGGGGGGGCTGGAGACAGGGCAAGGTCAAAAACCATCCCGGACCCAACCCTTGGGTCCCTCCTCCATCAGGGCATTTTGGTTCCCTGCTCAGCATTGGTTTTGTTGTTCCCATCTCCTCCTCTGTAGGTTCTGGCCAAGGGGACCATTGCCTCCGTCCTCAGGAAAGAGCTGCCTGCAGAGGCTGGTAGGTCCTGAGGCATGGACAGGCTGTGCGGGTCTCTGCTCTCCATGCCTGGTCCTCATCTCCCCTCCTTCTCCACGGCCCAGGGCTGAGAGGGTCCTTCTCCCTGGAGCTGCCTGTTGGCCCCGAGCTGGCGCCCACAGCCAAGGTGCTGGGCTACACGGTGCTGCCCGACAGCGAGATGGTGGCTGACAGCACCGAGCTCAAGGTGGCCAAGTGCTTCTCTAACAAGGTGAGCAGAGGCTGCTGGAGATGGGGGAATCGCTCCATGGCTTGTCCATAGCTGCATGCCCTGAGGTCCGCCCTGAGGTCCACCCTTCTCCAGATGTAGCACAGCATCACAGTCTCTTTAATCCATGCCCTGATCCCCAGACCCTTGAGCCCGATTTTATTGTTGTCTAGAAGAGACCTCCATGTACGTGGCTTGGTCTTGCTCCTCCGTGGGAGGTGGCTCCCCCTCCTGTCCTTGCCCCCTGATGCCTCTGTCCCTCCCCAGGTGAAGATGGCTTTTTCGGAGGACAGGGCTCTGCCTGGCTCGGTGCTGCAGCTGGAGCTGGAGGCTGCCCCAGGCTCCCTGTGCGCCATCCGTGCCGTGGACCGCAGCGTGCTGCTCTTGAAGCCCGAGGCTGAGCTCAACACGGAGGCGGTTAGTGGTGGCACTGCCCAGGACCCCTTCTGCAGCCCCAGGGACCAGCCAGGGATGGGGGGGAAGAGACGACACTGGCGTGGGCCTCCCCTATGGGGACTCGGTGCCACGGTGGCTCCTGGGCAGTCCTGCTCCTGGGCAGGGGGTAGGTGCCTCGGTGGTTTTGTACCTAGCACACATGTTTATTCCCAGGTCTACAAAGTACTCCCTGAATTCGACTACCCTGGAAGCATCCAGGACCCGCCACCCTGTTCAGCGTTTTCCTGGAACTATCCCCCGGACTTTGACATTCCCATCACCCCATTTGTACCGAGACGACGAGACTTCTTTCGCCCTCCAAGGAGGCATCTCTTACCTTTACCATTTTGGAGGAATTCCGAGATGAACACCTACAAGTTATTTCAGGTAAAGGCCCTGCCCACCTGTGCCTTCTGGTTCCTCTTCATCCAGGAGCCGGCTGTGGTTTGCTCAGGCTGCCGAGAAACCACAGAAACATCCTGTGAAAGCCACACTCATGGCAAAGGTCTTTCCCTTTCCCACGGACTCCAGGCTCCAGTCCTTCTCCACTTGTCTTCTTCTGCAACCCTGTGACTATTTGCTGCTGGGATGGGGATATTCCTCCTGCTGGGTTTTGGAGATGGACAACCTCTTTTCTTTTTCACAGAACGCAGCACTGAAACTTTTCACCAATGCCAAGACCAGCGATGTTTGCAAGGAGAGGTCCGGCTTCTATGGGATGGCAGGTCCCCAAGGTCCCAGAGGTCAGCAGAGCCCTCGGCTTGCTTGCTCCACTGAACCCCCTCGGGAGAAAAGAGCAAAGAGCTGGTGCCCAGGCCTGGCTCCCGTGTCCTCAGGGGGACTTGGAGCCATCCTGGAAATACACTCAGCATCAAAGGGACTGAAGAGGATTGAAAAGGATTTTGGCCACCTTTGGGCTGCCTGCAGGCGAGGTCCAGCTGCGATGCAGAGACCTGTGGACCCTAATTTCTGCTCTGCTTTTTCCAGGTGGCTTTGATTCCAACATCAAGTATTTAATGAGAGAAACGAATGTCCCAGAACTAATGACCCATGCTGTCTCAAAACTAACAAACCATGGTATCCCAGTCGGTGCTGTCCAGGAAGAGCCACCAGCACCCCGGACATATTTCCCAGAGACGTGGCTGTGGGACGTCGTCCCTGTGGGGTGAGTGAGGACAGTCCCCATGGGGCTGGTCCTCTTCCCATGTCCCCTCCTGCGTGGAGGGAGGTTGGGGACCTCAGGACAGCTCCTTCTTCCACAGGGAGGGAGCCAGCCCAGCTGGGGATGACACCAGCTGTGGGTGAACATGGTGGGATGGCCTCATGATGTTCTCCATCCCACAGGGAGGGGGGCTCCGCAGAGGTGACGGTGACGGTGCCCGATGCCATCACCGAGTGGGAAGCCGGGATGTTCTGCACGGCCCCGTTGGGCTTGGGGCTGGCTCCTGCCGCCACCCTCACGGCCTTCAAGCCCTTCTTCGTGGAGCTGGCACTGCCCTACGCCGTGGTCCGCCATGAGGCCTTCACCCTCGTGGCCACCGTCTTCAACTACTTGCGGCAGTGCCTGCAGGTGAGCGGGGCTCGGGGGGGAGCCCTGGGTCTGGGGTCCGGCAGGGGCTGATGGAGCCGTGGCCATGGTCTGGCAGGTTCAGGTGACGCTGGCAGAGTCGGCAGAGCTGGAGGTGTCGGCGAGCGTGGACGGGGCGTATGGTGGTTGCATCTGCGCAGACGAAGCGAGGACCTTCCGATGGGCTGTGCGAGCCACCAGCCTGGGTACGGGACACTGGGGCCACAGCAGGACCCCCCTTGCCCTGCTGCTTGGGGACCCCCTCGGAGGATGGGGTGGGCAGGGAGGATGGGAACAAATGCAACGTCACCTGGGAAGCTCTCCTCCACTCCACTCTCACCCTCCCCATTGCCTCCCAGCGCTGCTCCTCAACCTGGTGACCCCCATCCCAATCCAGCCAGCTCCACACAAAGCCCCAGGGCTGATGCAAGCCCATGGGGCTGCAGTGCGGGCTGGGGGGAGGCTCCGTGGGGACTGAGTGCCCCACTTGCATCTGCAGGGGAGGTGAACATCACTGTCAGCACTGAGGCCATCAGCTCCCAGGAGCTCTGCGGCAACGAGATGCCCGTGGTGCCAGCCCAGGGGCGCGTGGACACCGTGATAAAGCCCTTGCTGGTGCAGGTCAGACAGATTATGGCAGAGGAAAGTGGGACGGGTTTGGGGACAGGGTCTGAGCAGCCCTCAGGGTGCAGCAGGAGGACTGGGAGTGGGACAGCACCCAGCCCCGAGCCCGGGCTGCAGGCATGACCCTGGGGAACATGGCTGGTCCCTTCTGATCGACTCTGATGCTGCTTCCCCACAGCCCGGGGGGATCCTGGTGGAGAAGGCGCACAACTCCCTGCTCTGCCAGGAAGGTAGGACCGGCCGGGGGTGTCCAGCAATGCCGTGGGGAAGTGGAGCAGGGACGCTTGGCCACTGGTAGCAAGGGCCACCAGGCGCAGAGGAGCCAAGGACCAGGGTCCATAGACGCTCTTGGCTGAGATGCCCCAACCCAGCCTTGAGCCTACAGAGGGTCAGAGCAGGAAGGGGCTGGGCGAGGGTGCCAGGGGGCCGGGCAGGGAGGAGCTGAGCATCCCCACTGTCATTGCCCTCTGTCCCCCCAGTCACTGAAGAAGTCTCCCTGGAGGTTCCTGCAAACATCTTGGAGGGCTCCCAGCGAGCCCACATCACCGTGATGGGTAAGGGACAGGCGGGGGACGGGGGACCACCCGGGGCAGGGAGGGTGCGGAACTCCATGGCCCAAGCTCAGCAGGAGGTGAGACTGCCCAAAGCTGAGACGGGAGAGGATACGGGGTGCTGGTGGCAGGGGCCACAGCCAGTGACGGTGCTCCCCATGTCCCCCCGGGACAGGCGACATCATGGGCAATGCTCTGCAGAACCTGGACCGTCTCTTGGCCATGCCCTACGGCTGCGGGGAGCAGAACATGGTCCGCTTTGCCCCCAACATCTACATCCAGCAGTACCTGGAGAAGAGCGGGCAGCTGCACCCCGATATCCGCGCCAAGGCGCAGGGCTTCCTGCAGAGCGGTGAGCGTCCCCGGTCCCCTCCTCTCCCTGTCCCACCCTGCCTTGCTGGCAAGGGACACCACCGCCATTTATCCCCCCTCCCCATTTTCTGCCTACGCCCTGGGGTGGGTCTGGGCTCCAGGCTGCCTCTGGGGTCCCCTGGGGTGTAAGGACCACTGTGCAAAGACTCGCCCCCATCTCGTCCCTGCAGGGTACCAGCGAGAGCTGCTCTACAAACACAATGATGGCTCCTACAGCGCCTTTGGGAAGAGCGATCCCGGGGGCAATACCTGGTGAGGGACAGCATGGGGCTCGGGCAGGCTGTGCAGCGGCATCCTGCCGGGGACCGGCCAACCTGGGGCTCCTCCTGCCGCCAAGCGTACCCTAGCCACGGTCTCCCATCCCTCTGACATCTCTCTGGCTCGTAGGCTGACAGCGTTCGTCCTCAAGTCCTTTGGGCAAGCTAGAGCCTACGTGGCCATCGAGGAGCGGCACATCACGGATGCGCTGCGCTGGCTGCAGGAGAAGCAGCAGAAGACCGGCTGCTTCCGCAGCGTGGGGAAGCTTTTCAACAACGCCCTGCAGGTGGGTCAGTGGGGTGGGACATGGGGACATGCGGCCAGAGCTGGGTTGGCGCCGGCACATCCCTGGTGTGCAGTCTAGGCAGCGGGGGAGTCCCTGTGCCGGTGACGCGGCAGGGCCGGACCCATCTCCCACTGTCCCCTTTGCAGGGTGGCGTCTCGGACGAGCTCTCGCTGTCGGCTTATGTCACGGCTGCGATGCTGGAGCTGGGGCTGTCCCCAACGGTGAGGATGACCCCATCTTTCCTAGAGGGGCTGGTGGGGTGGGGATGGGTGCTGGGGCAGGGAGTCTGGCTGTTCCAGGCCACCTCCTAGCCCAACCTCGGTGCCAGCTGGTCTCACTGGGCAGAACCGGGGTCTCTGAGTGATGCCCACACCCAGGGACTGGCTCCTGACTCTGTTCCCGTGCCAGGACCCGAAGGTGAGCTCAGCCCTGCAGTGCCTGGAGGCTTCGGCCACGGACGACCCCTACACGCAGGCGCTGCTCGCCTACGTCTTTGGGCTGGCGGGGCGCAGGGAGCAGCAGCAGACCCAGCTGCAGAGCCTGGCCCGGCACAGCGTCAGCGCAGGTACCACCCGGCACGAGCAGCGGCACCTCCAGGCAGGGCCACCCTCTCTGCCTGGGTCACCCCATCCCACCCCCGGTCTCCCGGGACCCCCGGAGCAGGGGTCTGAGCTCCCAACTCCCTTCTCTCCCAGACGGGCAGCTCTACTGGCAGAGGAAGGGGAAGGCTCTGCCCCCCTCGCAGCCCTCCTGGGCGGCCGCCGCGCCGGCGGAGGTGGAGATGACCGCCTACGTCCTCCTGGCCTACCTCTCCCAGCCGCAGCTCTCCTCTGCTGACCTGGCGACTGCTTCCCAAATCGTCCGCTGGCTTAGCAAACAGCAAAACCCCTACGGGGGCTTTGCCTCCACACAGGTACTGGCACCAGGGTCCATGGGGCTGCTCGAAAGCGTCCCCTCCCTCTATCTGCAGGCAGGGGTGACCCTGGCTCGGTGCTTTCTCCACGCCCAGGACACCGTGGTGGCCCTGCAAGCCCTGGCCAAGTATGCCGCCTTGACATACGGCAGCAATGGGGACTTCATGGTGACGGTGACGTCCCCGACGGGCACCGCACAGGACTTTGTGCTGCACAACAGCAACCGGCTGGTGCTGCAGCGGGCAGCTCTGCACGAGCTGCCGGGCACGTACAGGGTGCGAGCCCACGGGCAGGGCTGTGCCCTGGTGCAGGTGGGTACGGCCCAGGGTCCCCGTCCCCGTGCAGTGCCCGCTCGGTGGCTCTAACCCTCCTGCGTCACCCCAGGTGACCCTGCGCTATAACGTGCCACCCCCTCCGAGCACGGGGACATTCGACCTCCGCGTGGAGACGGAGCCCGGGGAGTGCACGGGGGATGCCAGCGCCCGCTTCCGCCTCCTCCTCCGGGCACGGTAGGGGCTGGGGCTGCCCCCCGGCTTTGGGGGGGCCTGGAGCAGCCAAGGAGGGAGGGCAGACCCCAACCCCACCCCGGGGCTCTGCCCTTGCAGGTACACCGGGGAGCGTCCCGCCACCAACATGGTTGTCATCGAGGCCAAGCTGCCATCTGGCTACATCCCGGACAAGAGCTCCGTGGTGGAGGTGAGGAGCCCCCGCCGCTCCCAGGACCCCCTCTGGGACACCCACCCTGCCACTGAGTCCCCGCCCCTCGGGGGCAGCAGGACATGGAAGGGCACCCACTCGGGGTGCTGGCCCTGGCTGGGGCACCCACGAGCAGCTGATGCCCATCCTGAGCCGTGTCCCTCCAGCTGAAGAGGCAGAAGCTGGTGAAGAAGGTGGAGGTGCAGCCCGACCAGGTGACGATTTACCTGGACCAGGTGAGATGGGGCATGGGGACAGGAGCAGGACCCCGCGCGCTGGGGTGTGGGGATGCTTCCCCATCGTGGATGGTTGCGCCTCACCCTTGGGCCATCTCCGCAGCTGACGAAGGAGGAGGAGAGCTTCGCCTTCACCGCCACGCAGGACTTCCCGGTGAGGAACCTCCAGCCGGCCACCGTGACGCTCTACGACTACTATGAGACGGGTGAGCCCTGCCAGGGACGTGGCCCCGGCGTGCCTGGCCCCGCTGCCACCCCTTTGCAACCCCAATGGCTCAGACGGGGTCTGGCTGAGCTTTCAGTTCCCATGGATGAGCTTTGGCTCGTTAACGGGAGCAGCTCACCCTGAGCCCGCTGGTCACCATCCCTCCCGTTGCAGGTGACCGGACGGATGCTGCCTACAGCGCACCTTGCAGCGCAGGTACGGCTGAGCCTGACAGGGCTGAGGGGTCACCCCACCATCGGGACCCTGACGGGGACCTGCCGACCCTGAAGGGCCAACCTGGGCTGCGCTGAGCCCCTGGACTCAGGGGAAGGAGGGCAGCGAGGGGGGATGGAGGAGCCCAGCCTGCAGCCCTGGATTGATCGATGGGGACTTGCTGGCCAGAGCCTGGCGGGGCTAGAGGCCAGGCAGGACCCAGGTGTCCAGGGTGTGGGGTGCAGAGAGGAGCTGTGCTTCTTTAAGGGGGCTCAGACCCCCACCAGCCCTGGCCTTCCTCCTGTGCACCTTATGGAGCTCCCCACCCCTGGGTTCGGGGTCACAGAGGGGATGAGACACTGAGCTGGCAGGGATGGGGCAGCCCAGGGTGGCCGCAGGGGCAGAGGAGCTCTCCTCTCACAGCACCCACCCTTTCATTTTGAAGAGGCTGACGGTCAGGATCAGGAAAACTTCTAGCACAGCCTGAAGCCTGGCAGCTGCTCCCCTCCACTCGCCCCAACTCCCTCAGCCACTGAGGGCCAGGACGGCTGACGGTCTGCTCCCACCCTGGCCACAGCCCCGACCCTCCACGGGGGCAGAACATGGCCCAGGGACGCTCACAGCACCGCTGGCACCCAGCACGGCACGGCTCGCTCTGGACTCGGCCACTTCTCCCTGTAGCGCAGCTCCCACCCCACCAGGACCCAACACAGCCACAGCCGAGGGGCTGACGCAGACCCACGGGCAGACGCCTTGCAAGCCCCTGCCACCGGTATTTGACTGGTTGAGCAGCCAAGCGGTGGCTTTACAGGGACACCAGATCTGGGCTCCCCGCGGCACCTGAACGGGACCAAGACCTCCTCCCTCCTGCCAGCCCAACTGTCCCTTCCCCAGCAGGTCCCCACTGCCACTCACCCCGCCGCGCTCTCCCTGGGAGTCACGGCGCTACCCCGGCACTAACGCGGTGCCACTGTCACCAAGAGGGACCTGGGGACACCTCCGCAATCCGGTCAAAACAGATTGAGGCACTCGTCAACAGAGAGAAGCCGCAGTCCCCCCAGCCCCTGCCCTGGATCTAAATAAATACATTTGCTCAAGTGCGTGTTTTCTCTTGGTCTTTCTTTTCTTAACCTTGCAGGGTCCCCCAGCAGGAGGGGGGGGACGGAGGGGCGGTGGGGATGGGGTGGCTGCTGCGGTCGGGGCAGGGAGGGTGGATGTCAGGCACGCCAGCTGCTGTTCAGCTGCTTTGCCAGAGATAAAACGAGGCGGGCCGAGGCGGTGGGCTCCCCGAGGCGTTAGCAGAGGGGCGCAGACCCCATCCACACTACGCTCCTCTCTACCAACCAGCGCATGAAGGGAGAGGGCAGCTCGCAGCGCAGGCCCCTCACCTCATCAAGACGCAGGCCACATCCTGGGGCATCCTCAGACCAGGGTTTAATTCTGCTGTAACCGAGGAGCCGCTCTGTGCAGACCACAGACACCTGCCTGCCTCAGGGCTCAGCACCCACCGTCCTGCGACTTCGGTGACAAATATGGCCCAGGGAGGCGTCCCCCTGAGCCACAACCTCTGGGGACAGCTGGCGTGGATGCTCATGCCACCTCCGCAGTGCAACAGTCTCCCACAAGAGCCGGCAACGGTGAGAGACCTGGAGATGCGGCCACAGAGTGAGCATGAGAAGGGGGTCGATGCTACAGCGCTGAGGCCAAATAAACCCTCCCTGCCCCACCGGGGGACAGGAGGCAACGTCACATCAAGGCACTAAGAGCAACATGTGGCTAAGTCACAGCTCTGTCCCCACAATGAGGGAGAGCGGCAGGGTGAGCCGGCTGCTCCCAAGGCCGCGGTGGGAGGACAGGAGCCAGTCGTGCCCCAAGCCGAGTCCCTCGCCGAGGACGGAGCCGGTCCCACATCACTTATGGCGTTTTTTCTTCTGTTCTTTGCGCTTCTGAGCCCTCACGTCCTTCTTCAGGCGGCTGTCAACAACCTTGAACTGGCCCTTGACGCCAGGAGGACGGCGCACCCGGCGTCCTACGCCTTTCTTAGCCACCAAGTAGGTGACCTGCCGCTTCTCCTTGGCCAGCCCAGCCTTCTTGTAGATGCTGCGGGAGAACGGCAAAAGATGAGACCGAGACCCCAGCACCCCAGCCCAGCTCCAGCAGTTTGGCTTTGGGACGCATCCAAAGACCAATACTGGGTCCCACCGCTCCTCTGGGGCTCTGTGCCCCAAGATGGGGCTCCCTTGCTTGCTCTCCCACCCCTCAGCCTACACCTGGGTCTAGCCCAGCCCTCTCCAGCCCTGCTGGGTGATGTGCAGGAGCTGTGCCCACAATCGAGCCCAGCACGACATGAAAGATCTGGATCCCAGCTTCACCACTCACCGCCGCAGCTGGGCCACCTTCTCCCTCTCCGAGATATCCACTGTGCTCACCACGGCCTCTGCTTTCTTCTTCATCTGCTCCATCTTCTTCAGCATCTGTGGGGACAGCGAGGGTGAGGGACAAGGGGGATCGGAGGAGGGACAGAGCACCTGGGAGGGGGAACAGAGCACCCGTCCAGGGCCACAGCCCCACTCACCCGCCGCTTCTTGCGGGCCTTGGCTTCCGCCACTTTCTTGATGGGGCGGGCGTTGATTTCACGCCAGCGCTGCCGATACGCCTCAACCGTCTGCCGGTCCACGGGAATCTGCTTGCGCCGGTGCTGCTTCTCCTCCTCTGTGAACCACTCCGGCAGCTCTCCCTCATCCTCATTGAAGGAATACCTGCGGGGGGACAGACTCGGGTGAGCTGTGAGCGGGACACGGGGTCCCCACACCCACACATCTGCCACCCCCGCGGACTGTCTCCTGTTGGGAGACCAAACGCTGCTCCCCCTCCAGCAACCACAGCTGCACGTACCTGTTGAAGGAGTCATCAATCAGGTCCCGCCTGGCCTTTTTGGAGGTGGCGATGACGGAGCCGAGCGCCAGGCCCTCTGCGTCCAGGACACGGGCTCTTTTCACTGCAGGATATGGAGAGATTAAAGCTTGGCCTAATCTGCAAGCAGCCCTGCCAGTGCAGAAAAGCACGGTCCGACCCTGCCTACTGTCCATAGAGGGACACAGGGTATCATCGGATGCACGTGGGTCGAGACAGCACCTCCCACTCACCTGGGTTCTCAATGGGCACCACCTCGAAGCCACACGGCTCGACACGGCCCCGCTTCCTCCCCGCCGGTATCAGTGGCCTGCGGAGAGGAGAGCGGTCAGGGCTGGGGTCCTCACCTCCCCGCTCTCCAGGAGTGTGGAGCTGGGGGAGAACATCCAGACCGCCCCCATCTCAGCCCTCACCTCTCCTCATCGCTGCTGCTGTCATCATCACTGCTCTGCTCATCTTGCGCTTTACCAGCATTGGGCCCCGTGTCTGCAGCAGGCGGGGGCTCAGCTGCAGCTTCCTCCTGGGGGGCCGCCGCCTTCTGCCCTTTCCTTGTCGCTTTGTCTGGGGAAGAGGAACCACTGGCTGAGAAAGGGTTGAGGCAGACCCCGTTGCAGACCATTCCTTTAGAGACCCAGCTCGTTAATGCTACACTAATGCCAGCTCGTTATCTGTGTAATGATACAGGCTGGAAGCAACCTCTGGAGATCTCCATTCCTGCTCAGAGCAGCGTCCACATGGTGGCTTGATCCAGTGCCCCAGACCGGGCCACAGGGCTGTCCCTCTGCGCCCCCCGCCAGCGACGCAGCCCCCCACGAACCTCTCTGAGACTCGCGCTGTCTCTCAGCCAACATCTGCGACTGCCCCAGCTCCAGGTCCTCATCCGCATCATCCTCGATGCCGGCAAAGGCGTCCTGGGGGTGGGGAGCAGAGGGTCAGGGGACGCAGGGCAGACCTGGGGAGCTGCTGGGGCCGAGGCTGCCCTGTTGTTTCTGGCCCAGTAGGACTCACCTTCCCAAACCACAGGCTGGTCTGCCGTTCTTCCAGCACCGACTTCTCCTCCAGGGGTACCAGCAGGGGATTCTCCTCTTCCTCCCCTTCCTCCTCTTCTTCCTTCTGCTTAAACTTCACCCTGTGACAGACAGCAGCAGGACCAGTGCTCCCCAGCCAGGAAGGGGTGCGCCCACTGCCAGATACTGGAGCTGCTCCAAAGGAAGCCCCTGCCCCAGGGAGGCCTCTCCCAGCCCTCACCTTTTTGCACCCTGCTCTCGCCTTTCCCGCTCCAGCCGGCGCTGACGGGCCTCTATCTCAACCAGCTCCTCCGGGTCCAGATCGCTGGCCAGAGACACGTCATCCTCTTCCTCATGATCCGAGATGCAAATGTCATCGTCCCCTGGTCCTATCTCCAGGAGGGCATCTGCTGATGCCATGTCCCCCCGGGTCACCTCGTTCAGCAGCTGCAATACAAGCAAGACTGGAGTCACAAGCTACAGCGCGTCAGCCACGTGCCTGCCACTGCCCTGGCCCCGATGGCTCTGGGAGCCTGGCCTCCCCCTGCCCCACGCACCGGAGTCCTCTGGATAGTCCGGAGGGAGAACATGCTGGTGTCGCCATCATCGGCGATGGAGACACCAGGGAGGTCCATCTTCAGCTCCACACGCTCACGCTGCTTCCGCTGTTCCTTCAGGATCTTCTTCTTCTTTCTAGGAAAGGAGGCAAAGGAATGAGGCCACACTGTCTCCCTCCCCGCACACACGGATCCCAGTGGCTCATCCACTGCCACATCGGTGCCAGATCTCCCCCAGGACTGGGGACCCAGCAGCACTGCCATCCCTCTGTGAGGGGTCCCCAACCCTGGGGCAGAGGGGGCCCACGCCAGCTTGGAACAGCCGCTTCACCTGCCCGGAGCAGCAGACAACCCCGAGGACCCCAGACCCACAAACCCCACCCGCTGTCGACAGAGGGGCAGGCTCTGACCCAGCCACCCTCTGTCCCCATCGCTAGAGCCCCCCTGTGCTCCGCTGGCCCTGTACTCCCCCATCTCTCCTCATCTGAGCTCTTTTTACCTCTTTAACTCTGCCAGCTCCTCGGCCTTCATCTCTGCCAATGCCTGCTCTACCTCCTCCTCTTCCTCTTTCACCACCTCACCGGCTGCATCTTTTGGCAATGTCTTCTTCTCCTTCTTCTCCTCCTCTTTGCCTTCTTCCTCTTCACCGGAGCTCAGGCTGCCAAAAGGAAGGAGCTCAGACCCCCTCTCCTGGTGGTGAGCCCAGCCCACCGCGTTGGCGCTCTGGGGAAGCCCTGTTGTTCCTACTTGATATCCAGCTCCTTTGCCTGTTCTTTCAGCTTTTTGGCCAAAAAACGCCGCAACTTCGTCCTCCAGTTCAGCAGGGCTCTGTGCGGGAAGGCAGGCTGTTAGAGACACCCACCGGGCCCAACATAACGGCCTGTCCCAGTCCCCCCCAGTACCTGAGCTCTTTTCGTCCCAGCACGCGGATATCCTTGCAGCACTGACGCAGCTCCTCCGTGGTGGAACTGTGATTCTCCAGCTCACCGTCCCCCAGCGTGATCTGGAGAGAGGAGAGGGAAAGGGCTGTTACGCCTGGGCCGCAGCTCCTGCCCTGCCTCCCCTCCGCAAGAACAGGAAGGGGGCCATTGCTGGGGCACCCGGCTCCCTCTTTTCATCGCTCTGTACTCCTGGGGACGTCTCAGGGGCCACCACAGTCTCCCTCGCTTCAGGCACTCACCTCGTTGGCCTTGGAGAGGAAGTCCACAGGGTTGGGAGCCTTGAGGAAGTCCATCAAGGTGAATCGGTGGTAGAGGGTCGTGTCTCCATCTGCGTAGCCTTCTGCCTAGGGAGGAAGGAGCTGTGTGAGCCAGAGCAGGGCACATACAAGCAGCTTCAACCACGCCTAAAGGGTGAATGATGTCACGTAACCCGTGTCTTGCTGCAGCATCCACCTAAACGTGCCCACAGGCCTTACGGACGAGGGCAAGTTACCAGCCCCAACCTGCCAGCTCCACGGTGTCCCCCAGTCCCACCTCGGACTCAGAAAGGTGACAACGAGAGAGGTTTGTGTCAGCTCCATGCCCAGCTGAGGCCACTTGACACGGCCTTTACTGTCTCGTGTCCTAAAGACACCTCACAGAGACACAAACCCAGCCACCAACTGTTGCAGGAAGGGTTTTACCGATCCATCCCCAGCCTCGCAACTTGTTCACCGCCTCCCCATCACCACACCGCCTTCTAAGGCTGTAAACCTCCCCAAAACTGGCTCTTCCACCACTTTGCATCCCCAGACCTTTCATTTTCCTGAGCAACTTGGCTTATTACAACCTCTTTGGCCCCAACCCCCAACCCCGTTAAGTGTGTGTTTGGTCTCGCTGCCCAGCGAAGCAAGCTCATACCTTTGGCTTCTTTTTGCTGACCAACTCGCTAACAGACTTAGTCTGAACCTCCACCTCCTTGAAGGCGTATTTTGGGTCAAAAAACTTGCTGTCGATTTTGTCCGGAGCCTGATATCCTGGGATGGAAAAATCGGAGACATCAGCAGGTTTTTCCCAGCCCCATCGTAGTGGCTGCAGGTCTCCCCCGGCTGCTCACCCTGGCACACCACAAAGATCTCAGCGGACTCGTTGCGGGATGCTTGGGGCTTGGTGGCCTGGACCTTGCTGAAGAACTGCTGGAAGATCCAGAGAAGCGGTTGGTAGTCTCGGGAACGAAAAACCTTGGTGATGAACCAGCCGCCTTTGCAGAGGAATTCGCAGGCCAGTTTCAGGGCCATGAGGGTCAGGTTGGCTGGAGCAGGAGAGAAAGGCAGTCAGCAGTCGTCACCGTCCCCACCACCCAGCTCCCCGTCCCGCAGCGCACATCGCTGCCGCCCTGCCCTGCTGGGGTATGAGATGTGCCTGCCCTCGTGCCCCCCCAGACGGCACCAGGCCCCACGCCAGCCCCGTGCGGGCCCCACCTTGGGAGTAGGCATCGTGCACCCAGCTGGCTCCCACGTTGGGCGCTCCGTCGTTCAGCACCACGTCCACCTTCCACGTCTGCAGCTCCTTGCGCAGGGCCTGAGGGATGGGGACACGCGTTTGTCCCACTGACCCCTCTGCAAGAACCAATAGGCAGCACCCCCATCCGTGTCAGCTCCGCTCAGCCCCCTGCCACGGTTCTACCGGACCGGCGCGTGACGCTCGGGGCAGGGCAGACGGGTTCGTACCTGGCGGCACTTCTCAGTGGTGATGTCTTCCTGCAGCGTCACCACGTTGGGAATGGGCTTGATAGGGACCAAATCCACCCCTGGCATAAGGAAGAGATGTGAACACCACAACCTCTCAAGAGCGGACTCCAGCCCGCCCCATGCGGCTTCCCACCCGCCCTCTCCTCCTACCAGGATCCCCAAATCCAGGATTCCCAAATCCAGGATTCCCTTCCTTTGGCCTCATCCAGGGACTGCGGTGGAGATCCCTGCCCCCAGCCCACCCTCACCCATCACTCACCAACGATCAAGCTGGAAACCGGCATGAATTTGGAAGCCACCTGCAGCCTGGAAACAACAGAAAGGATCAAAGCTACAGCAGGATCCCAGGAAATCCCCCAGCCTTGAACCGTGCTGCCTGGATGTTTGGGATCAGCTTTGGCATCGAGGACAGAGACCGAGAGGAGCCAGCACAACAAAGATCACAAAAGCCACTTCACAGCGAGGTCCCAGGGCAGCTGGCAGCACTGGGCTGTGACCTGGGGCCCTGACACCACTCACCACCCGCCGGGGGCCGCGCACAGGTCCAGCAGCGCCCGGGCCTTCTGCAGGAACTGGAACTTCCTATTGAGCTGGAGAAGCTTGAAGGAGGAGCGGGAGCGAAAGCCTGCAGGGGGAAGAGCCGCGGGTTACGGATTACCGGGGTGACCGGGGCCGCAGCCCCCTGCCCCGCAGCGAGCGGGCAGGCCCCTCACCGGTCTCCTTGGCCAGGTGGTAGAACTTGTCCCTCCGGCTCTTGCCCAATTTGCTTTTCTTGCCCATGGCGGCGCCGGGTGCGGCCCTCCGCGGGGTCGGGCCCTGCTGTCAGCCGCCGGCACGGACCTGGGGGAAGCGGAGGGGCTGAGCTCGGGGCGAAGGGGAGGGACGGCCCGGCGTCCCCCCGCCACCTCCCCAGGCGAACCCCAGCGTCCCCTCAGCGCCCCCCCGCTGCCCCCACCTGCCCCGTGTCCCCCCGGGGACCACCCGCACCCCGCCGCCCCCCGGGGCCTACCCCGGCCCGGGGCCCCCTCCGCCCCGGCACCCGGTGTCCCCTTCCCCCGCCCAGGCGGCTGCCGCTACCGCTGCCCCCAGCGCACACACACACACACACACATACACACACACACACACATACATACATATACATACATACGCACACATACGCACACATACGTACACATACACACGCACACACGATCCTGCCGCGGCCGCGTGCCCCCGCCGTCTTCCCGGAGTGCCTCCCGCGAGCCACTCGACTTCCGCTTCCGCTCGCCCTCGGCGCCATCTTGGGAGTGGCGCGTCCCTGCCGGCGGGTCCGGGCGGGTTGCCGCGGGCGGAAGAAGGGGAAACGATAACGAGTCCGCTCGGAGGCGCGGCTGCGGGCTGCCCTCGCGCCTCCGGTACCTCGCGATACGGAGAAATCACCTTTGACCGTACCAAGATGGCAGCAGGGCCACGACCAGAGCGAGCCACTCGTGCGCATGCGCACTTCACCCCACCGTTGCCGCACGGCGCATGCGCCCTCCACGGCTCGGGGCGGGAGGGCGCTCGGTGCCGGAGAGAGGAAGTGACGCCATGACGCCCGGCGGGCAGCGGAAGGAGGGCGGCGGCCATCTTTAGTGCCGGCAGGAGCGGCGCCGGCGTCCCGATGCCGGCGGAGAAGATGGCGGTGGACGGGCCCGAGCAGGCACGGCCGGGCCGGAGCGGGCTGGAGCGGGGCGCGGCCGCCGGCCGGGGGGTGCTCGGGTCGCGCCGTGCTGCCGCGGGGCTCTGCTGGCACCGGATCGGGTCGGGGCCTGGCGGGCGCCGTGACTCGGCGGGTCCCCGAGGAGGCGGGGGCCGACCGGGGCCTGGGTCAGGCCTTGGGGAGTGCGGGGCGAGGCTCCGGGAGGGCCGAGGGAGGAGGGGAAGGGGCGTGCGGGTGGGAACGGTGAGACCCGGGGGGGAAGAGGCGCTTTGGGGCTGCTGGGCACCGGGCCGGGGAGGCAGAAGGTGGGTGGGAGAGAAAGCGGGGACTCGGGACCTGGCCCGGGGGGGTCGGAGGGGGAAATGGGGACCGGAGGGTCGGCGCAGAGACCGCCCGGGAGGAGAGATGGTTTTCGAGGTCCTGGGTGGAACGGGAGGCCCTTGGTGGGGCTAAGGCCGGTGCTGCTGAGCTCTGCTCTCTCACAGATGGAGATGGACGATGGGAAAGGCGGCACGGGGCTCCGGCAGTACTACCTGTCCAAGATCGAGGAGCTGCAGGTGAGCCAGTCTGCGCTGCACAGCAGCCTGCCCCAGAACGGCATCGCTGCGGTTCCAGCTGGGACGGCATGGCCGCGTCCCTACGCCTGCGCTTGCCTCGAGAGCACCCACGGCCTTTGCCGTGCTGCGGGGGCCCCGTTCTGGGGCGCGAGGAGGAAGCGGTGCCCCAGGCTGGTATCTACAAGCAGGACCCAGCTTTTGAGTGGTGCAGGCGTATGAGATGAGCCTCAGTCCTGCGAGCTGACGGCGCTGCTGTGTGCCTGTGAGGTGTTGCCAGCCCTCGGCAGTGGGGTTTGGCTGGCCGCGTCCTGCTGGGAGGGGCTGTACCCTCCCGGTGCCTGTCCCAAGACAGAGGCCGTTGTGCTGGTGCCCACACTCGGATGATGTGAGCGCTGCCCGGGATGTGGAGGACTCAGCAAAGCTTTTCTCCCAACAGCTCATCGTGAATGAGAAGAGCCAGAATCTGCGGCGCCTGCAAGCGCAGAGAAATGAGTTGAATGCTAAAGGTACGGCTCGGCTCCTCTCATCTTCCTCGCCCAGGGCTCTGTGGCTGGTCCTACCTGCGGGGCTGGTGGCTCCTGGCCTGGCTACTGGCCACCGTGGCGAGTGCTGCCCCTCCATCGTGGGCAGGGGGTCTGGGCGTGGGTGCCTGTGGCCGGTGCTGACGTCTCCCTCTCTGCAGTGCGCCTGCTGCGGGAGGAGCTGCAGCTGCTGCAGGAGCAGGGTTCCTACGTGGGAGAGGTGGTGAGAGCCATGGACAAGAAGAAAGTGCTCGTCAAGGTACGAGGCTGAGCTGTCCCGAGGGCAGCCGGGGCTGGGGGGAGCGGGGTGGGTCTGACAGAGCCTCCCTTTGACCCCACGGGGGTTGGAGCGAGCGTGAGCATGAGCTCTGGGGGGATGTAACAACCAAAAGAAGTGAAGGGAGAGCTCTTTCTCCAGAGGAGCACATTGCAGCGGCTCTCCTGAGCCCAAACCTTCCCAGGGCGGTGGGAGGCAGCTGCCTTAGGGCTTCCTGGGGGCAGGAAGGGGCTGCAGGGAGTTTGGCGGTGGCTGAGCTCTCTGGCTCCTTCCTCCCGCTCCGAGCAGCCGGTGCGGATATCGGGTGCATGACGGGACTTTTTGGAAAAACAACTCTCACGGTGGCAACTGCCGCCTTCCAGGTGCACCCGGAGGGGAAGTTTGTGGTGGACGTGGACAAGAACATCGACATTAACGACGTGAGTGTCCTGGGGACGCGACCGCTCCCTCCGGGCAGCCTGGCGCTGCCTGCCCCCTCCCCTGCCGCGGGGATGCCGAGCTCCGCTCTGCTCTCGCCGCAGGTGACCCCGAACTGCCGCGTGGCCCTGCGCAACGACAGCTACACGCTGCACAAGATCCTGCCCAACAAAGTGGACCCTCTCGTCTCCCTGATGATGGTGGAGAAGGTTCCGGATTCCACTTACGAGATGATCGGGGGCTTGGACAAACAGATAAAGGAGATCAAGGAAGTGATCGAGCTGCCAGTCAAGCACCCTGAGCTTTTTGAGGCGCTGGGGATCGCCCAGCCCAAGGCAAGTGCTGCTGCTGTGGGCCTGGGGTGGGGGGCAGCGTTGCCACAGCCTTTGTCACCCTTTGGGACGTCCCCGTGCCTCCTGCCGGGGTGCGGCTGCCCGTGCGGGCACGGAGAGCGGTGCTGAGGTCCCCGCGCGGCCGTTGCAGGGCGTGCTGCTCTACGGACCCCCCGGCACCGGCAAGACCTTGCTGGCCAGGGCTGTGGCCCACCACACCGACTGCACCTTCATCCGCGTCTCGGGCTCCGAGCTGGTGCAGAAGTTCATCGGCGAAGGTAAAAGGGCGCCAGGGGAGGCGGCTGCTTGTGCCGGAGCCCCAGCGATGCTGGGTGGCCTCGGGACAGACGGAAGCGCTGCGGCTGTGCGGAGCTGTGCGCGGTGCCAGCGCTCGGCCCTCTCTGCTCCCCGCAGGCGCCCGCATGGTGCGGGAGCTGTTTGTGATGGCCCGGGAACACGCGCCCTCCATCATCTTCATGGACGAGATCGACTCCATCGGCTCCTCCCGCCTGGAGGGGGGCTCCGGCGGGGACAGCGAGGTGCAGCGCACGATGCTGGAGCTCCTCAACCAGCTCGATGGCTTTGAGGCCACCAAGAACATCAAGGTAGGAGGGTGCCACCCTGCCTGGGCCCTGCGGTGGCAGCGGGGTGCCCGGAGCGGTGACAGTTGCTCGCCCCATCCAGGTGATCATGGCCACGAACCGGATCGACATCCTGGACTCGGCTCTGCTGCGCCCTGGCCGCATCGACAGGAAGATCGAGTTCCCCCCTCCCAACGAGGAGGTAGGCGGGGGGCCCCCTCGGCGCGCCCTGGCTCTCCCTTGCTGTCCCCAGCCCTCCCCGGGCGCGATTCCCGTGGCTCCAACCCTGCCTTTGCTGCCGCTCTCCTCCAGGCCCGCCTCGACATCCTCAAAATCCACTCTCGGAAAATGAACCTGACGCGAGGCATCAACCTGCGGAAGATCGCCGAGCTGATGCCGGGGGCGTCGGGCGCGGAAGTGAAGGTGAGCCGGGGGCGTCGGCGGCGGGGCTGGCGGAGGGGGAGCGGCGGGTGACGTCCCTGTCCCTCGCAGGGGGTGTGCACAGAAGCTGGCATGTACGCGCTGAGGGAGAGGCGGGTGCACGTCACGCAAGAAGACTTTGAAATGGCTGTCGCCAAGGTAAGCGCCGCGGGGGAGGCGAAGGGGGGGCTGCTGGCGGGTTTCTCCCAGAATGGGGAGCTCTGGGGACAAAGAACGGTGTCAAGGGGGATGTCCCCAAGTTCTTACGCTGCGGGTGACATGGAAGAGGCGGTGGAGACGCCTCCCGGGGCTGCGGTGCGCAGCCAGAGCCTGGCTGGAGCTGGAGGCTGCAGTGCCTTCCCCGTGCATCGGTATTGGGGTGCTTTTGGGGGTTATTAGCACCCAAATTGGGGAGCAGGAGGGGGCCTGGAACCAAGCGTCTCCCCCTCCCTGCCCAGGTGATGCAGAAGGACAGCGAGAAGAACATGTCCATCAAGAAGCTGTGGAAGTAACGGTGAGGCTGGGGCGGCTCCCGGGGCCGCGTTGTCTCAATAAAGTGCTGCTATGGCCACGCCTGCGCGCTGATTTGGGGTAAGGGGGGTGGAGGACTTCAGCACACGCACACAGAGCTGCTGCTAACTGGTTTTATTAGAAAATATCCAAAATAGACAAAAAATGGTTACACAAGAGGCAGAGCAGGCACCCCTGAGCCGTACACCCTGGGAATACGTAAACGCCCCCCTCCCCTCTGCCTGCGACCGCCCGGAGGAGGCAGAGCCGCTCCGGCCACGCCGCGGGGAGCCGGCGGGGTTAAGGCACTTCAGTGGCTGCGGCGGGTGGTGGCAGCCTCCCCTCAGCCCAGCGCTGTGGTCCCCTGGCTCCCCAGCAGCTCCAGTTCTCCCAGTGCCCCCGCTGCCCGCAGGCTCCCCGGGGGCAGAGCTGCCCCCTCTGCCCCCGAGACCTCCTATCGTGTACAGGACAAGTCGCTAATTAACGTAGAACAGCGGGGGGGTGTGGTATAATCAACTGATTGTCAAAAACTTAACGCTAAAAAACTTGGTTACGTATAAAAAGAAGAGCTTGGGCCGCGCCAGCCCTCCGAGAACACCACGAACCACTGCATAGATTGAGGCAATGAGTGCAGTAAGAGGAACTCAATATATTAATCAAATACAAACCCACTGTACAAAACGCTGCTTTTTTTTTTTTTTTCTTTTTTTTTTTTTATAAAACCTGTTCACAAAAATAGTGCAAAACGTCGGGCACCAGCGCCGGGGGGAGAGCTGGCGTTTGGAATGACAAAACTTTGGTTGAAGAGGGGCCGGGCTCAGGGAGGGCTGGCAGGGCGGGCAGCGCCTCCCGGTCGGCACAGGCAGCTTTTCCCTGCTGGGCAGCGACTCCAGGAGGGTTTTTGGCCAGAGGAGGGGAGCGAGGAGGAGGAGGGCTGCGTTCAGTGCTACGGGGAAGAGGCGAACGGCACGATGCGAAAGCGGGAGGCGTTAATGCAGCAGAAGGGCTGCAGCGGGACTTCGGGGGGAACCGGGGGACCCTCCGCTGTGCTCTGCCTGGGGCTAGAGCTTCCCGGCCGAGGGGAGCCCAGGGGTGCGCGTGGCTCCGAATCCCTCCAGGCACGTAGGCGTTGTGCAAGTGCTGTATTTGATTCCAGTAAGAAGTACCGTCAGGCTCAGGCAGCAGGGAGAGGAGAAGGAGCTCCCGAGCCCCCACCAGCCCCTTAGGTGAGGCGGATCCCGAGCACTTGTTCCAGTTCCTGCCGACGCTGCTGGACCTGGAGGAGAGGAGGGCGGTCAGGCAGGGAGAGGGGCTGCCCCAGGGAACCCCCCGCCGCCATCCCGGCCCGCCGCAGCACCCCGCCGGCCCGCCACGCAGCCCACCTTGGCGAAGATGTGTCTGCCCACAGCCTCCTGCGCCCAGGGCTGCTGGTAGAACTCGGCTCGCCGCTCCTCCTCGGGGTTCCCGATCACGTCCGTTATGATCTGAGCAAAACACGGGGTGAGCGCCAGGGCCAGACCCCCCAGCCCCTCGCCCTGCCTTGCCCCAGGGCTTTACCTTGAGGTCCCGCCTCTGGGATTTGATCCATTCCTGGATGAAATCCTGCGGGTTGTTGCTGAAGCTCAGCATGAAATCGCGTTGCGTCTTCAGCTGGTTGATGGATTCGATGGTCTCGTGAATCTGGGGAGATGACAGGGGGTGAGAGGCAGCTGTGTCCCCCCAGAACAGGACACCGAGCTCCCCCCAGCCCCCCTGCGGCCACCCCGTCCCCGCACCTTGGCATCCAGGGAGGCGATCTCCTGCTGGTTGGTGGTGGAAGCCAGGAAATTGCTCATCTGAGCTTTCAGGGGATCGTCCACCTCCACGTCGATGTCGTAGCAGGCCGTCTTCTTCTGGTCATTGGGGTCCACGCTGGGAGGAAACGGGGTGCAGGGGTGGATCAAGTCCCATGACAGCAACACCCGTACCCCCCTGACTGCCCCAAAAAGCCACCATGTTTGGCCGATTCTTCCCCTCCCAAGTGACTTGTGCTCACTGCCGCTTTGGGCTGGAGACGTCGTAGCCCCCGCAGGGGCTGCGCTCCCCTCCTGCACCCCGGCGGGGAGGTACCCTGCCCCTCCACCCCCCAGAGCCCCTACCTGATGGTGTGGTTGATGATGATGGGATCTGGGTGCTGCAGGAGCCCCGCCAGCTTCATGGGGATCTCCGAGAAGCGCATGCGGATGCAGTTAAAGATCTGGAGGGGCAAAGCAGAGCGTTTGTTGCCCATGGCAGGGGCTCCTTCCACCCGCCACAGAAAGGGCCAGGCAGGAGGAGGGGGCTTGCCCAGCCCTGGTTTGTGCACGGCAAGCTGGTGGGTGCAAACCCCTGGGGAAGGGGCATGAACTGAGGCTGGGCAGTCTGGAGCGTCTGTTTTGAGCCAGAAAAGATGCTTTTTGTGGCCTTGCTGGAGGCGGGAAGGGTGCTCTCCTCCCAGCGAAGCGTGCTGGTGCCGCGGGGCGAGGGCTGACCTGGCGGAAGTAGCGGTTGCAGTTGATGTACTCCTTCTCGTGACTGTCCTGCAGCTTGTTGTGCTTGATGTAAAGCCAGAGTGCCTGCATGATGCTGGCGCGGGTCTGGGTGTGCACCCCGAGCAGGCGAGCCAGGCGAGGGTCCAGTTTGTACTGTGGTGGCTGCAGGGACAGGCAGGATGAAGGGGGTCTGGCACTTGGAGGGGCCCCGCCTGCGGGCATGCTGCCCCACACAGCCCTTGTGTCACACACGTGTGTCACCGCAGGCTGCAAGGTCTGTGCCTGGGGCTCTCTGTGCTCTTTTCCATCCCCACAGCCCCCCAACAGCCTCATAGTAAGGCTCTGCCCCAGCCCAGGCCTGTTTGCCCCCACCGGACCTCCCCGCACAGACGAGGTGCTGGAGGAAGGGCGGCAGGGCACGGCCAGCACCCGCGAAGCCCCGGGGCCCCTACCTGGTGATCCAGCATGAGCAGCAGAGTGCATTTCACATTGACGTCGCCGGGACGCTTCACTTGGAAGCCATCAGTCTCCTGGGTTGTGGGCAGACGGTGCCACTATGAGACCAAGGGGACATCGGTCAACTCCAGGACCACGACAAGCCACCCGCTAACAGGCTTTGCGTCTGCAGCCAGGAGCAGAGAGCGCCGGTGCTCAGGCTCTGCGCAGGGGTTCAGCAGAGGCAGACAGCCTGGATCCCACCCCTGCCAAATCTGGGAGTTGGACCGCAGCGGGCTTCAGCCAAGAGCCCACCCGGTCCAACAGATACAGCTTGATGCGCTCCAGCCCGGAGGCAGATGGGAGTTTGGATGGGCTGGGGGAGTTACAGCCCTGAGCGCCTGACGTCAAGGGCTCAAACAGCTCCTGGAGTCAAGGCGGGATCAATCCTGCCTCAGCCTGCGTAGGGGCTGGGCATCAGAGCTGCGCTCACAAATCACCCCCCGTGTGAAGGGGATTTACCACCACAGAAACAAGCATTTCGCAGGGCAAAAAGTGTGAGCTGGGTGCAGGGAAAGCCTGCTCCACACAGGAGCGCCCCAAAAAAGGTCTGATCCCACTCATAGGCAAGGCTTAATCTCCCCGAGGACCTTCCAGCCAGGCAGTGGGCTGGGAGGCAACAGGGAGGACCCTTCTCCCCGCTTGGCACTGGGATGCACAGATGAGCCTTTCTGTGGCATCACCGCCTGTGTTGGGCCTTGTATTTGCAAATCTGTGGGGCCCAGAGCTGCCCAAGCCACCTCTCAGAGCCATGGCCTCGCTGCAGCCCCACACCTCGCGGCTCTAGCTGCATACTTGCAGGCGTGAGGGGGTTAAGAGCCGAGGGGACAGCGGTTGCTGCCAGGAGCTGTCACCGCTGGCCACCAGCCAGCACCAGGGAGGAAAACACAGCTCTAAACTTGAGCCTGGAAAGCTCGGCACTGAGCCCTGGCACCCAAAAGCACCTTGCTCAACCCCCTCTTGCAGTGGGACAGGCGCTGGGCTGGGGAGCTGAGGGCCTGCAGGGTGAGCGGCAGGACCACGTCCCACCGCCCGCTGGGGATCACAGCTCTCCCCGCCCTGCCCGGGGTGCGGAGCCAGCCCCGCAGCACGGCCGGGAGCCTCCCACCTCACCTCCACCAGATGGTTGTCTGGCCCGTACAGCTCTTTGTCCAGCTCAATGACGAGGCTCTTGAAAAAGGAGGAGAACTTCCTCTTCTGCTTGCTCGGCTGCAAAACAGAGCGGGAGAGGCTTGGCCTGACACCACCAGCCACGGAGGGCCCCAGCCCAAACACTGCCTCCAGCACCCAGCGAGCAGAGAGCTGTGTCCACCCCCGCCAAGCTCTCAGAGCACCAGTGCTCCTCCCACAACCAGTTCATCCCTGCCCACATCCTTACGTCCTCCAGCAGTTTGCCCTCCACGCGTAGCTCCCAGGAAGCCACACGCTCACCACCCTCCCCTTCTTCTTTGGCTGGGGTGAAAGTGTTGGAGATGTAAATCCTCAGCTTCCGCTTTTGCTGTGGAATAGGAAAACAGAGAGGGGGGATGCTTGGAGTGAGAGGGTGGCTGGCAGCAGCCACAGCAGCACCCACCTCATATGCACCCACCCCACCCAGCTGCTCGCCCTCCCAGCCAGCCAGGGCTGCCACGCACCGTCAGCGGTTTCTTAATGGCCTCCTGAATCTCCATCCTCTTCCGAGCGATGGTTTGGTCCAGCTTGCGCTCAAAGGCGAGGAGGTCCATGTAGGCCTGGGATTCTGGGACCAGTTCCCGGATCTGTCAAACAGAAACAATCAGTCCCTTGCGTGCTGGGATGGGGTTGTGTCCCCGACGCCAGCCCCAGCAATGCTACCAGTGCTGGGCTGACACGCCAAGGAGTCACCCAGTGACAGATCCAGCACAACAGCACCAATTCCTCATTTTAAATGAAGACTACAGCCCTGCAATGCTCTCCCCAAATCACAGAGCTGGACTGTAGACCCCAGTTTGAAGCCTGTCAGTGTGCCCAGCAGCCTGCCTGGTGTCACAGGCAGGTAATGGATTGTTAAGAGGGACCACCAGGAGAGGCTTAGGGTCCTCCTGGGGTCTCCACCCCAAGTCACTGCTGCTCCTTGCTTGCCCAAAGTCCTGCTTGCCCAATTTGGGCACACCCCAAACCTCTCCTGCTGCCCCACAGGAAGAGACAGAAATCCTCCAGGTCGGTTTGGGACCAAGCAGAAATGGCCAGTGGGCAGGAGGCAGCTCAGCGAGATCCTCCTCCTCCTGGGGACCTCATCACCCCGGCTGCCCTGGGAAGGCAGCGCGGATGCACCACCTCCCTCCAGCAGCTCAGCTCCTTCCGCACGCACCGAGGCGGCACTCACCCTCTGTGGCAGGACCTTGTCAGCCATCTTCCTCCTTTTCACCCTGTAAAAAGCACAGACAGGCAAAAAGAAAAATATCACACTGCAAGCTCTTGCAGGACACCTTGTTGCCTGCCTGGTGGGAAGCTGCTGCCTGTCCCGTGCTCGGGCAGCAGTGGGTCTCAGGGGACAACACCGAGCTCTGCTTGTACGCCAGGAGCCCCGTGGCTCTTTTGGCCCTATCCAGGCCACGACTGGGGCCAGGCTCTGGGGAGGGGAGTCACAGCGGCAGTGCCAGCTGCGTGCCACACGGACGGCTCACTCTGAGCCAGGTGTCAAGGCTCCCACTGCAGTGAAGAGGTCTGCGGGAGCAGGTCCCCTTTCGGGGCTGCTCCGTGTGACAGGGACTTTGGACTTGCAGGAGGGGAGCAAAGAAAGGCTGTAAGAGCATCTCGAGCACAAGCCCGTGGATTAGTGCTAGGAAAGCAAATGAGTAAGAAATTACAACCCTGTGGGCAAGCCAAGATGACTCCGGGGGGAAGGTGTTGGACATCTAGAGCCTGTCACCAGGGAAGGAAATCCAGTCCCTGGTTTCAGTTTGCTTTGCTGCTGCTGCCTGCTGAAGGTGCTGCAGGACAGGAGCAAGAAGGCTCTGAGCTGCGGCTGCAGGCACGCTCCCGTCTGCAGGACGGCATTCCCGAGTTTCCTCTCTGGAAGTGGCAGTCACATTCTCCCAATGCTACAAACCAAAGCCCAGTTCCAGGAGCTCACTTAAAAACAGCTTAAAACAAATCAACCTTGCCAAGGCAGGGCCAAAATCGTTGTGGGTAGAGGACGCAGAGTGGCCTCTAGAGCCACAGCAGGGCTGCAGCCTTGCTCAGAGCCATTTTAGCTCTCTCCAAGCTTGTAGTACCCTGTCAGACCACAGGGCCCGGGGCTCTCCTCCCCTCCCACATGCTGCAGGCTCCTGGCCCCCGTCAGCCTGAGCCCACCCCGATGCCCCGTTAAATTCATGCTCAATGCCTGGATACTCGGGGAAACGCTCTCCTCCCATTCTGCTGCACATGTGGGGAAGAGATGGGGCAGAGTCCAGCAGGCAAAGGGAAGTCCCTTTCCCTTGGCAGCACGTGAAGCAGCAGAGCAGCAAACGTGGGCGCTCGTGCTGCCGTCACGAGGTGTCCAAGGTATGCGGGCTGCCCCACGGCCGCTCGTGCAGGAGGACATGTTGGGAGGGCAGCCCTAGCTAAGAGGGGGGTCAGAGCACTTCTTTGAGCTCTTCTTGCTGCATTAAATGCTTCCTGCCCTGCAGGGTTTGGCCACCCTATGAGCAGCTGGCAGGTCCTGATCCCCTGATCCGCAGCCGGCCGGGAGCGAGGATGCTCAACCAGCCGAGCATGGCTGATCCCACGCAACAAGCCCCCGGGAACGGAGCCGCAGCCTTATCTGGCTGCTGACGTCCTTGCAAGCTGCCCCTTGTCCTTAATCCCCAGCTTGGTCTGCAGCACCAAAGGGATGCGCAGGCGCTCTGCAGAGGCTGCGACTCCCTGCGGAGGGATCACAGAGCCAACCAAGCTGTCGGCCACCAGCCCTGCTGCACAGCCAGGGCAGGGAATAGGACCTGAGTATCCGTTAGGACCAAGGGAACCTGCCCTGAGAAACAGCCTCCAGTAATCAAGAAGCCCTCATGGAAAACAGAAACAGAGCAAAGGAATTAGCAGCACTGTAAACAAGCGGGGAGCTGCTGGCAGAGCCTTGCCTGTGACTTGCTGAGAGCAGCCCTAATGAACAGTCCTACCAAGACCGCAGCTCTGGGGAGCGTCTCTGCAACCTGCCACCCCTGTCCCCCGTTTCCACCTATGTCTGTGCCTGCCAGAGCCAGCACGAACCCCTGTGAGAAGGGGAAAGACCCTGAGGAGCCGGTGCTGGGGCCTCTGGCAAGCAAAAACACATGCAGTGAGGCTTTTCAGTTACTGGCGTGGAGATCAGAGCACGGGGAAGCTGCAAGCTGAGTGATCTCTGTCCCCATCGCTGCCCCCCCGTCATCGCAAAACATGCCAGCCTCGAGCTCTGGCAGGTTTCCCACTGCCGGCGGTGCCAGCGGGGGGGAGTCTGCAGGCAAGCCGTGCCAGCTCCCGCCCCGCTGCGGGCAGCTCGCCCCTCTGCAGCAGGGTGGGGAGCTGCGGGTTTCTGCAGTGAAGTGCAACTGGGACCCAGCGGGTGAAACCAACCCCCTCCAGCCTGCTGCGGGTGTCTGTCCTGGAGCGGGAGGGTGCCAACCCCTTACCCTCTCCTCTGGGTGGCCAGTGGCGGCTGTGCCTGGGGGGTCAGCAGGCGCTTCCTGAAGGGGTCCATCATCGACTGCGGCAGGCCGGGTCTCATCGGGGAGGCTGCTCCGTAGGGGGGAGCTCCCGGTGGTCCCACCTGCAGCCCTGCCATGGGCATCCGGCTGCCCGGCGGCATCCCAGGGCGCTAGCAGGGAAGAGAAGAGAGGAAGAGTGTGCGTTAAACACTGCCCTGTGAGGGGGCCTGACCTTTGCCGGGGACCAGCGGATGCCGTCTGCCCTCTCACTTCTTCCCTGGGAGAGATGTCTAAGGCCGTTCTCTGCTCCGAGGTACAGGCGAGGGACAGGCCAGGGAGGAGGGAAGGACATCAGGAGCTGCGGCATTCCTTGCAGGAAGAGTGATGGGAAAGCAGAACCGGGAGGAGCAGAAGCCACTGACTGCAGGGGAAGCCTGGCCTGCCAGGCGGGACGGAGCCGAAGCTGTGCGTGGCCCCGAGCCACCGCCATGCAGCAGGAGACATCAGACCTGGAGCTGTGTGAGACCCCCTCACGAGGGTCATTATGTGCAAAGCCTTCACCCCGGGGACATCAGGGCCTGTGGCGCGAGTTGTGCCATGGGTTCCTCTCCGGGAAGCGGCACTGCTGGCAGATGCAATGCCCGGGAGGGGAGCGGGGCAATCCCACTTCCTCACGGCACTGGTCATGAGGCCGGCAGGCAGGAAGGAAGCCAAGCTCCTGGGGATGGAGGCAAGAGCTCACCCCCCGCCAGCACGCCAGCTCCAGCCACCACGCCAGCTCCAGCCACCATCCTTCCCCCTCCAGGGACCCAGAAAGGGCATTTACGAGCCACGACACGATACCTAACCATTCCTGCAAGGGATCCCCAGCCAGGGCAGCACTCACAGCCCCTCCCCATCCCCTGGAGCAGAGCAGCTTGGCAAGCCAGCACCTGCACTGCGGCTCGCAGGTGCCACCAGGTCTACACCCCACGCATCCCCCCAGGGCCATCGACAAACAGTCACAGCACCCCACGAGCCACCGGCCGCCCCTACGTGCTCCAGCCTGCTTCACCAGCAGTCCAAGGCAACAGCCTCCCAGGATCCTTTGATCCTCAAGCTCCCCCCTGCCAAGATGCAAGGCTGGGAGAGCCACCAAGCCAGCAGAGCAGTATTCCTCTCCTGCCGCAGGCTCCTCAACGTGCCAGGACATCCCCCACGGCTCCCCTCCCACCGCCAGGCCGGGGCACACGGCCATGGTGTGGAAGAGAGCAAACGAAGCCACCTCGCTATCCCAAAGGAGCCCAGCAATGCAACACCACGAGCTGACGAGCTTATCTGCACACAGGCATTAACTTCAGCGCAAACCCCAGGTGCAGGAGGGTTGGGAGCACAAGACCACGGCCGGCAGCCTGCCTGTCCTCCGCAGCTTTTACAGGCAGGCTCAGATCTGCAGTAGGGAGGTTGGTTTGATGGTGGCTGGAGCCAAAACCCACTCACCTCCTCCCCGAAGAGGTGGTAAACACAAAACCAAGAGCTCGAGTTGCTCCTGCTGCAGAGCCCGAGGCCGCGGGTGTCTCTGCAAGCAGGAGATCCCGAAAATATACCAACCGCCGCATTGAGAAGCGTATTGCTGCTGGGAAGTCAAGCAGCAGCAGGCCACGGGATTAGTGCTGCACATGGAAGTTCAAAAACACGCACATGAAGCGCAGGCAGAGCCCGTTACACAACCAAAGGCTGCCTCCACCTTTGCTCAGCCTTCCTTTAAAGCAGGACCTTCAGAGCCTGGGCTTGCTAACCTGCCCCTGCTACAGGGCAGGAGCCTGTTTCTTCCTCCCAACAGCCCCCAAACGTTTCTCTCCTTTTGATCGGCCACATTTGCACAACTCCTTGTGACAACTGGGACTGCACCAGCATTGCCAAGAGCCGACCGCAGCCAGCAGCACCTCCTCTTTTGTCAAAAATCACAAGGCAAGAACCCAGTTTCTCCAGGTTTATCAAGAAATCCTCTGTGCCCAGGCTGGGGGGAGAGGCAGCACTGAGATCCACACCCTTCGCAAAATTAAAAAAACACAGGCAGTGGGTAAACACTGTTTGCCAGTGCAGCGTAGCTACAGGAAGACCGCGCTCCCATAACCATGCTGACTCACCTGTGAGGGCTTCTGGAGGACAGATAAACCATGAGAAGAGGCTGTGAAAATTGTCATCAGAAATCTGAGAGCCCCAAGCAAAGTTGCATAGCGCCAAGGCTGCCTGCAGTCACCTGCAGCTCCCTAGAGCCACCAGAAACATGGAGAAGACGGATGGTTTTTGAAGAAAACCTCGGCCTGGGTGTTTCTCAAGCCCATGCAGGACATTGTCATCGGTGCCATGGGGAAACCAGTCTGAGGGCAGGCAGGTTCCCTGTGCGACAACATACAACACCACAACCCCTTCCCAAAGCACGTGGACGGGAGAATGCATCAGCAGCTTGCTTGGACTAAGAGGCAACGTGGCCACGACGAGCTCCTGTCCTTCGGCCAGCGCAGCTCTCACCACCATGGCCCCTCTGCCACTCCATGGGACACGTTTCTGATCTATCCCTGAAATGAGAGATTCGGAGGCTGGCTGAGTTGGCTGAGAGGGTCTTTGACAGCTCCACATCTTGTGCAAGGTCTCCTGTGTGTCCATCTGCTCTTCAGAGGGCCAGAGACTGCTCAGTTACAAGAGGAGACACCTCTGTCAGCAGAGAGAGATTCAGCGCAAGGATGAAGGGATCTGTCATATTTAAAGACTTCAACGTCACCTCCACAAACATCTGAGAACCATCAGCCACAGTTAAGCTGCTGGGGGAGCGAGCTCCAGCCCACCAGGGACCCGCGTTTGATCACTTGGATGAGCAAAAAAGGGAAGGCAGAATCCTCCACACGGATGTTTTTTTCTCTGTTTACCATCAAGATTTGCAAATTGCTAACGGAGAAGCCTCTTGGCAAAGCAGGGCCAGCCTCTGCCTCGTGTTCAATCAGTGACCGCATCCCTGTGCAGGGAAAACTCAGCTCCCTGAAGGCTGCAGGCTCCTAAGACTCAACTCATGCAAGAACGGCACAGCCTTAAATCTCCAGCTAAGCCACGAAGCAGCGTTACAGCCCCGGTGGGGTGAAGCCAGCCTCCAGCCCCCTTCGGAAACCCTGGAAATTAGCAGGATGCAAAGGGGCTTAAAGTCAGGAAATTTTATTAGACTGGCTCAAACCAAGACCTTCTTTAGCTCCCTCCTGGCTACCAGAACCCCTCGTCCCTCCATCCACCCCTCGTCACCCAGGGCAGTGTTGCTGCCCCATCCCCTCCGGGTACTGCCTCGTCCTCCCCTCCCTGCCCCACCGCCCCTGCCAGTGGGGCGGACAAAGGGCAAACCTCGCGAGCTCAGCTCTGAGGAACGAGCTGGACAGCATCCAGCCTTCCCTGCAGAGAGCGAGCGGAGCCGTTTGGAAACGGGACAGAAAACAGCTTGTTTCTGTTCCCTGCCAAAGCCGAAGGAACGAATGGGGCTGGCTGCGGTTTAGTGGTTCATCCCAGGTCAATGCACAGGCCGCTTGCGTTTGGGGAGCTCTGTTGAGAGTCAGCTTCAGTTGAATCCAACGGGATGTTGGAAGGCTTCCCGATGGACGTTCATTGGCATGACAGGAGCCTCCCCGCCTGCCAAAGGACCCTTTTTGAGGAAGGGCAGGCCAGAAATCGGAGGCTGGTAGCAGAAAGGAGAAACAAGGGGAGCAATAAATTGCAGGATGGATCTGCAAGAAGCAGCCAGGCTGGGGAGCGAGCTTGAAGAAAAGCAGCATTTCAGAAAACAGCTTGCGAGCCTCTTCATCTTCCTTCCAAGACCGCAGCTCTTTTCCTGCAGCTCCCAACAAGGGGGGAAAGGCAATTCCCAACGCACGTCCAGTTTTGCTCCGTCCAGAAAGGTACGACCCAGCTTTGTATGCACTAACAGTCAGGGAGCGAGAGCCCACATGCATCCTCACCTGGGGCTTTGGGAGCAGAGCCCTGGACGGACGCCAGGCAACAACAGCTCTTCCTGCAAGTTCCTCCCCGCGAGCCCGGATGGCAGCGCTTCCCATTAGGACAGAAGCAAAAGCAAACCCTGCTCAAACAGGATTTGAGCTCCATGCCAGACTGGTCTCAAGGAGAGCTCGGTTGCCACTGCTCAACCCGGGGCTTCAGGTGGATCTGAACCAACCGAGTCACCCCCAGCACACCCCAAAACAGTGTTTTTCCCCTCTTTGTTCCTTCTTATCTGTGAGCAAATCCCTCTTGGGAGGGTGCCAGGAAGAGCCTGGGTTCGTGCTGGCAGAGATCTTCATCCGGGAGGTGGTGTTATCGAGATGCCAGTGTATGCTGCAAGCTCTTGAGCAGCACCTTGCTCCCACAAGCTACCCCAACACAGCTCGTCACGCTTGGAAGGGCTGCCCTGTTTTGATACAGGAGAAGCTCCAAGAGTCAGATCGCTTCTCAGCTAAAAACCATAGATAAGGAAGTAGTAAATTAAAGAGAGAAGGGCAAAGCAACAGACAAAGACACCGAGCAGATTCAGGACACGTGCTGGCAACGTTTCAAGCAACAGTGGAGATGTCTGGGTCCAGACAAACCTGCCCATCTGCGGCCTCACATCTACAGGTCAGAGAAAGGAAAAGTCACGGGGATTCAAATCATAACACGGGCGCTAATGCAAGCAGGAACAAGGAACAAGGGTGTTGGGTTCCTGCTTGAAAGAGAAACTCTGGCAGCCTCTAATGCAGCGTGGAGGCATGCACAGGAAGAACAGAGATAGGTGCCAGGTATAAAACACTGCCTTTGGTGGTGCTGCAGTGCTAAACTGCCCAGAGAATGGCTCTGAGAGCTCCTGAGAAGGTCCTGTGGAGGAAGATGGAGCGAGAGCCTTCAACAGCAAGGTCTGGAGATGTTTTCCACCTAAGCAGAACCTCACTGTCATGTTTCCCCAGGAGAAACAAAGGGTGCCGTGGTCTCCGTTGTTGCCTTCCTCCCTCTTGCTCCAAGAGGACAGCGTTCATCTGCTTTGTATCGTCACTTAAACTAACTCGAGGCTCGGTCTATGACGAAACCTGCCTTGGAAACCATCTCCCTTGGGAAGGGTGGGGTCACCCAGCCCGAGCAGCATCGCAGCTTTCTGGTGCAGCTCCAGCCCTGGCTCATGTCCCCAGGCCCCCTTCAAACCAATCCCAATCACCCAATGAGCAGGAACAGTTTTCCTCGGCTCCCAAGAAGAGAGGGTGGATCTCTCCCGTGCCGCACTACGCCCTCTCCAACATGTCCAGGCCACGCCATCTTTCACCTGGCTCCATACCAGCAACCCACACTTCTCCGGCTCCTCCGTCCCAGCTGCCTGCACAGGTTTCTCCACGAAGCATGACTCTGCTTTCCTTCACACTGCCGCCTGCCCAGGGACGGGATCACCGAGCCGCAGCTGCTTTCAGGGTTAGGAGTTGCTCGGACTGCAGCAGCCCTCCTGTCTCACGGAAAACAGGCTCTTTCTCACCAGCAAGTGCCAATGAAACCCTTTTAACGGAGCACCTAACGAACACTGCTTTTGGCCACCTCTGTGCACCAGCAAAGCATCAGCGCGGGGTAACTTCGAGGCTGGAGCACTGCCTTGCACAGTCCCACCTCCACCACAGGGAGCCAAGCCCGCTCCCTGCCACGGCGTGAATCTGATAACTCGGGAAAAGCCTCTGCTAAGCCCCAAACTAGCACCTGAATAAACAGAAGAAAGGCTCCTTGCTAAATTTACACTGGCCAGCACAACCTGGATGCCGGGGGCTGGGACTCAGCCTTGGCATCCATGCTGCCACCAGCACAGGGACTGGGACGGGGGCTCTGCCCACAGACCCACCACCAAGCAGCCCGACAGCTCAGCTGATCACCCTGCTTCTGGAAAAAGCCCTCTCCTTCCTGCTCTGGGCACAGCACTGGCACCTGGCTGCTCTGGAAACATCAGCTCCCACAAGGGTCCCAGATCGGTCCCAAAAGGGATTCCCAAAGGGAGTCATCTTCTTGAATTCCCTGCTTGAGCTGCCAGTAAATAACCAGGAGGCATGCAAGGATGTCAAAAGGACGAACATATGTTTAATAATCCAGTGATTAAAGAGTCCCTAAGCACTTGCTGGCATGGATGAGGGCTGTTGTGTCTCCTAGTGCCCAAATAATGAAGTTCTACATTAAGCCAGAGCATAACGGAGCAGAGAAGTCCTCTGGGTACGGCAGGGGTGGCCGCTGGGAGGGGAGGGGCTGCCTTCCTCAGCTTGGGAATTGCAAAACAAAGGGCAGACCCTCTGGATCATACCCGCTCTCCCCTCCCGTGCGCAGGCAGCCCTGCCAGCGAGCTGCCAGCCAGATGCAGCCCGCGGCCAGATGCGAGGCACGGCACTCACCGCCAGCCCCGGGGCTCAACTGGCCCCGCCGACGCAGCCAGCTCCTGCACCGGCTTGCCGGTGCCAGATACCGCGGTGACATACACTCGGTGTACATCACCCTACGCCAGCCGCGCACTCCCAACACCTGCTACCTGCTGTTATGGCCAGCAACAGGGGGGAAAAGCAAGCATATGTTAGCCTGTTTACCCACAGCAGTGAGCGGCTCCTGGCTGCTCCAGTCAGGCTCCAGCTTCCCAGCTGGATTTTGCAACCTGCCGCATGGAAGGTCAGGGCAAACGATCGAGCGCCCACTCGGCCCGAAACGCCTCCGAGTCGAGTTACCGTCAATTCATGCTCAGACTGGCCTTGGCCACGCCATCTCACTTTTCAGTGCTGGTCTTTTTGGCGTTTTTAAGGCTACAGGGGGAAGTCGGTTCCTCATCTTGTATTAACGAAGCTTAGAAGCTGGAAATTCCCTCGGCTTGATTTATTTCTTAAGTTTTAATTCATGCAAATAAGGCAGCAGCTCTGGAGGAGGCTATCAGCAGCGGATGAGAACGTGTTGCACAACTGGGCTCCTCCATTTCAAGCCTGCCTGGAATATTGTGCTTTACACCAGAAACCTAATAACCACAATAATCACCGTGTACCTAAGAGCAAACCGACCAGCTGCAAGGGGGAGGTGGAAACTTGAGTGTATGTCAGAATACACTTCTTATAGAGATGTTCAGGCTGGAAAATGAGTGATTTCTTTTGCTTTTTGAGGAGTGCTCCCTGTTCAGATTTACTTTGCCCCAATGTTAGCAAGCGCCTGCTCTCCTCGTCCACCACTCAACCATCTCCCGAGCTTCCTCCTGGAGAGATCCACCCGCAACGCCGAACGGTTACCTCCACCTTTGCCAAAGACGCAGATAAACAGGTTTCCAGGCGGCTCCGTGCTATGGGAAATGGCTGCGGAGCCGGGCACGGGGCTCGGGCTCCCTCCGCTCCGGGCCGCGGCGGGACCTCACCGGGTCACGGGGCCGGGCACGGCGGCCGCTGCCGGGCGCTCACCGGCCCTGGCTGCGGCGGCGGCGGGGAGGAGCTCGGCGACGCTCCCGTCACTTTTACCGGTTTTGGTTTGGTTTTTTTTTTTGAGAAGGTGGAAAGCGAGAGCACGGCAAGACAGAGCGTGGGGAGGTCCCCTAACTAAAAACGGCAGGAAGAGAACATTACCCGGGACTCAGGCCGTGGGCCCCGGTGGAGGCTGGGCCCCCGGGTGAGGCACACGGCGGGAGCTGTGGAGGCCCGGCGGCCGCTGCCCCGGCCCGCCGCGGGCCCTGAGGCGCAGGGAAGGCCCCAACGGCCGGCCCGGCTCCCTCCGCCGCCGGCCCGGACGGCGGGGCCCCGAGGGGGCCTCCGCGCCCCCCCATCCCCTCACGCCGCGCCCCCCCCCCCCCCCCCCCGAGGCCGCCTCACCTGGTACTGCGCGGCGGCCGGGCCCATGGGGCGGTAGCCCGGAGCGGCGGCGGCGGCGGTGGCCGGAGGCGGGTTGGGACCGCGCAGGATGGCGGGGCCGGGCCCCGGGGGCGGCGGGGCGGCGGCGGGGGGCAGCGGGCTGAGCGGGAAGGCGCCGCGGCCGGCCATGGCGGGGGGGCGGCCCCCGCCCGCGCTGTTTACTCGGAAGCGGCGGCAGCGGCGGCGCCCGGAGACGGAGTCAGCGCGCGGCGCCCGCTGGCCCCTCCCCCGGCACGCCCCGCCCCCGAGCCGTGCCCCCGCCCCCGTAAAGCCACGCCCCGACAGTGGGCCCGCCCCCAGGCGCGGCCCCGCCTCGCCGGGGCGCTGCGCACGTGTGTGCGCGCGCGCGCGCGCCTGTACCTGGGGGGGAGGGGTGTGCAAGGGCGCGTGCTTGCGCGTGCAATGGGTGCGGGCGCGCTGGCGCGCGCGTGAGGAGGCGCTTATGGAGGCGGGCGGGGTGCAGGCGCGTGGGATTGAACGCGCGGGCGTTCGTGTGCGCGGGCGTGCAGGCGCGAGGGTGGGCGTGTCCGTGCGTCTGCGCGGGCGTGCGTGCACACGGGGCTGGATGCACGCGTGGGTAGCTTGCAGGCGCGTGGGTGTGCAGACGGGGGGGTGTGAAGGTGTGCGTGGGTGTGAAGGCACGCGTGTTTACAGACATGAGTGTGAAAGCACGCGTGTGCGTGCATGCAGGCGTGCGGGGGTGCACGTCAGGTGTCTGCGTTTGCACGAGCAGCACGTGCGCGTGCAGACGTGGGTGCAACGGCACACAGGTGCACGGCCACGCAGGGGTTAGGGCGTGCACGTCCGCACGTGAAGCGTGTCCGCGCGTGTGCGGTGGGTGGGTGGGTGTGAGGGCCCGGGCGGCCCGTGCCCGTGGGAGGGGGGGTGCGCAGGCGCGGGGGGCGCTGGCACACGCGTGTGCAAGCGAGCGCGCCCGTGGGCGGCGGGGGGGAGGCAGGACCCGGGGGAGCCCCGCGGGGGGCAGCGCCGGCTCCGCGGCGCGGCCGCCAGGGGGCGCCGCAGTGCTGGGCCCCGCCGCCCGCTCGCTCCGCCCGGCGCCGGCGGCGCCTCCTGAGGCGGGGGAGTCCGGGGGGGCCCGGGGGGGCCCGGGGGAGCGGGGCCCACGCAGAGCTGGTGCGGGGCAGGGCCTGGAGCGGGGCAGCGAGGGTCGGGGTGGAGCAGCCCGCTGCGGGATGCACCGGTTTGAACCACAGTCCCTTCCCTTGCAGGCGCAGGGAGGCCGGGAGCGGGGCCCTGCAAGCCCCACAGCTACGAGTCCGTCATCTCCCTGGATGAGGGCCCCACGGCGGTGGCACCGGCCGGGCTTTGGCCCCACAGCCCTGCCCGTCCGGCTGGAGCTCCTCGAGCAAAGGGCCCTGTTGCGCCGCTGCGCTTTCAGACCGTGGCAGTGGCTGTCACATCCCCTCTTGGGCCTTCGGGCAGGGCGGGGGTGCAAACCCCGCTCCTCGTCACCGCCACCCCCAGTCCTGCGGGGCCAGGTCGGCCCCGCCACCGCCACTGCGGGCCAGCGCCTTCCTGCCAGGGAGAGTGGCGGGGGCCAGCCTCAGCGTGTGTCATAGAGTCACGGAATCGTTTAGGTTGGAAAAGAACTTTTAAGATCATCAAGTCCAACCGTTAACCCAGCACTGCCAAGGCCACCACTAACCCATGTCCCTCAGCACCACATCCACCCGGCTTTTAAATCCCCCCAGGGATGGGGACTCAGCCCCTGCCCTGGGCAGCCTGGGCCAGGGCCTGGCAGCCCTTTGGGGGAAGAAGTTTTTCCCAATACCCAACCCAACCCTGCCCTGGCGCAGCTTGAGGCCGTTCCCTCTCGTCCCATCGCTTGTTCCTGGGGAGCAGAGACCGACCCCCCCGGCTCCAGCCTCCTTTCAGGCCGTTGCAGAGAGCGATGAGGGCTCCCCTCAGCCTCCTCTTCTCCAGGCTGAGCCCCCCCAGCTCCCCCAGCCGCTCCTCCCCAGCCTTGTGCTCCAGCCCCTGCCCCAGCCTCGCTGCCCTGCTCTGGCCACGCTCCAGCCCCTCCATGGCCGCCTTGGGGTGCGGGGCCCAGCGCTGAGCACAGCATTCGAGGGGCGGCCTCAACAGTGCCCAGCGCAGGGGGACCATCCCTGCCCTGCTCCTGCTGGCCACACTATTCCTGATACAAGCCAGGATGGCATTGGCCTTCTTGGCCACCTGGGCCCACTCACAGATAGGTGTCACCTTTGAGGAGCCAGAACGAGATGCTCAGAGAAATGTACCCATAGCTGGGGATCGTCTTGGGGTTTTGCAGGGACTGCTGCCAGCTCGAGGAGGGCGCTGGTCTCGCACTGAAGCAGAGGAGGAGGCTCCCATGGAGGTTTCATCTTTGGTGTCCTGCTTCCTTTCACGGGCGTGTAGCTGGGGAGGAGAAATATTTGTAACTTCTGTGTGTGTTTCTAATCCCTGCTCTGTTTTCTGCTAGCAGAAGAGCTGGCCATCAGCTGGCCTTGGATAGCTGCCCTGGCCGAGCCCCCAGGTGCTGAAGCTTGCTGCACGGTGAGTTGGCCGGCAGAAGGGATGCGATGGCAGTTATTATCCCGTTTTGTGCCTGTTCTCGGCCTCTCAAGGCCATTTCAGAGGACAGCACTGCCATTTTCACAGCCCAAAGCAGCCTGGGTGCCTTAGCTTTGCCCCTCACACAGAGCTGGGGCAAGTTAATAAATCTCTGCCCAAACTCATCTCTGTTGTGCCCAGCAGAGATGCGTTATGCCATGCTCGGGGAACGACAGCCTCTGCCCCGTCCCGAGCTGCCTCTGCAGCTCCTGGGGCTCATGGTGGGGATGAGCAAGGAAAAATCTTTCTCTCTTTGCTGTCAGATGTCTTGTGCCGGTACCATGGTCCTGTTGTCACTGGCGTGCTCTGAGTCTGGTGGTCTCGGAGCCGCTGGTGGCTGAGGACGGGAGGTGACCCACCTGGGGACCAGCAGGAGCTCTGTGTTAGCATCTCTCTCCCAGCTTCATCACCTCTGTTGCTTTGCAGATGCAGACACGGAGCCTCCCTGGGGGCAGCCGGAGCCACCACAGGGTCTGGCAACAACCCCCTCGTGCCTGGGGCCATCTCTGCTGACACTGCTCACACTGACCGGGGGCATGGCCTGGAGCTGGGTGGCACGGCCCTGGACCTGTCACCGTCCCCGTCCCCCCTGCCTCGGGTGGTCCCCCAGCCCTTGCAGCCTTGAGTGCCACCACTCAGCCCCAGGGCCTTTCTCTGCCCCTAACTGGTGAGGTAGAGCCCATCTAAGGTGGGACAAGGTTTGCCACCCTTCTGGGGCTCGGCTCAGCCCCTCTCTTTTCTTTTCTCCCCAGCTCTGGCTCCAAGACCCTTAGCTGCAGCTGACCCATTCTGTTTTCTTGCTCTTTGCATCCTTTTTCTCTCCTTTTTTCCCCTCTTCCCCCGTGCTGCTCCATTTCCATCACCAGAATAGTCTTCTTGTGGCCACTGACCCTCTTGACCAGGCAGATGCATCCCCCCTTCCCTCTTTGCCACCACCACTTTTTGGCCAGGCAGGACACAAGCACTCAGCCCCGTTCCCCAGTGACCTGCCCCAGCCAGCCCTGGGGTGGCAGGGTGCCTGCTTGCACCCAGTTCAACCAGTCTGGCTGCCCATGTGGGGACCAGGACAAGAGCAGAGCTCTGCCTGCTTTCTCCCAGCAAGCTGCTTGCAGAAAATGTATGGAGCTGTGGGGTGCTCCTGTCCCCCCCATGCATGTTGGGTGCCAGACCGGGGCTGGACCATGGAGCATCCCTGCGTCTTGCCATCTGAGTTCATTTTTTGGGAGCAAGAAGTGGTGGAGGACGTGCTGTGATGGGGAAGGTGATGCCCACAGCGTCCTGCAGATGGGGATGCAAAGGAGACTCTTTATCTTCTGGCATTCAATTAAGAGTAATAAAGTAGAAGTTTCGTGGATCTTCAGCTGAAGTCGCAAGTGAAAATGGGCATCCCAAGGGGGATGGGGTCTTCCTGCAGCTCCCAGCCCCACTGCGGTGTGGGGGACCCCATGGCTGATCACGGGGTGGCCTAAAAATCCCGCAGCCCCTTGGTGTAGGGGGGCTGCACCCACAGGAGATCAGACCCAGAGGTCTGGGGCAGAGCTACCTGGGGCATCACTCGGCATGGGGATGCGGGTGCTGGCTCTGAACTGGGGTGCACGGGGCTCTCTGGAGGAGCCCACTGCATCCCCAAACAACTGTGTCTTGCCGGCTTGCCCTCCACAGCTGCTGATCCCCCATGCTGGGGATGTAGCGCTGAATTGGCATGCCTGGGCTTATTTTTGGTTTATTATTCATCCCGTGGGGCTGGGAGCCAGGTCATTCCTCCCCAGAGGCTGGGACAAGCCAGGGCTGCTCCCCACAGAGAGCAGGGGGGCACAGTGCCGGGGGAGAAGATCTATGAGACGAGGTGGGGGCAGGTTCCCAAAAGGGCTCCCAAAGGTATCACCAATCCCCGTGTCACCTTCGAGCCTCACTCTGTCGTCACTAGATGGAGTGAAGCACCAAAAAAGTGAATTTTCCCATTAAATTACATCTCCTACATCCCTGTTGTTTGACTCAGTCCCAGTGGTGGATCCCCATGCCTGGATGAAATGGGGATGAAATGAGGTTTTGGGGCAGTTGGTGCCGGGAATTGCCCTAACCCGGGTTTCCAAACCGTCCGTCTCTCCCTCCCCACCTGCGTGCTTCCACTGCAGCCTTAAACCATCGTTAAAACATGTATCTTCCCTTCAGAAGCACTGACACTTCATTAAGCAGAACACGAAACCCTGCTCTGGTGGCGATTACAGAGCTGCTAACAACCCTTAATGAAAGCCCACGAAAGGCTGAAATACTGCTCCAGCGCGGGAGGATCTCGGTGGTGGCACAGGGCAGCAAGCAGCGCTCGGGGACCACGCTCCCTGCCGGGAGTTGTTGACCTGATGAGTCGGTCTCTGGGCTGGCATCATAACCTTGCTGCAGATCTAGTTGCTGTCTGCCATCTCAGCAAGTCTGCCAGTGGTTTTGGGGAGGTTTCTAGGGTTTTGGGGGCAATCTGGGTACTGGATAGTCCCTGTCTGTTTGCTGAAGGCACCAGAAGGGGCAGTAAAAGTGATGATGTCTTTCCCCTCCGGTGGCTTCACCGGAGTGCCCCAGGCACCAGGCACAGGCAAAGCCCATCTGAAGGTGATGGTGAAGCCTCTTTGCATCGCGGTGGTCACTGAGGACCTTCCCCTGAGCAGACGTCCTACATATAAATGGGTCAGAAAAGTCTCCTTTCAGTCCTTTCCCTCTCAGAGGGCTTAAGTCCTCAGTGGGACTTTGTCCCAGTCTCGTTCCTGGTGGCTTCTCAGCTCAATGGGACGGCAGCAATGGTGGGTGCTCATTCCTGTGGAGGAACACGCGGCTCTGCTGTTCATCCATGCAATCGCTGAGATGATTTTCCTGCTTTGTTTCAGACTGGGCTGTGCTGGGCACCAGTTCTTTTTCCATAGGAAAACCATTCTCCAGCGTGCAGAGCTGCTTTTCCTCCTCATAGATAGGAATGAAATCTAAACCAGAGAATCCTCACCACTTTTTTTTTTTTTTTTTTTCATTTTGCTGAAATGTGAGAGATGCTCCTAAACCCAAATGAACTTCTGAAAATAAGGTAGATAAACAAAAGGCTTAAGATGAAGAAATGCCAGCACAACAGCAATTTAATTTGCCTGCATGTGTGCTCTGCAATGCAGTCGGTAGGTACGAGGCATCCTGCTGCGATGCCGCAGGGCCCTTGCAGAAGCAATGGGCTTTCGGGGAAAGAAGGCAAGGATTGTGAGGATTAGGGCTTTATTGCTTTTCCAGCCCCGTTTTTGTTTCTGTCATCTTACCGTGAGCGCACAGAAATCCCCAGGGCTTGTGGACAAGCACGGGCCAGCAGCCAGGACGCCGGGTCCTCCTCCCGTCCCTGGTTTGCTGAATGACCTTCAGCAAGTTGCTTCCCTTCCCTTCTCCCCAATTTCCCCGCCCCTGTTGCAGAGGCAAATCCTCCATCCCAACCCGCCTGGTCCCGCTGCTGCTGGCAGGAGATTTCCCTGCACGGGGCAGGGTGGCCAATAAATCCCAGCACCGGTTTCCCAGGAGGAAAGCAGAGCCAGGCTGTGCGGGAACATCTCCCTGGCTAGTTCCAGTCCTTAGTGGGCACAGCTTTGCAATCATTTCATTGCCTGAGAACTTTGGCAGCCTTAGCAGTACCTCTCTGCTTCAGTCCATCTCCGGGGATCAGCGGGCGCTTGGGAAAAATCCTACTTTCCTTTTTCCCTTAATGCAGAAAGTCTGGGGCTCCCAGGAGCGCTAGGCACCATACCATCTCCACTTACTCAGATGCTGTTTTTAATCTCCTCTTGTGACATTTTCAGTGGTGTGGAGACCCCAACAATTACTTTGCTGGAGTTCCTCTTAAAATTTTGAACTTTTCCAGCATCCCACCGGGTGCCAGATCATTAGCACGGGGGTCAAAGCCCAGAGGATGCTGATTAAAGGACCTTCTCTTTGTCAGCTAGGAGCAAACGTGATTACTCTGGCTTCCTTTCCTATTATGTGGCACAGGCTGATGCCTAATTAGCGAGACCCTGTCCTCAACGTAGGTGAGGCTCGGTGCCTCACTGGAAAGGCTGCCTGTTCTCAGCTCTTTGCACAGACCAGGGGGAACTTCCTCTCTGGATGAAAAGTCAGGAGCATCCTTTGCATATTTTTCAATTAAACCTCCCTTTCTGGAGGTCAGTGCAGTCCCTGAGGGCAGATACAATTAACATATAAATTGCAAATCCATGCTGGTGGCCAATTCATACTTTGGGGATGGAAGGGAGATATTTAGCTTATCACAGTAACGCTCCTGGCAGATGGAAAAATCTCCCAGATGGACAGTCACGGATGACGGAGGAAGGCAGCAGGGACCAATATTGTTTGATGAGCAGCCTAGACCATGTCAAGGAAAGGCACAGAGCCCCTGGGCCAAGACGGCTGCAGAGATCTCCAAAAAAAGCTGTGCTCCTGAGGAAGGACTGAGGGGAACCATTAGAGAACCACCAACCAAAATCTGGATTTTGCAAATTCCACCATTGTTAGGTTTTATTTCTTGGGGGATTGAAGTAGTTGGTCTGGTGGAAGCCGTGGACGTAATCTCTGTGTGTTAAACTTCTTCCCAGGCACCAGCGGCTACCAAGAGCCCAGCAGAGTGTTAAAGCAACAAGTTATTGGAGATATTGGGATGGAGATGGCTTTGGTTCATGACTGGTGCAGAAGCCTGGGTGGTAGGGACATTTCACAGCGGAGAGCTCGCTATATCAAGCCCACTCCCACCACTCATGGGACCGCACCACCACCAGATATGACCCTGCAGTGCTTCATCCCACCAACAGCCTCCAGCTGTGACCACGTTGCATCTTGCAGATGTGTTGGATGTGAGCCCGCTCTGCCTCTCGGCCATCCATCACCCCATTGCTTCCAGGACAGCTGCAGCCTCAGCCCATGAATCCACGGACAGCCCCTGGATTTCCCTTGCTGGCAGGGTGACATTGCTAGGGATGATTTCCCATCCCGGCTGTAGGACCACTGGCTTCATGGTGACCCTCAACATCTCAGGGCTCCATAGCTTGAGCTGATTGCTAGTGGAAGTCTCACAGTGGTGTGGACGCTGGTCCTGAGGCAAGAAGATGCCAATCCCAGAGGACATCACTCCCTTCACCTGATGTGTTTCTCATTTTGGAAGGACAGTCACTGATTTTTATGTGATCTTTAGACTGGCTGCTGCAAACTCTTCATCCAACCATGAGTTTTTGCAAGCTCACGCCTACCCCAGTCCATTCCCACTCCATCTGGGTCCAACCCATGACACAGCTCTGCCTGACACCTCACATAAGGCACACGATTAAGCTTTGAGTTATCAGCCAGATAACTCAGGTTTTAAATTATTTACCTGTGCAGGGAAGGTTTCCCTGTCAGGAGGAGTTAAAGCGATGCTGGGAAGACGGCTGCTGTTTAACCTTCTCTGAGCTGTAATGAGATTGAGTTTGTCATCTCACCGCACTGTTGTTGTTCGGCGGCTGTAAGCTTTCAGGCTGGCTCTGGAGCCTGTCAAACTCCATCTACCGCTAAAAGGTTGTGCGATGGGCTCGGGATGGGTTGTGTTGCCTGGAGGCTGGTGACAACCCCTCTCGGTCCCCTCCATCCCCATGGGTCAGGTGGCAACAGCTGGGCTTGGAGGGCGGATGACTTGTGTGGCATTTGGTACCATGGGACAGAGCTGAGACAAATCCTGGTTTTTTCAGCTGAGCTAAGATGCTTTGAGGGGGAAGGGAGCAGTGGAATAATCAGCTTAAGGCAGCCTGTTAATGCTGAACGAAAATCCCGGATACACCGTGCCAGGAAGCTGCACCCACGCTGGCGGGGGAGCCGGGTCTCCCGGCAGATCCCCAGCATCGTTTCCAGCCCTATTGCTTCCTCCTGTGCCTCTCTGGCAGCGATGGGCTGCCCCACCATGCCATCTTCACAGGGAGGCACCCCAAGTCCCCCCTGCCTTCCCGGCTATGGGCGACCTCCCTCGCAATTCAAGGCACCTGGTATTTAAAAGCATTAAGACTAATTTTTGTGCGGTTTTATCCCTTCATGGGTGTCAGGCGTTAGGTCAGGATCATGCTAAGGGGGTTGATCCCGGTGGAAAACCTTCTCCCCTCTTCCCAAAACCACTGGGGAGACTTTCGCATCAGCATCTCTCCAGGCTCAGCCCCTCCATAAACGCTCTGTGCTTGGGCACAAGAGGGCACTGAAACACCACCGCCATCGGCCCGTTCCTGAGCGCAGACGGAGCTGCTGGAGCCATGAAGTCCCTTCTGCACCTTCCCCCTGGCTCGGTAGGGTCACTACACACGGAGGGGCGAGCAGACACATCCAGAGGATGCTCCTGCCCTACACCATGGCATGCATGTCCATGCTGTGCCTTTCCCACTGAGTTACATCATCTTAAATGAGGGGAGCAAGAGCCAAGCGGAGCCAGCACCTCCTCCTGCATGAGCAGAGCTGTTATTTCAGGGGCTGGGACCAGCAAGAGCAACAAAATCCCTTGAGTTTTGTGCTTGCTGAGGTCAAACACCCACCTGTTGCCTGCAAAAAACCCAGCCCCTTCACCTACTTGGGTTAAAGCAGGTGGAAATTATGAGTCGGCTGCGCTCTGCAAACCTGGGAGCGCTTAATAGATATTAATCTCATCAATGCAAATCATATTAGCTCTCCTAGAAACACTGGGCCTTTACCAATAGCAACGCTGACTCTTCCATATAAATCAAATTTACCAGCCTATAAACATTAGTACATCCCACAGACATATTCACCCTCGTAAAAAACATCAATTGCTGCCTGACTATATTAGTGGAAATAAATTACAGAACTTTATCTCTCTGCCATGATTATGGACAAAACCACATAAAAGAGACACTTGGAAGACGCTTTTGTGTCGATTGTTGCAGAAGTTGCCGATGCTGTTCGGCTTCTTCAGACCGCTATGAATTGCATATAATTAAGGGATTTGAAAACCTTCAATGGCTAAATGATAAAAATGTCCCTTTTGCAAACCCTGAGACACTTGTGTGAGCAATTTTTGTGCAGGTGAGTGAACAAAACCTTCGGCTGGGGCTGCACGGCTAGAAGGCGCATCCCCTGGGTGCTGGATAGGGGATCCCTCTCTGGAGGGTGCACCGGATAAATTGAAGAAGGTGCCGCGAACCAACGCAGCCTAAGGGAAGGCCACCCTGACAGAAAAACCACTGGCCCTCCAAGTCATGGGGGTTGGGCAGGAGGCCAACTACCTCCTCCCGGGAAAAAAAAATAAAAAGTTGCAGAAACGACGAGCATCAACTCGGAGATGGAGAAAATCAGTAATGAATTGAGGAGGAGGAGATGGAACTGGATCAGTCATGTCTTGAGGAAAAAACCAACAGAAGACTGCGCTGTGGCCCTTGGGGCTCCAGAGCACGCAGCCGCAGACCGATCGAAGTGGAAGAACGATGTTCGCGCCTTGTGTGCCTCCTGGCACTGAGAGAATTCAGATTCAGATTCAGAGTGAACAAAATCAACTTATTAAGCCTTGCACTTTGGGAGGGGGTGCAGGATAGGCCCTTTTACACCGTTTTTTTTTGGTGATGGGTGAACAGAAGAAAGTGTCTGATAGGGGAAAAAAGAGTTTGTGCTATTCAGCTCCTCACAAAGAAGATTGGGAGGTGGCTTTATTGAGTGTGATCATCTCTGGAAGAGCAAAGCATCCAGTGGAATAAAGGTATAGAAGGGAAGTGGTGGCTGGGAGGGAACTGGATGAGAAATGAGGCTCGTGCTTCCAGCAGGCAGGGTGATTAACTGTGTGAGCAAACCTCTTAGGGAAGAGGTGGGTTCTCCTGTGGAGACTGGATGGTTTGAGAGATGCTTCTTTCCCCCAGGAGTTATTGGGGAACTGGGGGAGATGAAGTGCCCTGTGGTGCCGAGAAGGTTGGTCTCGATGACTGAACATTGGATGTGCCTGTGAATCTGTGGCAGGAGGAATGAGGAGTAAGGTGGGGAATAGGAGACATCAAAGCCATGGGATGTGTCTGCAGGTGTCCCCGTGCCAAGGACAAGCCTTGTCTTCCCCTGACCCTCCAGGGTACCCATGGGTCTCAAACCGTCCTTCCCCCACCACACCATTGCCTTATCCTTCTTCCCTGCCCTGGACATGATGCCCAGGTTAGTTTAATGTGCTCTGCAGTAGATGAGCTTGGGGGCATCATCTTCTTAAGTGCTGGCCAACCTGTTGGCTTTCCTGCTGGTTTCCCACTCAGTGAAGTCACACTGGGGTGCTGAAGGTGCTCCTGCGTCCGTCTGTCCCTCCTGAGCGGGAAAGAGGCTCCCAGCAGAGCTGATCTGCCTCTCCCATCTCATCTGATTTATCTCTTCTTGAGTGTCCTCACTCATCAGCCTGGGTGATGGCATGGTGCCTGCTCCCAGCTGGCAAGGGTTAGAATAAGTCTCCCATTCTTCTGCACGTCTCTGCTCTTTTTATCGAGGCCTTCTCCTCCAGGTCTGTCTCAGGTACGTGCTACTCCTGTTACCATAGTAATATGTCTCACCATCTCACAGTCTCCAGTGTACTCATCCTTGTAATGTCCCTGTGCTGGAGAGGAGCACTACTGTCCCCACAATACTTGCGGTAGAGGGAGGCATTAGGATGAAAAGCTCAAGTGAGGTGGGGACCAAAAAGGCCCTGAAAGCCTCAAAGGCTTGGTGTGGTCACTCAGGTGGTGGACAAATGTCCAGGGCAGAGGTGACCATCACTGGTTGCTCATCTTCACCCCTGCAGAGCCCCATAGCAGGGTTTCTTGTCTGGCTCCACCACTGATGCTTGCAACCTCATCCCTTCTCTCTGTGCTTGGTGACAAGAATGATTAAGGGGTTTAATAATTTGGGTTAATTCTTTGCTTCTGTCTGAGGCTGTTCAAAGAACAATAAAGTGACTCCAGCGTGATTATGGCTTAGTACAAGCGTCCAGGGATGCTTCTCTTGGCAGCACGGCTGTTGGTGTGATAATATCTGCGAGGGCAGGATGCATCCCCATGTCTTTAGGTACCCAGGACGGGCTCATCTTGGGCATGTGTAAAACCTTCACGGTGGTTTGCGGTGAATTTTGGATTTTCCTTTGAGCGAAGTCAAATGCAAAAGAGATGCATGTGCCTGACAGCTGGGCTATGGAGCCTTTCGTACCTCGTAGGTTATTCATTGACAGGGTTTGTGTTTAATGCGGGAGCCTGGCTCCAGCCCAGCCTTCTGGGGCCTCCTGTGATGTCTTAATGCTGTGTCTGCCCTTTGGCAAGGAAAGCGTGGAAAGAAAAGTGTGGAAACCTGCACTGCCGCAGAGCATGCGGAGGGGAAGGGAGGCTGGGGGGGCTGGAGGGCAGCGGCCTTCCCTCTGGGGTGATGGGGAGCTCAGCTTTCCAGCAAAAATGAGAGTCCAGCGCTCATAACCAGGGGAAAAACCCCTCCGTGGCAATGGGATACGAAGACAGCCGCATGATACTGCAGAGGGGCTGAGATTACAGCTCAGGGAAGGGTCTCAAAGAGATGCGAGCACCGTGTTACAGTGCCACATTGCACCACCTTCTATCAGCCCAGATTTGCCTGGATCTGCACCCAAATGTGTTGTCAGCCTGCAAAAGCTGGCTTCTCCCTCAGCTGAATCCAGCTTTTTCCAGGATGAGACAAATCCTCCCCTAAAGTGTAGCTGGGGCAAATGCTGGTGTAGATGTGCTCTGGCAGCGTGCCCTGGGCTCCTGCCTATGGGTGGTCCACCAGATCACCCCAGGCAAGCCCCGCTCAGTAAGCTGATGGAAATGGGATGCTGCTGGGTCCTTTATCCCTATGCCAACACTCCCCCAGAGCACCCAGGGCCCCGCCACATGCTTTAGTCTAACACTGACTAATTACCGGAGCAGTTGCCAGCTTGGGTAGCTGGACACAACCTAAATCCTTCTGTTGAATCTGGGCTTTATGGGCAGATTGGAAAAAGCAGGAGGTAGCCACCACCGGGGGGTCCGACCCCCCTGTCAGCTCCCCTCTGTGGCTGGGCACTGGTTTCAATATCACATCAACTCTGATTGACTTATTGCTGCTCTTTGCAAATCGCCCTCTTAATGATAGTTACAACTACAGTGTGCAAATTACCCTGCTAATGACACTTACAGATGTACTAAATGCCTTTGCTTATTCCTATAGCCAGGCAGGAAATCTTGTAAAGCCGAAAGGTCAGGAGCGAGAGTGGGATGGGAGAGCATCGTCTCCTTGGCAACTGCTCGGCTGGACCCCTTCTCCGAGGGGCTGTCCCCAGCATCCCACCAGCTGCTGCTCCGTCCTGCTGCTCCTTCTCACTGGCCTCGGATGCAGGACGCGCTCTCCCCATGGAGAGGGAGCAAAGCACGGACTTTCCTCCCGGGGAGTCCTGGCACAGGGATGTTCCTTGGAGCAACACGTGGAGGGGATGAGCCCGTTTTCTGCAGTGTGATAATTGCAAAGCTGAAATAGAAACCAAGGAGAGGGAATTTGATCTCTACCGATTTAGTATTTTGCCAGGAAGGGGCTGTGGTAGGGCAGGATGCTTTCTGAGCCATCTGCGTTTCTGGTGGAGCCGAGACCCTTTGCATCCTCTCCCAGCCCCGTCGCAGCAGCCAGTGCCCCACGCCACGTCCTGCCCACCAGCAATGCAGCGGCTGCGTGTGGAGCTCCCAGGCTGGGGGAGGTAAATGGCTTTCGTGCCTCAGAAAAGGCTAATGACTCTTTAATTGGACCCCTCCATATTACCTGCGTCCTAGCGGCTGGTTTGGCTTGTGACCAGAAGAAAGGCCAACGTGGGCTCATCGAAGCTGCTATTTCCATGCGAGATCTGAGTGAAATCACTTTTCTGGATGACTCTGGTGCTTTGAGGACTTGGGTTTGTCACCTACCAAAATTAATCACCTTTTAGAGCTGCAGCAGATGAGGCGATAAGCAAATAATAACTCGGCCGTGGCAGCTTAAAAAAGCACCATCTTTGCTGGCATGCCAGCATTTTGGTAGCCCTTGGGACGTGGGGGCACAAGGACAGCAGTGTCTCGTCTCTGTCCACAGCATGGTCTGAGGGCTGATGGAGATCCTACAGCTTTTGTGGAGATCGTTGGTTGAATAGAGAAAGACCCAAATTAATGCCTTGTCCAAGAGGGAGGCGGGCAGCACTTGGCCATTAGCTGGTGAGTTTGGCTGGCCAGCCAGCAAGGTGGTGGTCTCCTCTTCCTCTGGAGGACATGGGGAGGAGCTGACGTTACTGTGGGGTGCACATTTAAGGGACTGAGCACACTAATGCATGAGAAATCAGGCTCTCTTATTTCCACTGTTCACAGAATGTCTTGGTTCTCTTTTTTTTCTTTGATATACCTCTGGATTTTCTTATTATCTGCATAAAACGGTGATCCCTTTTTAAACGCTGCCGGATGATATATGATGGCAATGAGTTTCAGAGGCCAAGTGTGTCATGCCGTTATGAGTTTCTCTAGTGTATTTTATTTAGCCGTTTCAATCCCTCGCTCCTGCTATGGAGCTTCAGAAGAGCACGATCCTTCCTACGGTGTGGGAAGAAGTGCAGTGATGGGGTTGCCCATCGGGAAGTCATGCTCAAGGTGGTCTTGAGCACTTCTTCATCCATTGACACGTCTCCAGCTACATCCAGCCTCAGCTTTAAAACATCCATAATTAATGCCTCCGCTAAAGACAAACAGTGTTCAGGAAGATTTATAATTTCTTCTCTTGTAATTACCTGTCAAAATTAAAATAATGGCCTTTTAGAAGGAATGGAGGGTTTTTTTCTTTAATTAATTAAGTATGCAGCTTGTCATGCAAAATCAAGGTCATCAAGACTGAGATGAAGATGACTGCCCCACTAGCGCTGCTCTTTTCACAGCCCAGCACGTACCCTTGGGGGAAGAGCAGGGAGAGAGATTTGAGGAGAGTGGAGAGGGTTTATTCAAGCATCTAGCTCCTAGTGGACTTTAATGAGCTAAAACTATATTTTATGTATACATTATTCCCCGTGCTGGAGGCCCATCAGCCCGTGCACCCTGGACAAGGATGCTTAGAGGAATCTGTCATGGACCGGTCTGTGCAGACACAGACCAAGACAAGGTCTGCTGCCCCCGAAATGTGGCCAAGGCCTGCTGGCTTTGGAGCTCCTCTCCTGCCAGTCTGCAAGAAGTGTTGTGGGACCTGGTGTCACCATCCAGCAGTCAAGTCCTCCCTTATAGGTGAGGAGCATTGACCTTCTGCCAGGAACAGGCAGCCAGGCAGTGTCTCACATTTCAGATGTCCTAAATGTCCCCGGAACCACCTGGCACTGTGTCCTAGTTCAACTGGTCTGAACATCCCTTGTCCCTGCTGCATGAGGGCTAGCTCCTCTTGGAGAAACAGGTAGCAAGCTCTGGGTAAAACTGGGGTGTCACGGAGGCACGAAACAATCTCCAAATGCAGATACTCCCAACTGAGCCCCATGGGGCACAAGGGAAGAGGCACGGTACCGTTAGCACGGGAAGGATGGGGATCTTGCCCCGTTTTCCTCCATCTCCATCCCTGCACCTGGTGGGAGGTGGACATCCCTGCTCCGCCTCCCAGTCCCATCATCTTTGCTTTTTGGGTGTATCCCAAAAGCAGGTCTGCATTTTTAGCAGCCTGTTGCTTTTTGATCAAGCCCTCTGTACTTTAAGATGCTCTTCTCTGGGGAGCCGGCGAGCTGGCTGTGCAGGCTTATTTCCCTCTGATAACAGACTCTATTAGCATGAAGTATTGCTTTCAGTGCTCCAGTGAAAAATGTTAGCTTTCTTTCTGAGAGGTATCTATTGGGTTAGGATTACACTGCCCATAAATAACAGAGACAGGCTCAATTCCAGGCGCTTTCCCAGCCCATAATTGGAACACCATTATAAATTGTAAACATCTACTTTGTGCTATAAATGCACCTTTAAATGCATCAGAGTGGGGAACGGCACAAAGTGGCTGCCAGGAGGAGAGCAGGGAGCAGGGAGTCCTCTGTCACCGGCTCCAGGTGATGGGGAAGGGAGCTGTGGCCCAGCTCTGTGGGGGTTTTGGGGCAGATCATCAAAATGTGTGAATTTTGCTCTTTTCACGGAGAAGCTTACAGAGATGGATGCTCTTGGTTTTTTGGTGCAGAGAAGTAATCCTGCTCCTGCATCTTGTCCTTGAAGCTTGGCTGTGGGCTTTGTCCCCTGCTTAGCTGCAGCCAGTGTCACCCACTGCCTCTAGGCTTGGTCTCAGCACCCCCCTCCCCATCAGGCTGGGCACATCTGAAGCCTCTGACAAGCACCAGGCTGGACCTGGAGGGTCTCTGCAGAAAATGTGGATTTTTAACAGGAAAAGAAAATGAAAGAACTTCTGAGAAACCAAGACCTTCTGTAATTTGTTGTTAGATTTTTTTTTTTTTTGCTTTGTTTTCTGTGCGTGTTTTCATCCTGCTGCATTGCCAACTTTCCATCCAAAAAAAAAAAAAAAGCCATTTGATTTAAATTTTCCAGCCATCCCTGTCTTTCTTTTAAACTCTTCTCTGGAGGTATTTAAAGGGTGTGATAGGAGTCATACAGAGGTGATGGGGGCAAACGGCTTGTTTCATCTCCCATCACAATACGCAGTGACCTAACACTGACATTTATTTTAATGTATTATTGAGCTAATGATTTGTATAGACAAGAGCCTTTTAGCCATCAATGTGTTTGATTTCTCCAGAAATACATCTCTAAAGGAGCCAGTGACGTTCTGCTGGCTGCTGCAGCTCTGAAGATGCTCAAGGAGCCTTTTTTTGCATGGCAGCAGATGGAGGGACCGTACGTTACGGGCATGCAATGGTGCAGGAGAAGACCCGGGAGCCCAGGGTATGGGATCACATCCCCGTGTGGGATATGGGACAGAAAACAGACGCACATCCGTAGGAAACCAGCTTCCATGGCGCACTTCCTAGAAGTGCTTGGGGCAAAGGCTGTTTGATGTCTCAAAAAAAGAGGCTCTGAAATAATTTCATTGTGGTGCTTCATTATCTTCACAGGGAAAACACAAGCATTAAGGGGTGAGAAGAGCAGGGCAGGCAATGCTCATGGTCTCAACAAGAGATGCTATATCAGAGCAGGAGGTGCGGAGGACAAGGCTACCCGATGTGATGGTGTGGAGGTAGCTGGTGGCTTGGGAAGTCCTCAAAGAAGTGACAGCCACAGGGTGAGAGATGGAGTCAGGAGGAAGATTGCTGGGGACATCCTCCTTCTCCTCTTCCCCAGGTAACGTCTGCTGCCACGGACCAAGGGACGCGGGGGCTTTGGTCTGAGGCACGAAAGCAGCTCTGATGTCCTCTGACTCTTCATCCCTTCTTGGCCCGAGGACCATGTCAGAGCCTCCCTGCCTGCATCCACATGGCTGTGCCGGGGAGCTGATGTCCGCTCCCGCAGAGGGGAGCGGTGGCAGAATTAATTAGCTAGCGAAGTCTGAGCGCTGGGCACTGCTCATTTGCTTCTACTTGTGTATTAGTATTCTACATTAATTAGATAATATATACAAGTTTATATGAATCTCATTTCAAATCCCAGCAAATTTGCTGCGCAAATATTAATAGCTATAAACAACAAGAGGATAGCAGAACTGCGAGCGGCTCGGGTTTATTAAGAACAAATCATGCTAGACAAACTTAATTACATTTTTGATAGAATTGCTAAATTAGGGGATGAAGCGAAGGCAGTAGACGTTCATATATCTTGATTTTTAGTAAAGCATTCAACTCAGACGAATGCGAATCGCTAGAAAACATCATATAAACTGGCAAGGAGTTGACTATTGTCATGGAAAGAGTGGGATCACTGCAGGACCATGCTGATGAAAGGCGATGGGTGCATTGCAGCCCACTGGCAGCTGCTTGTTTGTCCTGGTGCTGAGACGCCTGGGTGAGCTGGGCTGTCCCATGCGGTGGTGGCTTCTCTTTCGACCCACAAGTGGGTCACAAGCCCCCAGAGGTGGTGTACCGGTGGGTGTGGGGCTGGTTGCATGGAGGAGAGGATGCTGGGCACGGTGATGCTGGAGTGAGACAGAGCTGGAGGAGGGCAAAGCCATCCCAGCAGCTCCATCCTCTGCCACCCTAATTTGCCCTATAACTGCAGAGCCTGAACATGGGTCCTGTCCCTAAGAGGGCCACAAGCTGCATTTCCATTCCTGCCAGGAATTCCTTCCAATACTGCCAGGGCTGTATTGCAGCTTGGTGGATTTGATGGCCGCAAGGCTTGGTAGCTCCAGGACCTGCTGCAGCTCTCCGGACTTTATCTTCCTCAGGCACCATCAGTTGCAAGCAGGGGAGGATCTGGGTGGATATTAATAAGGATGTAGTGCCTTGTTGGCAGCAGACTTGTTTTTCTCCTCACCCCATGCATGGGCAGCTTGCTGCAGTCGGAGATCAGCACGTGGTCGAGCCCACCATCCGCAGGAGAGATTTTCACTTAATAGAGCCACTGGGACTGCTAATGCTGCTATGGGGGATAATGCTGTAATGCTAATATTGGCATAACTCCGTAAGAGCTCCACCAGCGCGACTGTTACAAAGAGAATAAGAGATACTGCAATAAGCGCTCGCCCTTATTAAGACCGTAATCCCAGCTCTGTTTTTTTTTTTCTTTCTCCCCAGTAATCAATTTGAACACTGATGGAAGAAATCATCAGCTTTATGTCGATTTTCCACTGCTTCAAGCTCGTCTCAGGTCGCTTATGTTGGAGCGAAGCAGAAAACAGGACACTGGGAGGGTTCATGGCGGCGGGGTCGCATAGGCAAGTTGGGATGATATCAGAGGGGGTTCTTCTCAGTCAGATGGTAAAATTTGGGCTCTCCCATCTCCTGCCCACCTCCCTCACCACTTCCTACCTACATCGAAGTACCCTTGTCCTTGCTTTGGTGTTGTATACCCAGGTGGGACTTAACAGAGCAGCAGATGGGGACAAACCACGAAATCTGCACCATGGGAGCAAGAGCAGCATCCTTCCGCAGCACCATACTTTTGCGATATTTCCATGCCAGCAAAAGTCTTGCAAAAGACATCATTGCTTTGCATGGCCTGGGTCAGATAAAAATGGGAAAAGCTGTTTCCCTGCAGTCGGACCGTGCTTTGGGAAGAAGAACATTGCCACCAGCTTCACCAAGAGCATGGTGACAGCAACGTCCCTTCCTTATTTCAGCAGCTACTCCAAGATGCTGCAAGCTTGGGAACCATCCTTGGGGCTTGTTGAAAGCTTCTTGATGTGCCCTCGCTGTTTCATCATAGGCACATCAGCTTCATTAGAAAGCTGCCATCTGCACTTGCCTTGTTCAGCGTGATTTGCTTTGTTCCCGGCCAGGAGACTCATTTGATCACCTGGAGTGGCGGTTCCCCGCGTTCGATAGACGTGCGTGCTTTAGCAGCGCTTTCCTTAAAAAGACAGATGGGTTTGAGAGGGAATGAAAGCTTTGCATGCTGCATGGGGAGGCTTTTCCTGGGATTTGTGTGTTTATGCTGTATTCCTGAGGCCATGAGCTGGCCGCCTTTGAAAAAAAGTTTAATTCCCAGGAATGGAAATGCAGTCATTGATTTTTATTTTTTTTTCCTTCTATGCCGAGAGGGGGGAATAGCGTTGGTGCTTGGGGACGAGCGTAGTCCCCATCCACTGTGGGCTGCAGGACCAGCTCCATCCTGGCTCTCTTGGGGTTGCTCTGCTCCCACAGTCCTTGAGTCCACGGCCACGCAGAGGTCGCGAGCCCAGGCCCCCGGATCAGGACACGTACTTGAAAAACATGAGATTTTCAAAAGGGGATGTCGGGTCTCTTTTATTCCTTCATTAGACCTAAGTCTTTGAGTGCTGTTTCAAGGGTTTTTTTTCTGACTCCAGGAAAGCTGGGAACCTGCTTAAAGTAAAAATGAGTGCTGATGTTCCCGTGAAATGATGCGATCCTGGGAACTGGGGTTGCAAGAAACAGCCTTGTTTCCTGAGACTGGTGTCAAAGCTGGGAACCAGCAGCCCCATGGGAGGGATGGGTTCAGCTCCAGTGCCAGGCCAGATGTTCGGTGGGGTTTCTTCTTCTTAGTGGCACAATTAAATACAATTACTACCATGGGGTTTTCCAAAACGGGTCGCTGCTCTCCTCCCATTATCACCAGCATCCCAAGAAAGTAATGGGTGCCCTGGAAAGGTGGCAAAATCACAAGCTTTTGGTGCAACCTCATACAGGTTTTTCCTTCCCTTTCTCCTCCAGAATACCTTGGGTTTATCCATCATTATGATGATTTTGTCCATCCTCAAACATGGTCATGCCTAAACATCTTCAGCTCACCTTTGCTCTTGCCTTTTATATCTTAGGATACATGAATTGATTTATTTATGCTTTACCTTTGGGTGTTATTAGTCCTCTGCTGTTCACAGGGTTGAACTCTGGGTTAAGGGACAGGTCAAACATGCAAAAGGCACAGGCTCTTCCCAGCTCAGCGCGCTCCGGCCAAAGCCACCAACACCTCTCGTGCTGTCCTGGAAGAAGCAACCTCACCTTGCATGGCTGGATTTACACTAGCAACCAGTGCTACACCAAAGAGGGAAAAAATCTTTGCAAAACAGAGGTTTAAGCCTCTAAACAGCTGAGAGCATCTGCTTGCAGAATAAATGGGTATAAAGCAGGACGTGAGATACCTGCACCTTTGAGGGGAAAAAAGCATTTATGGTGAGGGGCTTTGCGATGTGATGGCAGGGAGCGGGGTGGATCTGTGCCACCTACCTGTGCAGCAGTTAGATTTCACTCTGCTGCTCCTTTTTTTGTAGCTGAATGTAACCCAGGTAAAATTGATTCACTGCCTGGAGCTTTATAACGAAAATTAATGTCTTTGGTGCATAGCTGTTGTCTTCAGGGTGCATGCAAACAAACAACCAAAAAATGTAGCGTGGTGTAAAATCAGGGTAATATATGCTTTGAATGCTAATGTTTTTTAAATTGTCTTGATTTATGAAGTGTTTCTTTACTGAATATCCCTGACGTTCATCATGATTACTGCAACTTTGCTGGAAATCTAGATGAAGTTAATCCAAAAAATGAGACATATAGCTGGACATCGCTTTTTTGCACACCAAGATATCGTGGGTCAGTCACAGCATGGCTTTGCAGAGATGGGATCACGGAGATGGGATCACAGCTCTATCTTCTGATGGTTTCATGCACGTCCTTCAGGGATGGACATTTCTCTCCCCAGAGATATAAGAAGGAAATTTTATTACATTATCTAACAGCTTTTGGATCTACCACCTGATCAGGGGCAGGTGAAGACCATAACCTCTGTGTCTTCAGTAGCATCAGCCAGAGCATCACATCTGGCCACAGCTGGAGTCAGCACATCACAGTTCAGGTATTCCCGCTGAGGAAACACCGTCCGCGCAGAGAACCGCAGCGGTGGCAGGAAGGAAAGCTGAAGGCACCATCGGAGATGCCTCTGTGACCGGAGGAGCATCCCCGGGATGCAGAATGCCTTCAGAGTAGCTCGGTCAAACAGCAGTTTGATTGCCTTGGGCCAACTAAGGAAAGGATTTTGCAAAGCGTTTTAGGACCATTTGGGCTCGAAAGGCGTTATATAAATGAAAATGAATTGCTAATCCCCTGAAGGCCTCCAAAGGGCTTTCATAAGTGCTGGCAGATTTGTATAGATCCAGCTGGAGAAGTTTAACCTCAGGAGTCAGTTTACGCAGCAAAATTGATTAATTTCTCAGAAAAACCAGTTAATTGCATGAAAACTCCCCAGTGACTGTTTGAGTTTCCATCCACAGTAAACCCTATTTGATAAAATGCATAATAACGAAGCTAATCTGTGACCTGAGGCAGCTCTTCTGAGGAATTCGTGCCTCACATGAGGATATGAAGATACTCACTGGGATGAGAAAACAATAAAAAATGAACTGACCTTTAGCACAGAGGGCTGGTAGGTAGGTCATAACAGAAAAGTAACAATTTCTTTTGGAAGACAACAGAAAATAATTAAACTTTGGATTACTAGAACACAGAGCTACTCCTATTAAGCTGGCACTAAATTGCTATAGGAGCAGGGTTTGTCCTCAAACTGCAGATCTTCAGGACCATTGCTGCCCTTCAAAGGTTTCCCTGGGGAAACCTGGGTTTACCTGCTCCCTGTTGCAGCAGGTTAAGAGCCTGGGCTTGGTTTTCTCTTCCTCTTGTCTCTGTGCTGAGGTGCAATCCATGGCTAAAACCTGTCCACGAATGAGGACAGTCTCTTATGGTGACCGGTCCCTAGAGGTGGCCATTAGCTGGCTCTTCAAGAGGGAACACAACAAGCAATAACAGCCAAGACTTTGCTATTGCTCTGGATTTCCCAATAGCCTTATTGAGCGGGCTTTCCAGAGGATCAAACCTGCCCATTGTGGTGAATTTATCACGACAGGGGTGGAGAGGTGCCTAATTCCCCTCGGGGTACCACACAGCAGGCTGGGGGTGATGCATCTGCCCCTGGGTTTCCTGCTGATGGTGCTGCCTGTGCTTGTGGGGGTAACAGGGTATGGCTGTTTTGGGGCTGGCTGGGGCAGGCAGAGCAGAAGGAGAGCAGGAAAAGAAGAAAGAAAGAAGGGCAGCGAGGCTGGGGCAGGGGCTGGAGCACAAGGCTGGGGAGGGGCGGCTGGGGGAGCTGGGGGGGCTCAGCCTGGAGAAGAGGAGGCTGAGGGGAGCCCTCATCGCTCTCTGCAACGGCCTGAAAGGAGGCTGGAGCCGGGGGGGTCGGTCTCTGCTCCCCAGGAACAAGCGATGGGACGAGAGGGAACGGCCTCAAGCTGCGCCAGGGCAGGTTTGGGCTGGATATTAGGAAAAATTTCTTCACTGAAATGGTAGTCAGGCCCTGGCCCAGGCTGCCCAGGGCAGGGGCTGAGTCCCCATCCCTGGGGGTGTTTAAAAGCCGTGTAGCTGTGGTGCTTAGGGACATGGGTTAGTGGTGGGCTTGGCAGTGCTGGGTTAACTTGATGATCTTAAAGTTCTTTTCCAACCTTAACAATTCTATGATTCTGTGATTCTATGAAAAGCTGGTCCTGCTCCAGGGAAGAGCAGGGGACAGTAATAATTTGTTAATTGGTGGGGGCTAAAGGGAGAAAACCTATGAAACAGCCCTTCACACATCCGTGCTGAACCAGGCATGGACCAGCTCAGCCTTCAAAGCCAGAAGGGATCCAGTCCGCAAGCTGGGGAGACTGGGTGGGGGGAGGTTTGAGCATTTATTTCTCTACATTTATTATAATCAGTTGGGAAAACATTTCACAGGGTCTCTCCTGTCCTTCACACTTCCTCAGCCAAGTCCCCTTAAAGCTAACAAGCTCCCCACCACGGCAGCAAGGTGAAAACAGCAGGGAGAGGGGGTGGTTGAGCACATCAATATTATTCCTCCATCCCTGCCATGAAGGTCGGGATGGGAGCGATGGGGATGCCGGCAGAGGGTTTGTCACTGCACAGGAACCAGCTGCTCTCCTCCTCTTGCTTATGAGTGTCCTAACCTCACCAGCGGGGACCAGCGCCCTGCAGGAAAGGACAGCCGAAACATCAGTCACAGCCTGCTGGGAGCAGGGCAGGATTGTGCCCTCTCCTGTCTCTGCTGCTGGAGATAAAGAGACAGCGGAGAGCTGCCGCGAGCATCCTTACAGCAGGGGAGGGAAGGTGGCGTTAATGGTGCGAGGGCGTCAGGCTGCTGAGAGGCTGCACAGCCGCGGTCAGCTGGGCTGCAATTTAAAGATGTTTACACTGAGTAAAGTGCTCCAAAGAAACATTTCTCCTTTATCACATGCATACACACATGTGCATGCATTTCTTTCTACTTTCCCTACGTTGGCCAGCCCTGCACGCTGTAGGTGAGGTTCATCTAACCCACCTTTTGTCCCTACGCTGCGGATTTGGGGGCTGAGCTCATGCCAAGCTAAGTTGACCGAGCAAAACTTTAGGATGCTGGTGGCCTCTTGGAGATGTGCCTGTGGCCATGAGGACAGACTGAGTGCAGGAGCGTGCAGAGACAGGGAACAAGGCATAGTCCATCCTCTCTTTTCCTTGTTCTGCCTTTCTAAATCCCATCCCACTGAGCTACCAAGGCATCTCTGGCTCCCACCCATGTCCTCATTGCTTGGGAAGTCTTGGCTCCTGGCTGCTCTCGCTTTACAACTGACATTATGAACTTTCCAATTGTCTTTTTCCCTTGTTCCTGGCCACAAAAGTGCCATCGCTCCTTCTGCTAGGCATCACTTAAATTGCACTGGGAATAGTCCTTAATATTTCCCTTGGCTACGTGAATCTTGCAGATGATCCTTATTAAATATAATGGAAGTTTTTCAGACACCCTTTTCTTGAGTTTTTGGAATTAAAAATAGTTCCAGGTGACTGGGTGGATGTTCTCAGGGGTTTGAGGGAGGCAGGCTGAGCAGAGGCAATGCCTCGTGGGGGCTGAGTGTGGTGGGAGAAGGACAGGGCTCGCTCTACCCAGGCACTGCAGGTGCAGAAGGGCCCCACAGAGCCCTCCAGATCCAAGCTGCCCTTTCCCCCTGCAATACCCAACTGCTCGCTCAGCCCAATTTGCTCCTCTTTAAGGACTTTTCTTAAATAACTCAGAGACTTGTTCAAATGCCCCCATGCAATTCATCGGCACAGAGCCACGAGCGTGGTGCTTTCTATGGGAAGGCCTGAGGAAGCAGAAACTTCCCTGCCAAGCTCCCATTTCCCTTCTCCTTGGGGATCCTGGTGGGATGGATCCACCTACACTTACACTATGGATCCAAGTAGCTGCTTGAAGATTTTATTACAGTAGTTTTAAGAGTCTGGGCTTTGCCAGTCCACTGAACATCTCTGTACCACCATGTCCCAGCTTCCCAGCTTGGTCATGCCCAGATGAACTTTGTCAAGGTTCATCTATCAGTGAAGAAGGTCACTGAAGCTTTCAGCTTACCCTGCCAACAGCACAATATGGCCAAGGAGATCTCTAAGAAAGGTTGGTCCACCTCCCTGTGGACCATGCTCCCGTGCAGCCTGGCTTTGGTAATTGCCATCTCTTTCAGGGAAGGGTGGTGGTGGTCACCCTGGCTGGCTTGCAGTGTTTTTCTTGGTATCAGGCTGCATCTGTTGCCTCCTTCCGGCTCTGCACTTCGTGAGTATGAAGCTATAGGTGGGATTATCCCAGGGCCCATCAGGAGCATCTGTTCCTATCTAAGTCCCCGTATCTCTGCTGGGCCCCTCCCAAACTTTTTGGACAACTCCAGAAGTAAAGATGTCTTGTCTTTATTACATCGTTTAGGGTCTCCTGAGGATCACAGGCTCTTGCAAACAAGGAAATTAACCAAAATTTCAAGTCTTTTCACGTGCTCACAGCTCTCTTAAAAATGAGAGCCTTAAGACACAGACTTGCGTAGCAAATTCTGATGCGTTATCTGCAGCGCTGCGTCAGCCCTGTGGGCAGGTGGGATGAGAGCTTCATGGGGAACTCACCGCTTGTATTTTCCTGTACTTCTTTCTTTCTATTAAAGTGCCAAATCGTTAGTGCCATGCTAATGAAATCCATTCGCTTCATCTGAACTGTCCCCTAGTTGCTTGATAAATCACTTGATAGAGGAGTAAATGAACCTGGCTGGCGATCAATTGATACCCAGCATCAATGCAGCCGGTCAGCAGCACTTCTCTTCCCCGGGGTTACTGGCTGAGACGAACGGAGCTGCCTCCACCTCTGCTCACTCCTAAAATCCCCCAAAAAGCAGGAAACAAAGGAGTCTGTGAGGGTGAGCATCCCCCATGGGGCAAGGGTCTCATGCTCGGTCTCAGGATGTGGGTGAGTGGCGTCTGCAGGGATATATGTGCTGCTTTCCACCTGGCAGCATGCTTTGGGAGCAAAACTGCTGGCTGGCCACGCACAGAGAGGGCCCGGGAGGGTGGGAGATGGCTGCTGGGCTGGTCTGATGGATGCTTTATGCACAGTGGAGTAGCAGGATCCTCCCCATCCCACGAGGAGGAGGGCATAAGTTGTTACTCTCCAAAAAGGGTCCAATAGTTTCGTTATTGTGATGGAGTAACAAAGGGTTGGGCAGACAGGAAAAATGCCTGAATCAAACTTAAATATTACAGTTTGAGTCTGAAGCGGCACCCAATATCTCTGCTGGACCATGCATTAGGTGAATTCTGCATATTTAGCAGAAGTCTAAGACTTCTTCTTAGACTTTGTCTTCTCGTGGCGATGGAGATCGGTATCAAGGTCTGCACTTCCCAAAGGACTTCAGAGCACAAGTGAAACACTGCTAATTAAAAAGAAACCTGTAACAAACCCAATCTTTACCTTATTCTGGAGATGGCTTTAATAAAGCATGATATATCTACATTGCTCCTCCATTTCTTGCAGACAGACAGCAATCCCTGCATTTCCACACCAGTGCCAGGGACTCTCCATATCGATAATGGGATAAATCTATGAATTGTTTTTATCCTGCTTGTCTGTTCTCCCCTTGCTCATCTCTCCAGGCTTTCAGGTACCTTGAAGGGAGTCTTACACTCTGTTCACCAGGTTTTTCTCCCACCTGTGCCCTGAAATGTGTTTGTGCATCACTGTTCTTGGTGGAGCTGACTTGTGTCATTGATGATGAAACCGAAATCTTGGACTTTCTAATCCCTTGGACTTTCTAGTCCCCTGAAGGGAGAGCTGGTCTCCCTTTCTCTTTGAGGGGAAAAGTCATGTTCCCCCAGAAGGTGCCCATCTCTCTCCTGTGAATTCAGAGAGGGTTTAAGCTTCTTGAGCACACCGAGGTGCCCAGCTCCTCTTGGCTTCAAGAGGAAACCTGTCTTGGATGTATGGCTAAAACTGATTTTTTCACTTCTTTGTGTGGCCACAAACTCCTGTGTTCCCACTTCCCTTGCTCCTTCATATTCATGCCCATCCTCCTACCACTTTTCTACTGCTTCTCATCGCTCCCTGGCAGTTTGTGTCTTTACCCGAGGCTCAGTGGTACCGGACAGACCACATCTAAGCCATCAGGGTGCATTTTGGTTACGCAATCTCTGCAGCTTCCACAAAGCCATTCCTGAATTGAGAAACAGCCCTTCCACGCCACTCAAAGATGTTTCCTGCTCTTAATATAAGCACTGTCGGCTTTTCCTCACAATGCTTGGCGAGAGCGTTCTGAATATTCGCCTGAAAGCCGGGCACCTGCTGACTTGATGCTGCCATCCCGCAACGCTTTTTTTCTGTCGCCCCCCTCCCTTGGTCCCTTAGCTCTGCCGTTCCCCCTTGCCGGCTCGGCAGGGCTGGAAGCCATAAACAATTACATTGTTCTGCAAGAACAATTGCTTTTCTAACTAAAATATCTGGGAAGAATCTCTGGTTGAATCTGAATGAGGATGCATTTGTTTATTTTTCCCTCACCGAAAGGAATTAATTATTTTGGGTAGAAGAGAAACTTTTCAGTTTCCATTTGGGAGCCAGGAGATGCAAGGTCCTGCAGAAGGTCTGAGTTCAAGCACAGTCGTGGCACAGCCAGAGCAAAGGATTCACCTAAAACTTGCCCACTGCCTTTGGGCTATGGGGTCTGGAGTGGGGAGATGCTCTCAGGCTGTGTAAGGACCAGCACTGATCAATCCCATGTGTTTCCAATGAGCCCAGTCCTTTTTGGTCACTCCCTAAAGGATACATAAGCCTTGGGCTGGGTGTTCTCTGCTTGGTTGGGTTGGTTTTTGGGCTTTTGTTGGGTGGAGGGGTTTGTTTAAGTGGATCTCCTTGGTCCAATGCAGACAAGAGGGGTGAGAAACAGCGTGTGTGATTGCGAGGCAGCTCCCTGGGGAGTCAGGGCAAGGATTGCTCTCTGTTCGAGTGGATGTGTAAATGCTTTTTGCAAAGTGGAGCAGCAGCAGCAAAGAGAGCACATCTCCTGCCAGCCCTGAAATACCCTTTCCAGAGAAGAGCCCTACGGGCTTGACCCCTGCCTGGTGGAGGAAGAGGGCCCGTGCCAATGTTGGAGGTAGGTGCCTGGATGATGAAGCAGGCTGTGGTGGGGGGGTGTCCAGGGGTGCCCCAAACTCTGCCCTGGGTTTCCTCTTCAGGGTGTAGGCAACTGCAAGTGCCCAATGTCTGAATTCATAGCTGGGGATGGATGAACCAAAACTCTGCTTCTTTTCAGTTCATAAACTAGCCCTGGGTCTTTCTCTGAGGCTTTTATTTGTCTTTCTGGGATTTTTAGCCCTTGGCATATACACATTACTTTTCCTGGCACCATAACCATCTCCCCAAGAAACTGCTTGAAGGTTGTGTGGCTTTTTCTTACTGTTACATCTCAAGGCATTCTGGTCTTTAATAGAGGGCGTTGGAAAATCTGTATTCACAGGTCTGCCTGTCTTTTAAATCTTTTTCAAACACTTTTTCTGTTTCTCCCTCACTCTGTTCTCTTCCATGACAAGTAAAACTTAAGGAACCATCCTCAAATACTTTAATTATTTCTCCAGATCTTTCTTCCCCTCCCCAGAAGCTTTGGATGTACCCATTGCACTTGTGTCTGTCCCTGCAAAGAGCAGAGCCATCATTGCCCTGTCCTGTTCCTGTGCCCCTGGGGTTCCTCCGTCACGGACTGCCATGCAAACCCTTCTTCTGGGCTGGTGGGGGATTTATCTGCCGCTGCACTGGTTTCTCCCATAGTCGTTTAATGTCACAGCTCCCAATAAGTTTTCCAGTGCTCTGTACCCTGACTTCAGCAACTCTGTTAAGCAAGATTGATTGCAAGAGAAGCCTGTTATTAAGAGCTGAATTGGTGGGTGAAAGTGAGGTAAAACATTTCCGAAGGTTCAGCTGCATCCCATGAACACAGACTGCCCTTTGGTCCTTCCTTTTGTTCTTCTGCACCGAAACACGCGGTGGCCTTAAGCAGAGCATGTGCTCAGGAGTAAGTAGGGAGCGGCTGAATTTCCTGGAATAATTTGCTTTGTAGCATGTGTTGGAGGCATAACTTTGGGGCTTGAAGCACTTTGACAGTCTGGGCATGGGATTGACAGTGGAAGTGCAAATGTTGCTTGCCCTGTGTTGTAGGATCTTTGAATGGAGCAGATGCTTTTTTCTTCTTTCTCATGAAAAAGAGAAAATGGAGCAGATTTTTTAAAATAACGCTGTTCTGTTTGAGGTTTTTCTGTCTGGGGACTCTGTGTGCAACGCTCCAATCTTTGCATTTCTTGCTCATACTATGATTTAAAGAAAAAAAACCTACTTTGTCATGTTCATCTTCCTTTTGTCTTGGACAAATTTCTCCTGACTGAACCCAAGGCAGGCTGCTGGCAGGTTGTCTGGCTCTTGGGGTTAGCTTGATTAAAGATGTAGTGATACAAATGTATAGACTGAATGTCTTATTTGGTAGTAACAAATAATACAACTCAGCTGTCTATTTTTTCCTACCATGCAAATAAAAAGAAGGAAAATAAAGGGATAGAAATATTATGAAAGGAGCCTTTTCTGAGTTCCTGGAGGTAAGTAAAAATTCATCAGGTATTTACAGCGCTTTCACCTAATGGCTGAAATAACCTCCTTTGTGGAGGAGGCAGTAATGAAATGTGTGTTGGTATGGTATTACAGATACAGGTCTCGCAGTGAATCTTTTCAAAAGGGAGGATTTGCCTGGGCATGGGTTTTCAGTTGAAACTCATGTTAACCGATTGCCAGTTAAAGCAGGCAGAACTTCCACTGAACACTTCTTAATGAAAAGCCATGATCTTCCATTAAATATTTTTTTTCTCCTACAAAGTATCTGTTTGTGTTGCTGGAAAATTGAAAAGTCCCATACTACTAGAACGTCAGCAGCTGGTTCTTTATATGACTTGTCATAACTGGAAGTGTAAATCCAGGTGCTTCTCTTTATATTGAGGGGCAGTAAATTCACCCGATATCGTGGATTCAGCTGTAGCACCTCAGTAACTTTTTCCAAGGCTTCCTGAATAATGCAGATGGTTCCAGCAAGGCCAGCTCACTGATGCTTTTTTTTTCCTAGGCCTTTGAGGAGAAACCTTGGACTTTAGGCCATTCATTTGTTGCAGGGTGCTGACTTTATGAAAATCCAATATTTATTTGTGCAGTGAATGATGAAAGATGGACCAGAAAATTCAGGTTTTTATAGCACAAGGAGATGGTAAGACCTTTCTGAAAAAGGTTGATGTTTTATGCAGCTATTGATTATTGGTCATGGCAACAATAGGTTAGGCAAGATGACATCTTATCTGGCTCAGGAAAGACTGGGTTTATTTGGCACTTGGAGTAGAGAAAACCAACTCTGTGGAGCTTCTGATTATCTTTTTTTTTTTTTTTCCCCCCCCCGGAAAACCTGGCTTTCTGCAGAAGATCTTGACTTTTTGAGGAAAAAAAAGTGTGTGTAAAATCTCTACCTGAATTTTCCTGATTATCTTTAAAAGTTAATAGAGGTGCAAAACCATGACAACCTCCCAGGAATGGGCACCATGCAGGGCTGGTGGGCTTTCATGGGTGGAAGCATTTCCCAAGGGGTTCAGGTGCTACTCCAAGCAAGGCAATATTTCATGCTGATTTGTAGCTCAGATGTGGTGCCCTATGTGGGCAGGGGACAGCAGTCATGATGCTCTCCCAGAGCAATTCCTCAAGGGCTGGAGGAGGGTTTCTGAGCACTGGTGTGAAGGACATGGACCTAAGGGTGCTTGCGCAGTGTCCTGCTGTTTCTTGCTTGCACAGAGGTGCATCTGTTTGCACCTGTGAGCACAGAGCTCCAAGCACTTAACCCACAGGTTCCCACCACACAACAGATGGGAGAGTGTTACAGAGCAAATGAAATATGTATATTTGTCAATAAACAGATGAAGATTAATCCAAGGCAGGGGGTGCGTGCTCCAGGCAGGGCTGGCTCTGCATCAGGGTACCAGTGTAGCTGCAAATGAGATAAGAGGCTTTATTTGTGTTGCCATAAAGCAAAGAAACACTGCAGATGATAACAATAACAACAGGCACAGCACCGCTGCCTTAGGGTCTTGCTTGGGTGGGCTTAAAGTTTGGGCTGCAGTGTGCAAGCAGGGGGTGAAAAATGCAATAAAGCTATAAATCCGGGCATGGTGCAGGTGAGGCTTGGAGAAAAGTGGGGTGTTAAGGGGGGGTGGTTATGTAGGGAGGAGGTGATGAGGTGGGTGACCATCACTGTTTGGCTGGGGGGTGGAGGTGGCCTCAATGAACAGACCAGGGTCCCCATGGGGAAGTGAGGGGGAATGGGGCAGTGACTTGGGGAAAGGGTGGGATTTCTAATGGCGAAGGGATTTTGGTGATGGGAGCAGCTGCTTCTATCACGCATGCAAGCAGAGGAAGGTGGTCACAGGCCCGAGAGCCTCCAAAGTCCCGAGGAGCTGTTCCTCTGCAGCAACAATTCTTTTTTCTTTTCGCCCTTCCCTGGCAAAGAGCAGTTTTCCCCAGAGTGCTGCATGCTGCTGGCCCAATATTTGGGAATAAACACAATCCTGGTTGTAGCCTCCTGCTTGCAAAAGCTTGCCTGACTTTGGAGTGTGCCCTGCCTGCCTTGCTTTGGCTGCTGCTGGGTTTTTTTGTAGCTAGCCCCAGGTGGCCTGTGGCATCTGTGCCGTAATTAGGGCTGTTTGCTAATGGCTCTCTGCAGATGGCGGTACACCTGTAAGATCATTAGCAGAGATGTGGTGTGAGAAAGATGGTCCCACCAGAAGGATGAGGCTGAGCCAACCTGTAGTGGTGAAAGTGGCCATAAAGGCAAAGAGGGAGAGCCCAAGTGAAGGGTTTTGGGGTCTTGGTGGGTCAGAAGTGGATTTGCATAGTGCATGTTGCAACCTGAGAACAAGGTCATGGCCATGGGGAGCAAAACCCCATTTCACCTGGATGTTTCCAACAATAAAATGCTGGAGTTGTGGCTCCTGGGACACAGGGTTTTTCCTGCCCATCCTCTGCTTGGTGCAACCCAGCCCTGCTCATCACCACCCATGCCCCAAGTGTTTGAGATCTCATCCATCAAACTGGAGTGGTTTTTGAGTGAGTTTCTGATTAAACCTTCCCCTGATGGGACTCCAGCAGAGGTGAGGCGCAGGTGAGCTCCTGCAGAAATGCCTGCAGCTTTTTGTTGATTCATCTCAACCTGTTTCAGTGGAGAAAAGTTTTCCCTGAAGGTGCTTCTCCAGCATTTTTACTGGCATCACATAAGTGAAGGTGAGAAATGTTTAAGGTAATAAAAAATAAGGGGAAAAAGGACTGTTAGGCAGATCGGAGCTGAAGATGAGGCTTCATTTAAGCAAGAACACAGGTGAAATGAAACTTAAGCTGTGTTTTATGGGCAAAGCAGTAGCGAATAAACTCTGCAGATCATCTTATTTCATTTACTGCTTCCCCTGTAAATTGTGCTGACTGTCAATGTGTCAGGTAGAAGTGGGAAACCAGCAGGGTTTTATAACTTCAGGAAAACTGGTGGATTTTTAGTGGGTTTTAGCCCTGGGAAGAGCAGCTCCTCTCCCCTTTGGGGCACAGGGAATCCTCTTGGTTCTTGCTGGCTCTTTGCAGCATCACCTCTTCTGGCTGGGAGTCCACAGCAAAGACTTCCCAGACCAGCAGAGAGAACTTCATCAGCCTACTGAGGTAATTATATTTATAAACAAGAGCCATTGATTTCTATCCCTGTGGGAACAGCGGCTTTTGAATTCCACACAACCTGTGGAGTCAGTGTGACACGAGGGGACCCTGCGGAGGGAGGTGACGCAGCTGGGGGCAAACACCGCTTGCCCACACTTCCCTATTGCTGAATTGCCAGCGATGGACGCAGATTGCATTTGAAGCGTGATATACAATAATGCTGTTGGCAGAATTACAGTGATCCATTAGCTCCCAAGCTGCTTTGAGCTTCCTCCATCACATGCAGGTCATGGTGAGCAAGTGCCACTGCATGCTAATGCAACCTGCTGTCATCGCTGGGTGATAAAGTTTGCCCGTTATTGGCTTGTTTGGCATTAGCCTCTTTGAACACGGAGTCATTTTGCAGCTCGTGTTGTTGGACTATTTGGGGACAGGAGATTCATATCTGTTTGTGTGGGAAACAAAGCGCTCCATCCTTAACCAGATGAAAATAGAAGCAAGCAGTGGCTTTTTCCATCATTTGAGGAGCACGTGTATGGGTTCCCCCCCTCCTTTTTTTGTTTGGCTGCGTTTCAGTGCTGGGCAGAGGGTTGTACATGGGATGAAGTGCAGATTTGTAAAGCACTGTTGGACCCATTTGGGTGTGACACGGCACATAAATGCGAGATCATTATAAGAACTGATTGCTTGGAGGTAGAGGGGAATAAACAAACATCCAACATGTTTCTGAGAAACGAGTTCACTAAAAATTCTAGGTAATAAGTTATGCTATGGAAAGAAAAAAAAATCCAGCCTATACAACACTTAGCATCATACTCCAGGCACTTGGAGAGAAGTGATGGATCTTTCCTTTTCTTTAATTGTGCTCAGTCATTAGTTCTGGGAAAGGAGGAGGTAACTTTGCTGTAGCAGCAGGAAAAGTCAGTGCATCTGTGCTGCCTGGAATAAGTGGATTTCTTAGCAATTTCTTGTCCCTCAAGGCTTCCTGAAATACCAGTTTGTCAAAGATCTGGTCTGCTGTGCACATGTGGTGTTGCACCCTGGGCTTGGCAGCCCCTTGCAGGCCCCTAACGAAACAGTCCATCGGGAGAACGGTGCCCTGCGCTGGATCCGTGCGTGGACCAGAGCAGCCGCCTGTGCTCTCAGCCTGCTGTGGGACCAGAGCTTGTGGGTCCACGTGGCCCAGCCCCTGTGGGCAGGCTCAGCGCCCTGCCATGGCCATGCTTGCGCCGTATCAGGTCTCAGTGGGTCAAGTTCAGGGGGTTTGGGTGCTTTTGCATCATGCTGCGTGCAAGCCCTGGTCTGGGTTATGGGGGCTCCCTACCATCACCTACTGCTAAAAAATCAGAGGCTGAGGTGTCTCCTTATTCTTCCTGCTTTGATTTTCTCTTCCTCCCTGGGCCCAGTTGCCCACACTGACCCTCCTTGGGATCACAACTGCATTTGAGATGCCCTTTAGCAGAGCAGCCTCATTTGAGCTGCTTGTCATGACAGCCCCAATCCCCTTGGTGTTAGATCTTCTGTTTAAATGGCACTTCCAAATGTTGATACTCTTACTTTTAGCAAATTACCATGTAGCCACTAATATGATATGAAGCAGCATAAACATTTTTATGGCCAGCAATAGTCATGGATAACAACTTCATATTTAAACTTCCCAGCCCATTAGATCTTCTTAAATATTTAATGTTATATCGTCATTAAGCCTGTTTGGCATTGCTTTGAGGTGATTATGGTCTGTAACAAACCTCCTCTGGGAGTGGTAGTGTTAACACAAGTTACTGGTTTAATACAGGTGATTGCAAATGCTGTGATGCTGCCTTGGGGTTAGGAGGGGTGAAGTTTATTATCCATGGCTGGGTTATGTAGTAGGGGTCTGATCAAGCCAAGATGCTGTGCTGGGATGGATGAGGAGGTGATGTGGGGCTGGAGTGGGGAGCTGAGGCCACTGGTGCCTGGCTTGGCAGAGCTGTGCCCGTGCCATGGGTGCCACTGATGACACCTGGATGCAGAGACTGTGGGCTGAGATGCTCTATTAGATGTTTGCAGAGGGGCTTTTTCTTGCCCCACTGCAGATCTGTGATGCACGCAGCCAGCACAGAGCAGCCTCCCTGGCCCCAGGAGCAGGGCTGGGATCCTGAACGGGGATCTCCCCTCATGGAGAGAAGGCAATCGCAGTGTACCCCAACTGTGCATCTGCTCTGGGGCCCATGGGGCTCCTAAGCAAAGCTCAGGAGGGTTTTTTGGTCCCAGCAGGTCCAATAAACCAGCTCCACTAAGTGATGGAGGCTGATTGTCTACATGGTGCCTCTCTCCTCCCTGATGCTCTCGGTTGGCACCAGCATTAGTTTTCCTTTGCAGCCCTGTCCCGATCTGCCCTCATGTTTAATGGATGAAACCCTTTCCCTCCTCTGCCACAGATAGCAAATGGAGAGCTCTGCTCTGACAGCAAATTCCTCCCAAGACAGACGGAAATCTTGTTGGAGTCATAAAGTTGTCTTGGCGGTGTCAAGTTGGCCATAGAAAACTGAAATATTGACCTGTTCTTCCCCACAAAGCATGACTAATTAGCTACACTGAGTGCAACAACAGAGGGTGGCTGATGTTTCCATAAGATCTCATCTAGCTGCTGGAAAGGCACTTACTCTGCTGATGAGAATTTCTTTGGGTTGTCCAGGTGGAAGATGGGTTTAGGAGATAGCAAAGCCGCTCAAGGCTGGATGTTCCCATGTTGGGTCCTCAACTTGTTCACCTTAGATGAGCCCTTGAAAACATGATGCTTTTGCTCTTTGGGAACCTGGTACTTGAAGTGCCTGTTTTAATATGGTTTTATCCCAGTTTTCTAAATTGCTTGTCTCTGTGTAGAGGGCTCCAGGATGGCTTTGGTTATGATAAATAACATAGATGACACTGGGACTCAAGGCATGTAGAAATCTGCTTATTTGTCCCTAACCTGAGCAGTCATAAAACTAACGCCCCATGCTCACGAGGGACCTTGGCACTCTCTATCCTGATGATCACCCACGGGAGGAGTCCACCGCTGCTCTTCCCCTCCCTGGAGAGGCCCAGCAGGATTCAAAGCCCTATCTTGAGCCCAATCCTGCTCCGCCAGCTGCAGCATCCCAGGCAAATAACCAAGGTGGGTGATCCGTTTGCATAGGCGGAGGGAGGTTTGCCTCGCTGAAGCAGCACGCATTGCAGCGAGGTATGTACAGTTAACACCCACACACCTCCAACAGCAGTTCGAGTGTGAGTTACAGCTCCATTTCATTCGTTTCAGGTAGAGGCACCCACAGGAAAGCTCCTCTGACAGCCCCCATTTGCGCTCAGGTTTCCTTGGGAGCTGTCAATTTTCCTTCCCCTTCTGTAGTTTCCTGAGTTTGGTCAGTGAACAGCAGTGAGAAAAATAGATTATTTTGTTATGAACTTTGGTTTTTTTTGTGTTATTTTTAAAGCTTTGGGTAAAACAAGCAATTGGGGAGCTCTGCTGTGCCTGGAGTTGGGGAGCAGGTTCCCCAGGCGGCTGCTGCTGTGGCTGAGCTGTTCCTCTGCCCATGCTGCACCTCCCATGGTATCATTGCCATCCACCACCCTGTGGCAGATGCAGCCTTGTCTGACCCCAAGAAGGACTTCAGATTGACAGCAGCTCTTGTGCAAGATTTCCTACACAAAGCTTTGTGCCGAGGGCTTGCCACATGGTTGTATCTCTTACAGTAAAAATCAATACCTCCCATGGGGAGCAGAAACCTCTGTGTGTGAAACATGTCTCTGGCTCAAAACACATTTTTTTTTTTTTTTTCCCTGGGGAAACTTTCAGCATGTGACTTCAGAGTTTTTGTGAAATTTGGACTGTGAAGCATTTTACTGGGGATTTCCCAAAGGGGCTAGAGCTGATCCCAGCAAGCAGCTTTGCTGCGTGGGGAGACCAAGCTCTTGGGTGCTTTAACCTGGGTGACCAGCTCCAGAGACCTTGGATATGTCCTGGCTGATGACAAATCTCCCCCATTGCCCAGGAATTTGGGCAAATCACCCCAAAAACCCTTCCAGTCCTTGGAGCGGAGTGTGTGAGTGGCATTGCTGCTGTCCATGGGAAGGAGGTTGAGCAAAGTTTTTTGGACAACAGAGGACTGAGCTCCTGAGCTGCCCCGAGAGCTTTGGGATTTAATTTTGCTTTGCTGCAGGGCTCGGAGCCCCTCACCCGTGGAAAGGAGGGGAAGAGCTAAACTGATTAAAAGATTTAGCAAGATGCTCTCTCTAGGGCCAAATCTCTCTCATAGCAAACAATGAGGATGCGTGGTCCATCCTCACCCTTCCCAGGCTGTAACCTTTTCTCTTCTCCCTGAGTCATCAGTGACCAGGAATATTAGTCCAAAGCTTGAGATGAGAAATCAGATTTAATTGCAGAGTTTCCCCTTTTCCCATGCATAAATCTTCCCATGTAGGGCTGTTTTGCTTTATAACATCCCTGGTGTTTTCCTGACCTCTGGCAAGGGTGGCTTTTGAGGGGCTCCAACAAACACTTGCTTTATAATAAGCTGTGTATCAACATTGAGTTCGCAGTTTGCCCTGAGCCCAGCAGCAGTGCCCGGGCGGCTCTGCACTGCATTGGGAGTCTCTGAGATGGACGCCTGCAGAGATGGGGTGTGATGTGTTAAACCTGTTCGTTTTTATTGCACAGGAGTGCTGCCCGAGGAAGCCTGCGTCTGCAGCTGGGCTTGTGTCTGATGAACAATGAAGGCAGAGTTTTGCCAAGACCGGGCTGGCAATTCTCAAAGGTCAGGCTGTGATGGCAGCAAGTTTTGTGCCACTGATGATCTAAAGCGTGTCCAAAGAAGGGCAACGAATGTGGTGAAAGGTCTAGAGCACAAGGCTGGGGAGGAGCAGCTGGGGGAGCTGGGGGGGCTCAGCCTGGAGGCTGAGGGGAGCCCTCATCGCTCTCTGCAACGGCCTGAAAGGAGGCTGGGGCCGGGGGGGTCGGTCTCTTCTCCAAGGAACAAGTGATAGGATAAGGGGAAACGGCCTCAAGTTGTGTCAGGGCAGGTTTGGGCTGGATATTAGGAAAAATTTCTTCACCAAAAGGGCTGTCAGGCCCTGGCCCAGGCTGCCCAGGGCAGGGGTTGAGTCCCCATCCCTGGAGGTGTTTAAAAGATGGGTAGCTGTGGTGCTTAGGGACATGGGTTAGTGGTGGGCTTGGCAGTGCTGGGTTAATGGTTGGACTCGATGACGTTACGGGTCTTTTCCAACCTTAACGATTCTATGATGGTTACATCAACACTTTCCTCCCTGGCCCCTTCCTTGGAGGCTTGTAGCTCAGATGGAGCAGCCTGGCTGCAGATGTGTGGGGCTGTCTGCAGTGGGAAGCAGCAGGATTTAGTTTTCCACCCAATCTCCAGCTCTGCTTGGGCTCCAGGAGGGGCATGGGGATGTGAGGAGAGGAGCATTAGGCAAAAGCTGCAGTTCCTTGTCCTGAATGTCTTTGCTGTATGACTGAAGCTGTTCAAATGGAGGATCTACGGTGAAGGCGCATATTTTGGCCTCCGGGTGAGGATGGGGCTGGGGACTAGGAGCCAGAGCTCTGGGTCTGGAGATCCAACCTGAGGACTGGGACCAAGAGCCCACAACCCCTCTGCTCCAAGTACCCATCCACCATGTCCCTTCAGCTGGTCCCCACCAGCCAGGACACGCTCCTGTCCCATCACAATCCTGGCTATCGGTCACTCTGCAAGCATCTAGGGTAGCTCTGCAGCAGGGCTATGTCCTCTTTTAAAAAAAAAAAATAATAATCTGGGGATAGAAGTAAGGTGGTAGACGAGCAATATCAACATGGAGAAGTGGAGGAGCCCTCGTGGCATGTTCCTGCAGCATCCCACCGCTTCCCCGGGTGGGGACCTGCCACAACGCGCTCGTCTGCCTTCACCCCTGTGCCGTGAGTCCCTGGGCACGGTGGGGATGCCAGGTCTTTCATTTCAGCTTTGGGAGGAGAATGTCTCTAACCCAAAGGAGGGGATTGTACAGCCAGGGTTTAGTCACTAGAGGGAGGGATGCCCGCATGCACTGGTGGCTTTCCAGGCAGAGCGGGCAGCATTTTGGGGGTACGTGTTTTTTTTTTTGCTCACCAATAATATGCTTCACACCCTTTTTGTAACAAAGCTTAAAACTATTTTTCCCCCAAGTGACAGGTCGTATGTGTGATGGTTCGTCTCTGGGAGACTAGCGGCAAAGCTGAAAATGCACAAAAAGCTTCTTAATTTGGGGCTCAACAAGGTATTGCCGAGTGCTGCTGGCATTTTTTGCCCCATCGCAAAAGAAAGGACCGGTGGTACTTCCCATGCCAAAACTCCCAAGAAACCTTCTCCATCCCCAAACCAGACATGAACCCCACTTTAGGGGTTAAACAGCTGAATCGGTTGTGCTGCGTACCTGAATAATAGTGATGGTATCTAAGGTCTTTTAAGGATTTCAGTCCAGGCCAGTTACAGGTTTTATCCTCCATCTCTGCCCAGTTTAACCAGTAAGACAGAGCAGAAAGCTGTGATCAGTGCCTTGCACAAGCACTGTGACCTGCAAGAACAGGATTGCACGGAAACACCCAGTTCCTGTTTGCGTGAAACTTCATTGAATCAGAAAACGTTGCAACATGTTCTTGATCCTCCGCTGCTGCTGCTGCATTAACCAACGACCTGTTCACGTCCCAGCATCTACAAGTGCTGCTGACACCGTCCAGCGAGGAAAGGGAGAGGACTGAAAGCCTGAGGTGAAAAGCAACAAGCTCCCAGGCACCAGAAAGGTGTGAAAATCACAAAAACTTCTGATCTTGCAGATTTAGCAAAAGCACATAAATTCTTTCAAGTCATTGCTTTTATTCCCATGCAATTGGAAAACAGCAAGATGAAGGGGAAAGTAGTTTTGCTGCTTGGAGGACTTCGCTTCTCCTGGGCTTGGCTGTATCAGGAAGAAAGGATGTAGAGTTGAGACAGAAAAAGAGTAAGTGAGGATGAGAAGCAGGAGAGTGCTTCAAGTTTCCTCCGACGTAAGTCCCCGAAGCTGCGAAATAGCTGGTATAGTGCACAATCCTTGTTATTACAGACAAATGGGGAAAATTTTCCCCCAATTTTCCCCTAGAAATGGAGCACAATTTTTGCAATTTGGCCAACTTTTCCCCAATTTTCCATTGACCCGGGATGCTGCCTTGTGATCCTCTCTCAGCCTGATAGCGGTGTGTACATCTGCAGTTAATGATTTGAAATTGCATGGTGCAAGGCAGCTGCCATCCATTTACTCAACTAAAAATGCCTTTGGAAAGTAAACAGCCCCGTCCATGCCGCAATGCTGATGGCCAAGCCCAAGCATGTCCAAACAAGCCGGGTGGCTCTTGACAGGTAAATTGTTCAGGATTACTCCAAATGTCATCGCTAACAGCTCTTGGGCCTGGGGTATTTATTTACTAATCAAAATAAGAGAAGAGAAAATGCACTCTGGCTGGTTTTAAAAGCAAGCCAAACTTTAAATAAAGCTTTAATGGTGTAATTGCTAATTGATGGTAAGCACAGAGGACTGGAAAAGCCAGACTTCTGGCCACTCGTAAAATGTGCTGCTCCACATTGGAGAAAACGGTTTGTTTTTTTTTTTTTTTCCACAAGGTTTTATTTATTTTAGACTTTTGTCATAGAGGAGAGAAATAACGTGGAGATGTGGAGCTTGTGGGCATTCTCGGGGTGAAATCTCACCTTTGGGTACTGGTGACCAGTCCATGCTTATTCAGTTGGCAGTGTCTCTTCATGCTTGACCCTTATAAAAATGAAAAATCACTGGAACAGGATTTTGGACCCTTCCTTTCCAGCTGTGGGCTGTAACCACAGGGCTGGCAGCTTTTGGGGACCTTCCTCTCCGGCTCTGACTTGCAGCTCGACATCAGCTCCCAGGTCTTTTTCCTGACCTGAGATTTCTGTGCCCTTGCAAAAAGCTTGATTTCAAGGAAGTGACCTTTTCTATAAAATTTTCAGACAAAAAAGCCTTTCCCTTGAAGCCCCTGGACTTCAGCAGACATCGCTGGGGGAACTGAAGGGCACCTGAAGCCAGGGGACCGCAGGGCCATGCTTTGCCCACCATGCTGTCTCCATCTCCTCTATCCAGCTCCATAGGAGACCTACAAGGTGCAGGGGCTCTGGGTGCCTCTGCCATGCACAGGGACCTCAGTGCAGCCCCAGGGTCCACAAGAAGGACATCAGCCCCAGGTGTGGGTGAGTAACACCGGGCTGCTGGCACCTCGGTGGCCCCCAGACAGAGAGCGGTCTGTTCTCGGTGCTGGGAGCAGGTCCCTGTGCCAGGGAGTCTATAGCTGGGCTTGGCACAGTGGAGATGGATTAATATATTTGTCTGTCTTCAGCTCCAGGGGAGCAGAGATATGTGCAGGTTAAATCCTGGATTAAATGAAGGCATATAATGATGGTATTTAACTGAGGAGCTGAGCTGCTACAGGTCCCGATGGATACAGGCACTTCCCAAGGGCAAGATGGGTGCTTGCAGGAGCTGCGTTGTGCTCGCTGATGGCTGGAGCAAATGCTGGCTGAGAAGTGAAGGAGCATGTGGGTTGTCTGCTGCTGGCTGTGAGTATTTTCAGGCTTTGGGAGAGCTGCAGCTTGGGGCAATGTGGTGCTGGAAGTGGAGACCTCTTGGTGCTACCAGTGCCTTGCATGACCCAGTGCAAAGCTGTGGTCAAGCAGTCACGATGCTCCCTTCATTTTAGCACAGCAAAGGCTCGCTGCTGGTCTCACTCTGGCAAAGCCTGTCATCCAGAGACCTGGAGCTGCAAAGTGTTATGGTAAAGGGGAAAAAAGTCCTCCTCTAGCTCCCATGGAGAGCCGGGCAGTGGGTCGGCTTGCTTGGAAGTCATTGCTGCCGGGACAGGGGAGCTGGGAGGAGAGGCAGAGCTGGGCTTGCCACATGCTCTCTTTACAAGAAGGTTTCTCTCGCTGGTGCTGTTGGGTGCCCAGGAAGCATTCCAAGAAGTTAATTAATTTTCTCTCATCAGCAGCCACAGCGCCAGCAAACACAGTCTGAGAGAGGAGAGCATTGCCATTTCGCAGCAGCAGCTCCCCCCTAAGTTACAGCGATAGTTACTTTGTCTTAGCAAAAATGAAATGTCAAGTGGCGACAGAGAAAAATATTCTTTTAATGCTGAGCAGTAACTGGGTTTCCAAAGTGCTGGGCTCTGGAAGTAATGGGGAAAGCTGGGACCGAGGCAGCTGGGACCACACAAGATTAATTCACACTCCAAATGAGGCTTCATACATGATGTGTTGCACCATACATCACTGTCACGCGGACAGCAGTAGATTCGGCTCAGAGCTCACTTGCTTGCTCCTGGACCCGCTTCATCCCCGCGTGTGCTGCCGGATGCAGTGGTGGGGTGTCACGGGTGTCTGCTGCCCACCCTCCCTGTATTTTGGGTAGGAAACTCAGGAGGTGAAGGATACAGGGAGCAAAGTGCAGAGCTGAAGCAAATTCTGCCCAAATGGACCCAGGACAGCATGGCTTAGTGGGAGACAACCCTGAGGGGGACCACAGCCACTGCATATTGCCCCATATTGTCCTATCTGAGGCCATCAGATCGTGACACACAAAGCCTGGTGTAGTAAATACTGAGCAAATACTCACAGGTAACCTGCCTCTTCCCAGAAGCTGGGCTCAGAGGCTGGGCTCATCAGTAATTTTCAGATAAATAAGGACTCCACTTCCTAGATGACTTATTTGCAAGGGATAATTCAGACAGCCCTGGCCTTGCTGGTTTTTTTCCCTTTTGAATCATCAGGCTGGCATTGTAAGTGCCATACTTTTATTAAAGTTTAATTTCCCTGAAGAGTGAAATATTAATGAGAATAGGCTTAATACTGTCAATAGGAAACAGACCCAAACAGATAATTTGCTAATATAATGACTTGGGATTTTATCTATTTCGAGCTTTACGACTGCTCTTCTGCTATGATCTTGTGCAGGTAATAACCATTGTCGCTGCTGTTCAATGAGAAAACTTAATGAGTTCAGAGCTAAATCACCATTTTGCACATTCACATCCCGGCGTACCCATGCTAATTCCACAGCCCCTGCTCTCCGTGTGCTTCATCTTGCACCCTAGGGTGGTGGGGGGACACCAGCCCTGCTCTTAATCAGGTTGGAGAGAAGCTGAAACAAATTTGGGGCTGAGATCCAGGACTTTGGATCCACTCCAGCATCTCCCTCAATGACTTACCTGTGACCAGGATCCCCAAATACCCTTGAGGATCCACACCCTGGAGACTCCCACCTTCATGGTCATGGTTGGGTGCTGTGCAAACCTCTGGGACCCCAAAATCCTCTCCCTTTCCTTAGCACTGAGGTAGCATCTGCTCTGTCATGCTCCACCATTTGCTTTTAACTCAAATTAAACACATTTAAAGAGCCGCCCTCTTTAATCTCAGCTGCTTAAGGAAACAGAAGGCAGTGAATTACCTGGAGCGGTTCCTTGGCTGTTAACTGAGAGGTTCTACAAGAAGGTACATGAGAAAATGGATGGGGCAAGGGGCTGGGATGTGACCTAGGGACAGCCTGAGCTGCTCAGCCCACGCAGACATCTGGACCAGTTTGGGCATCTTCCCAACATTTTGGGAAGCGTATGAGAATTGGAGAGCAAGCTGTGATGCTCTCCCAAAATGCTTTCCCAGCCCCACCAGTTTGTAGTGCAGGTGCTTTCCAGGACAGCCCTATTTGCTTTGCATTTGATCTTTTTAAAATGTTTTTTCTCTTGAATTTTTTCATCGCTTCTTGAAGTTGCACATCTTGCAGCAAGGGACACCACAGGCATGGTATGAAAGCTACCTTGTTGTCTGCAGCAAGCCTGGCTTTTGCTAGTTCCCTTGTTTCCCACATTTTTGCCTTGGAACAGACCGTGAACAATTATTTTCTGTTCCCTTTTTCTACGCCATTTAGGGGTTGATGTACCATATCTTCTTTTTGGTAATCTTTTCATTTTGGACTGGCTTTGTCTGCTTGACCGCTCCTCATCCAGAAGCTGTGCCAAGCCTCTGCTCCCCCCCGTTACCATGCACCGAACCTTTTCCAGTCCTGCTCTACTCCAAGATGGGAGACCCAAGCCACACTCAGAATTCAAAATAGGCACATGGATTTATACAGTGATTGGAGCTGTTTTGGAGACAGATTTTATTCCTGTGGAGGTAAGTCCCATCATTTCTCAGTACAGTCCTGCTGTGGCCAGGGAGGGCATCGTGAATGGATCCTGTGCTCAAGAGCTGCATGTTTTCTCGAGCTCCATTAGCAGGTCTCATAGAGGATGCTCTCCCTCCCTGCAAACCATGGTGTTTCCCTCTCTCCTGTTTGTCTTATCAGCTAAACGAAGACTATCTGGTGCACTGGCTTTCATTCCTGATGTGTTTGCCAGCACCTGGGGCATCCAGCCACTCCAGTAAGATTACTAATAGTAGCAGTAACAGAGTCGTTTCCAGACCATGTTTCCCCTTGGAGGCCAGGACGAGTATTTACACCCATCTCCAACAGGTCTGTGCATTCAAAGCATTGAAATTTCCCCGTTATGGAGCTTTCCTGAGTAGCTTCACCAGCTGTCCCTAGTAAATAAAACACTGTGGTTTTGCTATTTGGAAATAAATGCAGATCTAGCTGGTTTTGGAGTTGAGCATATGGGCTGTGTTTGAGTGCTGGGAATGTGTTTGCTTGTGATTTAATAATACTGCGAGTCATGACTGTACCTTCCTCCCAATTACTACCCTTGCATCTCTTTGTTGAGTGGATGTTCTGGAAACTCTGTTTTCCTTGTAAAATCAATTATGTTCCACCCTTTATTATCTGCCAGGTCTCATGCTGTCCCTGCTTGCCAAGAAAACCGCCACAACAGCTCGGGTGTGAACTGCGGCAGTGATGCTGAAGGCAGCCCAGCCAGGAGGTGGGTCCTGGGGCCAGGCCTGGGCTGGGAGCTCCAGGCTCTTGCAAAGCTCATTCCCTACTCCACGTTGCTTGGCTGGAGCAATCCCTGGAGTAAGGGATGCTCCGCAGCTCTGATTTCTGCACACCTCTCTGACCCAGAGGACTGGCAAACCCTGTTTACACATAAACCGTATTAGCTACAGATTTTTCATTACAGGAGAACATGACTCTTTCTAAAATGAAGTTGGACCCTCCGAGACTTCAGGAAACCTTTAAAAGTGTTTAATTAAAAAAGCATAAAGCCTGGGAGGATCAATGACCTGCAATGGTGCTGTGTGTAGCTTGTTCTTATTGACCTGCAAAGCAGCAAGGAACAACTGTGCACCCTGAGGTCTGTAAATCAGCCTTGCTGGGGCTGTCCCAGCCTGCAGGGGAAACGGGAGCTGCCTGCTTTTAATTGCATCCAGACAGCTCCTGATTAAAATTCAGGTAGCACTTGAGAACGGCTGGTTTTGGAGGCCACAAGAGGTGTGGGGCTGTCAGTAAGTGGCCAGCTGGCTTCCCCCCAGCAGCGTATCTGGGTGGAGAACTTGGAAATCTGGAGGCTGCGTGTGAGAAAGGGCTCCTCTTGCTTTGGAAAAATCAACTGAGCGCAGGAAAGCATAAAACCAAAGTTTTAGGACAGGGAAGTTTCTTTCATTTTTAAATCAAAAGTTTGATGCAAGACAAACAAAGCGAAATACTTCAAAACCTTGCAGCTACGGGATAGAGAAGGGCTGGGGAAGGCGATAGCTGCTGTCACCAAACATCTCCGCAAATAGCCATGACACCTTTCTCGGAGGAATGTGTTTTAAAAGACAAGAAAGTGGAGAAGAAAAAATTCCTTTTATTTCCCTCCAAGTCCATCCCTTTGGTCTCGAGTTAGTAAAAACATATTTTTGTGTCCAGAAAGATGTGAGAAACGTTTGTGGATGTGTGTGTCAGAAGAAAAACCCTTCAACCCTTCCAGCGGGGAGGAAAAGGAGACTGGTACGACACTGGACCCTGAAGAGACGGAGGGAGATGGGGGCGAGGGCAGAGCTGCCATTTTAGATGGAATCCTTCAACAAAATGGAAGGGAAGGACGTTTTCTACCCAGAGCAGCAGAAGGGGAAATGAGAATGTTTTTCTCAGAGTGAGTGATCAAATGTGTCAGAGAAAAGCAGATGTTTTGGGCAGACATTTGCATGTAATCAAACCCTCCGTTTTTTGATTGAAAAAATTGGCAGTGGCAGATTTCCAGCCAACACCCTGCAATCAAAGAAGAAAAAAGCTCGTCAATGAGGAAAGTGGATAAAAGAGCTTGGGAGAGACCTGGCCACGTCTCCCCACCCCGACTTGCATCAGGCTCATTAACCTGGGCCTTCCCAAGCTGGGCTTTGGGGTGCACTTGCACTGGGCATGTCCCCTCCTCTGGGCACCTTGTGGTTGTGGACCCTTGAGACCTCGGTGATGGTGCGTTTCCCATCCCTCCAGCAGCTATGCAAGGCCATGCTGCCTACGGCAAGGCTCATGCAAAATGTCGTTAGGATGTGGGGAGCCAGTGTGTGACCCATAACCACCCAGAATATGTATTTTTTAAAGCTACATGCTGCATCTTTCTGGTGTCTCTGCATGGCTGACCTGCCCCTTTCACCTCGCGTGCTCTCAGGGAAGGGCATCGCACCGGGACTGGTGGGTCCCCAGGGAGATGGGGGTTTGGCTGGGGCAGAGGGAATTTTCTGCGTCTCTCCTGGGGAGCTCACTTTGCACCACGGGGACGTTTTGCTCCGCAGCCTGCCTCAGGGATCACGCTGCTTTTGGCTGACTTACGCTGTGTTTTATTGGACTTGCAGCAGCCTCCGAGCCAGAGATAAAACACGTCCTTCCTGTCTGTAAGAGGGTAAATTATTGACATACTTAATAAGCATAACTTATTATTAGCCATAATTCATGCTGGTGACGGAGATACAGCTGTTCCTGGAAAGCAGAGTGGCTCTGAATTTTAGATTTCTGCAGGCCAGGCTCCTGCTGCAGCTCCGGAGCAGCGACACAGATGTCACCGCACCATCGTCCCTTGCCCTGGTGATTGCCATCCCAGGGCTTTGCACAACGTTCAAGCTCTGTCTGTGCTGGGAGGAAGGGGAGGTTGGACACCATGTGCCTCTCCCAAGTCCAGGGATTGGTAATGCAATTAAATGAGTAGTTCTTGCAGAGCTGGAAGGGAACATAATGTCCCTGGAGGCATCCAGCTTGCAGCCGTGTGGGGCCAAAAAGCCCTGGTCGAGGACAAGGTCTCTTGCTTCTCACTGGAGTGCCTAAATCCTGGCAGAATGGCTGCAGCCAGTACAACTTTTTTCTCCTTTAATTTCTCTCCCATGTTCACCCTGGTTCCTAATGTGATAGGAGTGGGGAGGGGATGTTCCCGCAACCTACATTGCTTGCAAATGAAGAACAGCTAATCATTTGTAGGGATGGAGAAAGCCCTGAGCCACTTGCCAGAAGTTTTCAGGGCACCTGTGGAGGAAGAGGAGAGACTGAAGCCTCCCACGCTGGGGACAGCGCACAAGGTCTGGGGCTCTTGCAAGCAGTGGGTGAAGTTTGATCGCTAGGCATGGGAAACCGTGCAGGGTGGCTGTGTCATCGATGGGGCAGGCAGGTAAGATGGGGCCTGGGGGTCCGGTGTTCACTGCTGTCTGATGGATGGGTCCCAGCTGATCTCTATTCTCTGGTCAGACCGGTTGCTCCCAGCTTCCTTCCTGCCCCTGGAAGGAGAGGAGATTCCTGGTCCTCATCTCCCAAGTAAGACCTAAGGAGGCTGCTCAAGGTAGGTGCACACCGGGGAGGATTTGGGGCGTTATTTCCCACACTCATCCAACCCTTCTTCCAAGCTGCTTGCAAAAATTTGAGCTCTGGTCTGGGCCCTAGAGAGCGACGTACCCCCACGTGGGAGCTCACCCCTCACTGGTGTGGTGCACCAAGACAAGCAGGTGATGGAGGTGTGCGAGGGTGGAGAGCAGGGGAGACTATGTGTGAACCTGTGTACGCCACAAAGTGACAACGCGCCCTCTGAATAACCAGCAAATTCCCAAAGCTTCAAGGTGCCTTTCAGTAAAAGTATCCTCTGCTCTCTGCACCCGGGAACTCAGCCCTGGGTGTCAGCCTGGCTGTTGGACACCTCTCCTGGGGATCTTGGCATGTTGGACGTCTGCAGTGAAGTGCTTGTGAACACCTGAGCATCAGCGCCGGCTGATTCCAAATAAAGAATCAGTTGGGGAAATACCGCTTTTTTTCCCAGGCAATTTGCAAGAATTGAAGGCAGTGGAAATCCATCAAGCGACGGCTGCAACGTTGTACATTTGATTTGCTTGATGGCTTGAAGACATCAGCATGTTTTACAGTGACACTGATTTTCAAACCATCCCTCTGGCTCGGCGGCTGTGGGAGCAGGTAAGGCAGACACGGGGCTGTCTGAGCACGCCGAACGTGCCTCGCAGCATGATTTCCCCACTGCCCCAGGGAGACACATGAATTGCATGCTCCCACGACCAAGGATGCTTGCTTGAGGCCCATAGTGCTTTAATGGAGCCAGCAGTCAATGCAGGACATTTCTCCTTCTCCTCTCATCTCCCTTTCTCAGTGGTGCAAGCATTGCTTGCTGTTGGCTCTCTCAGCGAGGAGAGACTCTTGCTGGATCTCAGAGGATGCTGGATGTTTCAAAACAGTTTATAAAACAACTTTTTCCCAGAGGTGTTAGCCCTGAAGCAGCTGGAGGAGCCAGGTACGCATGGCTGCAGTCTTAGAGAGAGGGAGACAAGAGAAAGGGCTTGGGCAGCCCATGCTCTGCCCATCGCGCCCAGCACGTCCTTGGCCGTGCAGGGACCTGCGTGCATGTGCACGGCCTGGACCGTGCCCTGATGGACGGGCAGGCCGCGTGGGACTCTGCTTTTATGAACAGCTCACTTGAGCAGAGGACAGGCTGGTAGCCCCTGTTCTCCATCATCCCATGGTCCTGCCATACCAAAACCTGCCTCAAAGATGCTACAACGTGCTCTAAGGTGGCCACATCTAGATGGACTGCACCAGCCCCAGGGGCTCCTCCGAAGGGCTCTGTGGAGGATGTCCCGCAGCAAGTTCACGTGCTCTGCAGCAACCAGCCCTTGAGCAGTCCCGTGCTTTCAGGGGGAAACGGAGATGGGCCAACACAAACTGGAAAGCTCTGGAGGTGATGAGCTGCTTGCATGGGTGTGGGGGAGCAGGAAGGTGGGGGTCTGTCTTGGTCCATGGCTCAGGCTGTGAGTCCCCCTCACTGCCAACACAAGGCTAAGAGTGTCTCTTCTCCAAGTGCATGAAATATCACTTTCTTTGGGGGGAAAAAATTAGAGAGCCACTTACAGCATCTCCAATCTGCATGGCTGGTGAAGTGCTGTTGCTTGAGATCAGTAAGGGGGTATTAGTCACGCCTTATTGCCTTTAAATCCTACAGTAGCAGAAGCGCCTTCCATTTGCTATTTTAAATAAGAATCAGCCTGATGGAGTGTTCCCAGCACAGTCTATCGGCTTCCCTGTTACCCAGGCAGCCTTTAAAGGATTAAGCTTTCATCTTGCCTCTTTCCCTGCGGTTTGTAAAGAGCAGCTCTGCCTCCCACATCCCCTGTTTATAAAGTGCTGTTTGCATGAAGGGGCCCCTGCAGAAAGGTGAAGAGGTGAGAGCAAGGCCAGGCTTCCCCCTCCCTGCGTCCCCTCTTCCTCTTGTACACGCAAGGAAGGCTCTGAGGATGGCGCAGCCTTGGTGCCATGCCTGGAGACCTTGCACCAGGGTTTGCTCTGCAGTCCCTCCTCTGTCATCTCGGTTGTGCGTGGGCCGGGTGATGCACAGGCAAGGGATGGGGTTGGGGGGCGCGGAGGAAGATCTCTGATCCCAGGCTCTGCAAGGAAAGGGGGAGAAGAAAATAGGAAATGATGGCAGAGCTGGATGACCAGATACTGCCAGGACAGTTTCATCTGCCTTTTGTGCAGAAAAAGCATTTGGCCTCTGGGCCTGTCCCATCCCCTTAATTGGGACTGGGATGTGGTGGCATCCAGTGCTGTGACCCCCAAGCATCTTCCCAGCTTGTAGGCTCTCCAGCACCAAGGAAACCTTCACTTTGGCCTTTCTGTGTCTTGTCTCGGCATTGAGTCTGGTGGGGCTTTTGCATGCTCAAATGCAGTGCTGTCGTTCCTGTTTCCCTGCTTAAATTACTGATGGAGATCTACAACCTCCGTTCCAGCTTAACAACTCCTTTTTGCTGGGCTTTATTACCAGGATCAATCAAATCAAACCCTGATGGCTTAAAAATGTGCTTCCTTCTCCCTCTTATTGTTATTTGCTTGTTTATTATTAGGAAAGACAAGTTTTGGCTCCGGGAGATTTTGCTAGCAGTAAACAATGTCATTAAAAACAAATCAGAAGTGCCCGCTTTGCACAGAGCCGACCTCCAAGAGTGCCCTGCGCTCGGGTCCCTGCTTGCCGCCAACGCGGTGGCCAAGGCATGGGGATGGGTTCACGGCCAGGCACAACCAGGTGTTGTCCTACAATCGCTCCCCTGTGGATTCACAGGTTTTTGCCCAGATTCATGTCTCTGACTCCCGTCCTTGCTGCTGTAGTGGGGGCTCCTGCACCCTGGATGTGGGGGGCTGCGGGGTCAGGAGGTGGCTCATGATTTGGGGAGGTTGGTGTCACCCAGGTCTTTTGAGGCTTTTGGACCCGTCCTTCTCCTGCTTGCCAAGGGACTGAGCTTCCTGCATTTTGGGGATCTGGGCGCTTGCCTCGGGGTTCATCCCTCCCTCCCCACAAGGAGCAATAGCAGGGCTGACCTTGGGAGGTGGTGAGGCATCACTCATTTGTGTTTACAGGGGCATTCATGGTGATTTCAGGACTAAAGGGGCTGAGGGTGGGTGTGAAGTGTTGCAAGTTTGTAAAACACCATCTCTTCACCCCCAGGTCATTCCCAAAGAGCCACTCCGCCCTGCACCCTGTGCTTCTCATCCCACTGTCAACACCCTGCTCCCAGCCCTTTCCCCGGGTCCAGCCCACGCAGGAGCCGCGCTGGCCATCTCCCCTGCTGAGCATCGTCTCGGGGAGCTGCTTCTCTCCCTAGATCAGACTTGGGCTTTGCAGCACTGTGGTTGCACAAACACACATCCCCCAAAAAACCAGCAAAGCCCAGGTGGAGCGGGCCAGGAGGAGGTCTGCCTGCCGGCGGGATGCGGCTGCCTGTTCCTGAACCTGGGCCGCTGCGGTGGAAGGGGTTTTGCATGGCCAAGGAGCTGGGAGAACCGTGGTGCTTTTCATAACTGCCAGCCCAGTTCACAATAAACAAATTGAAGAGTGATGGGGAAGATAAATTGCTTGTTGTTTTTTTAATGCATGCAGTGAAGGAGTTTATTTTTAAACCCGTCTGTGAGTGATGCCTGGTTTGATCTTCTAAATGAAACTGATTTATTCTATTTGCACTGGGGCTTGGGAGAAGAGGGACTGAGCTGGATTTAATTTATGCGTTTAACTTTGCCTTGGCAGGACCGTGACAACAGCAGACAAATCGAAGCTGAGAAGCTCCCTCCGGTGATCCCAACGATGCAAGCGATTTCCCTGGTTCTACCAAACGATTTTGAGTCGCTGATCCCACGGTGCCACTTGGGGCAGATATGAATTGCATGGCCCTTGGGGAAGCCAGCAGAACCAGGGCTGGGACACCTTATGGAGGGCTTGGGGACTCCTGAAGCAGATTTCCATGTCTGACCTAGAAATCTGGTCTCCTCTTCTTCATGGACCCAATTTCCTAGCTGAACGGTCTTGCTTTCACCAGCTGTGCCTCGCAGCGTGTCCCCCTAGATGGGTCAGAACAGGACACAAAGACTGGGTCCACTGTTTCATTGGGAATTCAATGCATGGCGGGATTCACAGCCTTATGAGCCTTTGCCATGTTTCTCTCCCCTGTGGATATCAGGGAGGGCTTCTGGGCTTGGCCCTGAGGCAAACAAAAGATGACAAATGACTTTTGCAGTAGATCGATGACCTTGACTCCTCCATGGGCTCCTTAGCTCTTTGTGGGATCGTTAGCAAAACCCTGCCAAGCAGATCTCGGTGGTGATGGAGGCTGGGGCAGAGCGCTGCTGCAATCTGCGCTGAATGCAGGCCATAAAAGTCTGAATTACACTCCCCAAAGTCTCCCTTAAAAAGGATGTGAGTGTAAAAGTGAGTCTTAAATGAGGCAAAATGATGAAGTCACTGGCGTGGAGGGAAACAATCATTCAACACCACTAAGCCATGCATCACTTGGGATAATTATCAATTATTATAAGCAGAGCAACTCCCCTCCAGAAGCTAATGAAATTTCACATGGAGCACGCTCTGGGAGATGGATTGTATCGGCCTGGACAAGATTCGTCTTCTCTAATGTGCTGCTTATTCCTGTTTATGCATCTTAAAGCTCAATGTGCAAAGCACCTTCCTGCTGGGAAGGATGAGGAGCCTGGGATGCTCTCACCGGCAGGCAGCTGCACCGACTGTACCGCTTGGTTTCTGATGCATCAGACCCCAGGTGGGTATGGGTAGCACTGGGGAAAGGATCCCTTCCCCCTTCTCTCTTCCTAATCCCTGCCTTTTGTGGCTCTCTGCCTCTCCAGCCTTTGGGGATCTGCTTGGCAGAGCTGGTGGTGGGCTCTGGGCCACCTTCCACGGTGCCTGGTCTTCCTCCCCTTCCCCTCCGGGTCCCTGCAAACAGCTCCCCCCTCCCAAGCACCACCAGCCCTTATAACCATTTCGCAGTCCCATGTGGGAATGCTCTACCACAAGCCATCAAACACAAATGGGAAATAATATTTTATGTACAGTTTAGCTACAAACTGGGAGCCCGTTCTGGGTTTTTAATGTTTTTTCCCAGGCCCTGGCACAGCATTTGCAAACCTGCGTGTGAAAGGGAAGGCCAGGAATCCCATCCAGGCAAGAATGCACTTACTTTGCTTCTAAATATTTCATTTGCAACCCATATGACAAACTGCTGCTTGTAAATACAACTATTATGCCTTATTTTGTCATACATAATTGAAATGCTGGATCCTGTACTCAGCGAACAAACACGTAGTTTACAAGGATGCTTTCCTCTGGATCCTTCCAGTCTCTGCAGCAGCTTTTTTCCCCCTCAGGGCTGGTGGTGGATAGTGGTGGAGTCCCCGTTGGGGAAGATCTTTCCATCTCTGCAGCTGGAGAAGTCCCTGTTGGAGATGGCTGGAGGTGTCCTCCAGGCTCTGCCCTTCTCCCAGGGTCCTGTTCCCACCCCTCCTGCTTTCTGCTTCCAACACCTACTCACAGGGGCCTGGGGCTGCTCTTGTACTTTTATTTTTGCAAATGAGCATGACTGCACTGAGAATAGACCTGGCTCATAGCTCTGCTGCTGAGTTTGCAACCAAGGCAACCCCGCTGCCCGTGGCACGTTGAGCGTTGGGCTGCTGCCCCATCCCCTATCTGCTGCCTTACCGTGGAAATGGGCTCCAGTGCTCCTCCCACGGAGTTTGCAAACGAAACCTTGGTGCTCATTGAGGTCAGCGATCACCTTTGATCCCGCTTCGCCTGCCGGCAGCACAGCGCCTCATTTATTAATGAGCTGGAGGTGGGCGAGCAGGAAGGTGGCAAACTCTGCAGCTCCTATCACTTATTTAGATGAGTCATGGCCAAAAGAGGCTCCAGGGAGCTTGAGAAGCACCTTGCCAAGACAGGTGGATGGGAAAGGTGATGGAAAATGAAATTCATGCTTGTCAAGTGAAAATAATGTATGTTGGAAGGAACACTTTTAATTATACTCATGAGTTATCAGGGTCTAGATTAAAAGTAGCTTCTCAGTAGCTTCCTGGGCAGTATGTTTAGCTGGGGACATCCAACTATGCTGAAGTCCCACTGCCCCAGGGGGGCTTAGAAGCTAGTCCTGGGGAACACAGGGATTTGGGAGAGGGTAACAGCCATAGGTGTGCAGTTTAGCGGAGAGCTTAAGAGCAGAGTGATGCAATGAAGTGGTCCCTGGGGGCAAACTGGGCACCTCTCCCTAGTCTTTCTTCTTGCCCAGGGACACTCGAGAGCACTACATCCCTGCTCCAAGCTGTGAACGAGCAGAAGATGCTGTCATGGGGGTCACAGATCAGCTATAGCCAAGTAGGATTAAGAAGAAACATCCTATACAGATTATTTCAATACTGATTTATTGCAACATTTTGTGAAGCAGCCAGCAGCGCACATTGTGGGAGGCAGAGCCGTAAACTGAAAGGGCTACAGTGTCTCCCAGCGACCTGCACTCATTCATAGCCCCAGTGTTAGCCAGGACCCCAGGGTGCATCATGCTTTTGCTCCTTTCTCTTTTTTCTGGAAAGCTGTGGAAGCCTATGAGGCAACCTTGAGCTTGGCTCAGCTCTCTAGGAGGATCAAAGCCCCTTGATGTGGACCACACCACCCTGTCTTTCATTACGCCTTTATTTTGAGGCCAGATTGCTGTGGTCTTCCCCCGTAGCTGCTGCCCTCTATTCTGGACATGCCCGTGCCAACCCCCAAGCTGTGCATGTGCGTGACGAGGGTATTCTTGTAGGACAGCAGACCCTGCTGATGGACACAGCCCAGGATGCTCCTGGGTCTGAGAGCAATAATTTAGGGCTGGACGGTGAAACTCCCAGCTGGGCATTCAGGCATTGCAGCGCTGCTATTTATAACCCTAATGAATAAAATCCACTCAGGGACCAACAAGGGAGACTCACAAAAGCCCACAGGAGCCTTTAGGTGACCAGTGTCCTCCACGGACTGTGGCAGCATCAGGGCAAACCAGCATCTGACAAGTCCCAGCCCTGCAAATGGTCTAGAGACAGTATCTGAGAAAAGCCAAAGGTAAGATCTCCCCGTCTCGGTGTTTATCCAAAAACCTTCCTCGTGGCCAGCTCAGCTTTGCTCTGCCGCGCAGCCCACGTCTCATGAAAGCCGTTTTGTTCTTGCAGCCCGAACCCTGCCTCCACCCGTCTCTCAGGTTTGGCTTATTCGTTTGGTCAGCTCAGATCTTGCAGCGAATCTCTCCCTGGCACAATATGTTCCACGTCCTTCGCTTTAATTGGCACGGGTTGGTGCCTTGCATCGGGCTCTCTGCCGGCCACCCTGCGTGAGCCCATCACGTCCGAGCGCATCAAACCTCACGCTTGACAGACGGACTGACAGTTTCCAGCCAGGGAGGCTGCTGCAACAGATTGACCAGCTCTGCCAAGGGCAGGGAGCTGGGTCCCATGCCGGGGTGGGTTGCCGGGTGCGGGGGCTGCAAACGCCGGCTGGGGCTGGCAGACACCCACGTGCCTTTCACACTGGTCGTGTTCCACTTTGCTCTTCTCCTGCCGCATTTTCCTGGGGGAGCTTGGTAGGAAAAGGGGATTTATGCTCCTGCAGAGCTTCTCTGCTTTGAGTGCATTTCCCCTGCTCTTCACCGAGTCCCTGGGGTGGCCGTAGCCACCAGCATTGGGAGTCTCCAAGCAAGGACACGGACCCTGGAGGGGACCCAGCAGGGGCTGCAACCAGACTGAGAACAAGAGAAGATACAGCACACAGTGGAAAAAGACATGAGCTGCTGTGCATCCATCCCAGACGTCTGCCAAACTTCTTATCCCCCAGCGGAGCCATCCCTGCCCTTCTCTTGGGTACGCCACCACAATCGCACGCAGGAGCGCAAGCTGAACAGTCCCCGTTGGTGTTTGCAGTGGGAAAATGGCGGAGCAGCCTGGACTGCACGACAATGGCGGAGCAGCCTGTCCCGCTGCAGGGACTGTGGCACGCGATGGCCGTGGCTGGGTGTTCCTTTGCTGGGACACGTGGCACCATCAGGGCCCAGGGAAGCCCCTGGCCCAGGCACCCGGGATGTATCACAGAGAGCCCAGCAGGCACAAAGCATCTTCAGCACGTTCGGGCAAAATAGTGTCAAACCGCAGCTGCCGAGGTCTCTGGAAGACCAGAGGGAGAGATGGAGAAAATGATTTAAAGTGACTGAAATGGCAAAGCAGTTTTGCAGCAGGCAGAGAGTGAGCCTGGGGACCCGCTGCCCTGGGGAGGCCAAAATCAGGGCCAGGCTGCAGAAGTGACATAAAATTAAGGAAACAAAAGTGCTTGGAGGGCCAGAGAGGGCAAACATGCAGCTCGTGATCAAGAAGTCCTCAAACCAGTGTCCTGAGAGAGGTCCCTTTCCCTGTCCTACACCAGCGACCGCAGGACCCACCACCACCTCTCACCCCAGAGCTCCACCAAGGCAAACACGGAGATATGGCTGAGGGCTTCAATGCTATGGTCCTTTAGGGGCTGCAGGTGGGCTTAGCCCGATCCTCCCTATGCCATAACCCCTCCGCAGCGTTTCCCAGATGAAATGCAGCGATGCTGGCTCGTTCTGGTCCACAGCCAACGCAGCGTGTGTGCTCCGAGCGTGCTGGTGGCAACTGGCTGCTTCTTGGCTCGGGGAAGAGCAGGAACCCTGCAGAGTGTCAATATTATTTTTTTAAGGAGGCCGAGAAATATTTCTGTATCTGGAATAACAATGCAGAGGCAGGGAAACACACAGAGGAGGAGAGGAAAAATAGCAGCTTCTGATAGTGTAAACCTCAAGGCAAACATGAAACACATTAATATTCATGTGCTTAGATACAGCCAAAAAACCCAACAATGACTGCAGCTCTCCAGAAATGCTCTGAGCTCTTGGACTGCCATCAACAACCGTGGGGTGGAGAAGGCAACGAAACCTTCAGAAGCCACCAAGCTGTGGGAAAAGCATTGTAACAAGCAATTCCCATAGGGCTGGGATTAGGCTTTGGCTCTTGCTGTCCAAACTAACACATAACAGGGACAATCTTTCTGCTAAAAACATGAGTCTAATTGCTTCTAGTTGATCTCCTCGCTGGCAGTCTCTGGAGGGAGGCATATGTTGAATGGACCATGGAAATGTACTTTACAGTTTGTGATTATCAGGAGTGATAAAGTGTTGGTCCTCAGAGCATCTGATGGGATAGAGGAGCTTTGTGCATGCTGGAAACGAAGCTGGTATAGGGGAGAGGTGGGTTTCTCTCCACCCTGGTCTATGTGGTTGGGTGACCAAGTGGCCATGAAATGGAGGTGACAGTGATCCTTCTTCCAGTGAGGACACTGGCCTTGGACTGCTGATATGCGATACTGCTGGAAGATAGCAAGGGTCTCCTCGAATATTTGCTGGATATTTTTCTGGTCCTTGTGGAAACTGCTCAGGAGGCAAAACAGCTGCGAGGGCTGGTCAGGGCTACATCAGCTGTGCTACAAATACAGGGGTGTGCTCTGGCCTGGAAACCAAGCATCTCCATGCAATGCTCAGCTTGCTTATTCTCCAAAAATGCAGCTACAGTTTAGAAACTGCCTGTTGGGGCTGGTTCTTGTCCTGCTTTTTCTCCTTAGGCATTTCTGGGCTTCCCATGGGATATTGCTCATCGTCCCAGGCCTGAGACCTTGCTGCACAGCACAGATGGTCCAGTGCCCCGTGCCTTTGCCCTGTATAGCTACAAGGGGGGGCTGCCTCCTTGCATGCCAGTTCTGGCTTTGCTTTATGAGCCTGTGTGTTGAGGATGACTGTACCGAGCTCCTGCTAGGGCAACCCCCTTGTCAGTCCCACTGAACTTCAAATTTCCCCAGCTTTTGCATGGGAGTTTCATCTCCCATGATGACTCTTGATGCAAGGAGCCTGTCATTTTTGACATTAGGATCTCGGGTGTCTCAGAAGCTGATGGTTTGCAGAGCTGCTTGGCAGGGCACGGCTGGCGTGTCTCCACTTCGCTCTCCCCAGGGCGTCTCAGATGTAGCCTTGCAAACTAGAAAAAAAAAAAAAAAATTACAGATGCAAGCTTAGCATTGAGTTTATGAGCAAAACCTGTCACCTTCTAAAAGCTTCTTTTTGAGTGGGAATCGCAGAAGCAGCTCTTCATTTGAAAAGCAGAGCATAGAGTCTGGGTAATTTATGAAGGACAGTGATAGACCTGGGACAGCCCTTGAGCCAAAGTGCTTGTTGCTGTTCTTCCTCTTCTCCCACAGCTTCTCCTGTCCCCTCAGCTGTACAGTCTGGAGGGAAAAACAAAGAACCTTGATGCTGATTCACCTGATTTGTTGAAAAAGACCTAGGTAAGGGCCAGGATCTGCAACCCTGTGCTGAAGAGGCTGCAGAAAACTGTGATTAATGCAGTGTTGAAGGATGAGAGTCCATGCCCCATCCTTCATTTTGATTGATGGCCTCTCATTTTGCATGGAGTGGCTTGCTGCTCCTCACTGTAATTGTTGTCTTTGTCACCCAGCAATGCCCTCATCATGGGGGTCCCAGCCTTGAGGAGTCCCCTTTTGCTGGGATGAAACCAGGCTCAGAGCCCAGAGTGGGAGATAGTGGCACCAGCCACCATGCTAGCAGATGTGGAGCTCACAGGGTGGTGTTGGCAGCCCTTGCTCATGCTGTCCCTAGCCCTGCTGCAGGCATCAGCCTTTGGGCCACCCCTCAACCTCCTTGGCCCCTGGTGATGTGGGTTAACAGAGCTGAGGTCCCACCAGAGCTCTCCCCAGCTCACCGTCAGAGGCCAGAAGACACGGTGTTCAGTCAGCAGTGTTTGGTTTCTGAGTTTGCCTTCATTTAGCATCAACAAATGATCACAAACATCTTTGAAAATTCACAGTTGGATGTGGTTGAGCAGCACCCCAACCTTGGCTGAGAGAGGGACCACCTTTCTCCACCAAGTCTGGCAGAGGAAGACATTCAGCCTTAGTCCGCTCCTGCACCACTGTGCCAATATAGTCAAGCTATGTCTTGCTCTCCACCGTATTCCAGAAGGAGCATTTCTGGAGCTTCAGCTTCAAACTTGCTGCACTGAAAAAACAACCTTTTTTACCAAAATTTCATCTATGCAAAAAGTGTCTGAGCAGCTCTCCTGGCAGTCCCTCTGCACGTTTCCCACTGCCTTCTGCTGCTGGAAGAGTGGAAGCTCTGACCTGGCCTCTTCACTGAGACCTCCCAGAGACCTGGATCGCTCTGCGATAGATCTCATCCAGTCATTACAACTTTACAATGAGCTCAGCTGGGACGAGGATGAAACGGCTCGTTGAAGAGACTCATCTGCAACACTCAGCGTTTGTTGCTGCTTGGACGACATGCTCGCACTCAACTCTCCTGCTGGTTTGACTGGCATTGCTGCATGTTGCCTCTGCCGGGCACTCATGTTGGGGTGAACTGCCAGGACCTCCTCTTTGGCAAGATGGTTTCTCCTCAACGTTGTTGCTACAGAAGGTGGAATTACCTGTGTGTTTTGCAAGCTTTGGCAGAAATAGATGCATCAGCCACAGCTGAGCCCTGAGCAGACGCGGAGCTGGCTAAATGCCACGTGCTGAGCTCCACACAGGTCAGAGCAGGTCGGGTGTGAGACGGTGGATCTCCCTGTGGTGCACTCTCTGTCTTCTGTTTGGTTCTGGCTGTTGGCTCAGACAATTTAAAACCTTTATCTTCATGGCAAGACAAGAAATTTCCAGCAGTAATTATACCTGGTACAAGCCAATAATTTCATTTTCAGCTCAGGTCTTCCAGAGTTGCTGTCCCATCTGGCTTATGAAAGCAAGTGGTAGGGAATGCAGCACTTCCAATAATCAGCTGGTCCAGTAGCTAATTAAACGCCTTATTAGAAAAATATTGGAAAATATTACCACTCTGACTTTATCTGGCTACAGCTTGATCTTGCTTCATCTTTATTGGCTATAGACTTGTCTACAATATCTTCTTGGGTAACATGCATGTCTTCCTTGGACTCCCTCTGAAACGTTCAATACTGTCAGTTGGTTGCTTGCTTGCTGTTAGCAACAACGATATGCATGGGGCCATGAAATGGGCCAATTTAGGCCCAGCAAAGACTTAATCTTCACAGACGTGTTTCTAGATCTTGGAAAAGATTAAAAACTTCCATGGTGAAGTACTTCCCATTGCAGACAGGGCACAGGATGAACTTTCTTTTAGAGGTGCCCTTCCTGCCACTGGTGGGAAATGCTTTGATGACTTTCAGGCTGGAGGCTGCACTTCCAGACAACAGGAATTAGGCACAATGAAGGTCCCATCTCCACTCAGAGTGCTGAGACCTTGGGTGAAAAGCATCAGCTTCAGCCAGCTGCAACCACCACTGGTGGCCCCTCAAACTGAAAACAGCCTAGGAAGAGCTTTGCTGGGATACCAGGAGATCTGAACACAAGTTAAAACAATCTGAGCGAACACAGGGATGCACTTTTCACCTCCATAATTAATTGCCTCCGTGGGCCTGGGAGGCAAAGCTGGAAAGAGGAGAACTGGGATCATTCAGGAAGCAATTAGAGACTGTCCTCAGGGAAGAGTGGTATGGAAATTGATACGCGTTGATGGGAAAAGTGGCCATTTCTAATTCCCAGTATCCATCTATTTATTTAATGTGTGAGTAAGCACCGTGGTTATGAGGTATAGCATGTGTTGGAGCTGCTGCCTGAGACATTAACGTGCCAATAACAGCGCTTTATGGTAGGAACGTGGCTGTGTATCATTAGAAAATTGAGCCTGGAGGGAGCTGGGTGGTGTAAACTGCTCATATGCAGCAACACTTGTGCCAGCAAAGTGTCAGGACCTGGCAGACCTTTGTCTGAATGTGGGTGAGACAACCCGGATGGATCTGGGCACGTGCCACCCCCCTGCCTGCAACCTGCCATCTGTGCAAGGACCAACCACCAGACGCTGCTCGGAGCCCAAGCGCTGCCCGCCCCCGCTTCGCTGGCGTGACTTCACCACCAAATGACGTCTGCGTGGGGTCCTCCCCACCGGACCTGCAGGATCTGCACCAGGAAACGTTTATTCGCTGAGCAGGATGCTTGGGCATGGCCTGGAGCTGTGTGCGCTGGCTCTGGTCACAGCTGGTGCGTGCGCGGCCGCGGCGGTGTGTGCAGGCGTGCGTAGAATCACAGAATGGTTTGGGTTCAAAAGGGACCTTTAAAGGTCACCCAGTCCAACCCCCTGGCAATGGGCAGGGACATCTTCAACCAGATCAGGTTGCTCAGAGCCCCGTCCAACCTGACCTTGAGTGTTTCCAGGGATGGGGCATCGACCACCTCTCTGGGCAGCCTGTGCCAGTGGTTCACCAAAGGGGCACCATGCCCCTTTGCCCATGTCTTTACCCACGAGCCTGTCCACATGCTGGAAAACCAGCCGGATCTCCGTTCATTTGGACCTTGGGGTTTGGGTGCTGCGAGCACTTGGACATGCTCCTCTCCCTTGCTCAGCCAGCTGCCCCACTGGTCTCTTTGGCTCTCTAATATACAGAGAGCAAAATTTCAGAGTGCCTCGTGCCTCAAGAAGCAAATACACCACATAAAATACCCTTGCCAGGGAAAACGTAAGATGCCCATTTAGCATCGCAGGCTCCCGAGGAGATGGCAGTCGTCTGTCAGCCCCCACGCCGAGCAGCTTGCTTGCGATGTTTGAAGTTAATACGTCCCGACGCAGAGACGAGAAGACCTCTGAAAGCCCAAATTAATAAAAGTGACATGCCAAGAGGAAGCGTGAGCGTGGCGGTGACAAGGAAGAGGCTCTTTGATGTTATCAGAGCAGGAGAGAAGGCAACAGAGGAGGATATTAAAAAGATGAGAGAAGAGCTGAATTTGACTGGATAGGTATGATCAGGATCAAAATGAATTAAGATTTTTTACAAGGAAAACCATATGAGAAATAAGTTTCAGCAACTAAAATTAACAGGAAGAAAACTTCAGCGTCCTGCAGACAAGCTGGCTGTATGATGTACAGAGAGAATTTATGCCTCCTGGAAAATCTCTAACAGTTTTGGCGGGTGTTTAAAAAGCAGTGCTGACAGAGGGAAGAAATTGGAGCATCCAGAAAGCTGGCTGTTGGCAGGGGCTAGATAAAGCTATCTCCAGAGGTTTTGTTGTAGCTGCTGGAAAAAGCTTCTCTGATTAAAGTGTTCGGTTTTGAAGAGGGTTCTGCTTGAGAAAGGCTGGCTTAGAAACTGCAAAAAAAAAAGGGGGGCAGTTGGGATGGCTGGTCCTACCAGACTGCAAGGGAAGTGCTTCATCTCAAAGAGGCATTTTATCTGGAGCTGGGGTTTGTATTACTGGGTGCATAAAATAGGCCAAAATCAAACAGGATGGTTTACTTCTACTGAACTCAACCTTTTCGAATGGCCTCGATGGCAGATAACAGGAGGGAAAAGCTGTGGTTTATGCTTCTTCCCCTACATTGCAGAACGACGAACACCACAAATTTTATGGCTTTGGAAAGGAGACTCCAAGACTGAACCTGTTTTGCTTGGATGCACCCAGAAAATGCTGCAGAGCCTGCTGGTGCTGCCGTGAGTCAGAGGAGGGAAAATCAACAGGGAGTCACCAGCCTGAGCACGCCGCCAGCGTTGTCCCTCCGTTCTGTATGTGTTTTGAGTCAGACGTGGCGTGGTAGCGGCGCTGGCACTTAGAGCTGGCATTTGGGCATCCTGCAAAATGGTCCAGACCAGGGTGTCATCACTTTACTATTTTGAGCTCTCCCTTGCACACAAACACCGGAGGGAAAGACGTGGCAGACACACGTGTGCGCATGTGCTTTTTAATTTTTCAAGACTTGTCAGCTTGAAAGGGAAGGTTGGGAGATTTAACAGCTTTGTCATGTTCCCTTATCAAACCCACAACAGTGACCTTCTCTGCTTTTATATCAATTACATCAGCCGAACAGCACATCTCCATCACGTGCTGCATCCCAAGAGGGTCTTATTTTGCCTTAATGCTGCGGAGGTCGCTGGGAAGGTTGAGAGTTAGCAGATGAGCTGGCAGGAGGAGGAGGGACGGCTCCCCCCCGGGAGATGCACCGGTGATGAGAATAGAAGCCTGTGTACAAGAGACGGTGCTGGGGGTGGCAGGAAGATGGCAAAGCTGCAACTCGAAGCTGAGACCCATCAGAGAAGCTGGCATGCCAGCATCTTACTGCAGGACCATGCCAGCAAAGTGCTTCAGAGACTTGCTGGTGGGCTACTAGTGCATTGCAGGGATATTGCATATTTGGAGGAGTATCTCAGCATGCTAACGAAATCCAGAGGCCATGTGCAGTAATTAGGCCACTTGACAGCCATGCACAACCACCTTTGGCTGCCACAGGCAGCCTCTTCGGCTGCATTAAGTGCTTTTGAGAGAGCGGCATTGCTCTCTTGGGGTGCAGGGAAGGAGGCAGCTGGGGCATCCCGTTGATATTTTATTCATGCTGCCTTGCAGGTCAGAAGTGGCTCAGCTCCAGCAGTCTCATCTCTTTCTCTATTTGTTTATGCCCGAGTTTGCTAGAAAATGCCCATCTGGCTGCTGGGCAGGAGGCGGTGCCCAGCCTGCACCCTTGCTAGCCCAAGGAGTTGAACCCAACGCCAAGGCAAGACAGTCCCGTGGGCTAACACACCATAGCGGTGCTCTGCACGTTTGAGATCGTGATGGATCCAGGGCATGTTGTCTCAGCTGGGTATCTTTGCCCTGCCTTTGTGGTGGCAAACGAGCCATACGCTTCCCAAAACATCGGCATGGGGAACACGGGTCAGCAGGGTGATGCACTTTTATCCAGCTCTTCCAGGGGCTGGAGGGGAATCCATGCAGGGAAGGGATGTCCAGGTTTTTCACAGGAGAGCTGCAGCACCAGGGTTGAATCAGCTTCTCCCACACTTATACATGGGAATGGGAAACCTCCCCATTTTCTGCATATTTGCTGATCTTGTCTGGGTGCCAAGCAGGGAAGCTGGCCATGGGCAGCCACTTCACCGCGCCATTCCCCAGCTCTTTTTCTGTCCTACTCTCTGTTTTTTCAGTATTTCTTTATCTGCTATTCCTACTCTTCCCAGAGCCATGGGGAGCTGCAGCAGCATCCCTGCTGCCAGCAAACAGCAGGAACACCAGCTCCCAAGGTGCTGCAGGCATCGGAGACAGGACGCGGCATCGCAGGGTGCAGGTCTCAGATGTAAGGATGGAGCATGTGGAGACCTGCAGTTATTTCTCCTGATCCTAATGGGAAAGGACAGATGTTGGATGGGAGGCAGAGGTGGCCACATACTCAGAAGCTGCTGGAGACAACCTGGATAGACGGCCAGGCGCTTCCAGATATCTCGAAAGACTCCCCCAGGCATGGGTTGGAGGCATCTTCATCTGGATAAGAAATACATACATGTGGCTGAAAGGCAGAAGCGGGAGGAGGGAGCTTTCTGCATGCAGGATGAACTGAATGGGCAGCACTGGCCAAGAAAAGGGGGGTATTTGATAAAGCATAAACAAAAGATTATTACTTATTCTGACATTTTCAAAGTCAGTACTCTTTTTCCTGCAGTTTGCAGCTGGCTGATTTTAAAAACAGGAGGGAGAGGGTTGAAAAATCCATCACAAAGAAATGTGTTTTGGGCCATCTGAACTGAGGGATTTTTTTTTTTTAAGTTCTTATTTGCATTCCTACAAGAATTGTGCAAAAAGTCAGAAATCCTCTGACATGAGGCAAATCATCCCCCCGTCCCACACCCCCCTGCCTTGCTCTAAAGCCCTGACAAATGTTGTCAGAGCAATAGTGCAGGATTCATATTTTTTTAGAACTGTTTTTCCCAGGAACTCTTGTTGCAGCTCTAAAATTTCTGGCTGATCCTCTCTGCTGGCTCAAGCCTTGTTTTTTGCTGCCTGTGCTCTTCAAACCCCCTTTTATCTCCCCCAGCCCTGCCCCGCTGGTGGGCTGAGCTCCGCCCGACGTGTGGGCATGCAGGACCCCAGTGTCCCTGTGCCGCCTCCAACACCAGCACTCGCCATTTACTCGTGGCCAAGCCAGCCATGGGATGCGACCGAGTAGAAAGCTATTTTTGCTTTTGAATTCATACCCACTGAGTGCTTCTTCCATCGATTCCAGTCCCCGGGCATCTCTCACTAACAAACTCCTCCCAGCAAGCGCTGAGGCTACCTGCAGCCTCCGCTTTGTACTTTTGTTTCTGCCTTTGTAAACCAAGAAGAAGGGGCTTTGTTTGCTTTGTGGAAACCAGCCCTCATATGAGCAGCTGGATGAGCAAAGCTTGGCTTTTCTGGGCTGGATCCTCTGGTGTCTGCCCAGGGTGTGAGCTCTGATTGCCCCAGTTGGGGCATTTGGGGCATCTCCATCTTATTTTGTGCTTATTGATCTCTCTGCATCCTCTCTCAATGTGGGAATAATGAGGGTTTCTCATCTCTGTGTCATCCCTAATTTCCTAATTCTGCAGCCAGGGCACCCAGTAAAGGACTGCACGGGGACCATGCTCACATCAACTCCCCTGGGACCCATGGGCACATACGAAACCCTGACCCATGGGGTGTGACCATATGAGTTTCCCAAAAGCCCTAAATTATCTTTTAACTGCTCAGCCCTGCCCAGAAGGAGCTGGACAAACACTTTTGGGGAACAGCTCCCTTTTTCCTCGCTCTGGGCACCACCAGGAGCTAAACTGTCTCAGGCTTGGTAGGAAACGTGCCACCTCCAAGCACGTGCTGCTCCGAAAATCAAGCCGTGAATATCCGTAAAATGTAGACAGGGCTCGTCCACACGGCAGAGATAACTGGGACTGGGCTTTTGGCAGAAATCTCTCCCTGCAGGAAGCAAGAAACCTGCCAGAATATTTTTTTTACAGTTTTATACCTACTGGGCTTTGCCTACTCACTGAAAAGGCTGGGATGCTGGTTGGAAAAATACGTTTCATCAAAATACATTTTTTTTTAGAGTGTTGTTTATTTGTTTTTTTTTAACCCAGGATGTGGAAATATCTTTATGCTCCTTCAAAAGTCAAACCTTTCATACCCAGAGTTTTGGGCTGGCGAATGGTTTTGCTGTTTCCAGATTTGACAGCAGACTGTCCATTTTCAGCTGCTGAGAACAGCAAACAGGTCCCCCCTTTCCTTACATTTGCTTTTTCCCCAAAGCACTTCCATTTTCAAGCAAAAGCCTTTGCAGAGAGTGGACCTGGAGTTGTAGTGACCTTTTCCCCGAAGCCGAAGGGATTTGCCCTCAGCCCGTGGCCAGGAGGCTGCTGCCATGCCCTGGGCTTTTCTGGCATCTGGGCTCCAGCTGGAACCAAGCAACTTCCAGCCACTTCTATCTTGTAAATACAGGAGCCTTTGACTTCCCAGGCATTTAAAGTGATTTACTGGTCTAATGACTCCAGCCATGTGGCCTGGAGTGTCTATCTGTCTTCCATGAGTTTGCCAATGGAGCCTCGTGAGCTTTTAATGCTTTTCTTGGCAAAGCGGCCTCTTCTCCTGCAGCTTCAGCTCCAGGACTTCTAGCGTGGCCATCCCCATCTCTCCCACATGTTTTGGCTGAAATTCATTCATGCTTTCTATTTTTAGCCACTCTCTTGTGTTCATCTCCTCTGACTTCTCAGACGTTTCAGCCTTTGTATGTTTTACCCCATGGCAACTTCAGCCTGTGATATCTCATTTTGGTGGCCTTGGGAGTGACTTATTTATAAGTGTTGAGTGTCTGATTTGTGCACCGAAAATCCTACTCTTTTTACCTGTCCTCCAGGAGACACCAGAAGATGCTTCTGAGCTGAAATCCACTTGAAGGGTGGTCAAACAAAGATCAAACCAGCCCCATCTCACACTGCAGTACCTGGTTGGTGGGGCCGGACTTGGTCCAGAAGATGCAACCCATAAAAAACTTTAGGGAGCAGCAGCCACAGCAATGGGCATCTCCTCCCGTTGTGGAGATGGGAGCTTTGTGAGATGCTGTAAGTCCCCCAGATGCCTTCAAGGTGGTTTTCAGAGACTCTTTTGCAAGAGTTGATGGAGCATCTTGTGAAGTCTATATCCAAGCCTTTGAGGCTATCTGAGCCCTCACCCCAAGCAATCCCGACTCCTCCTGCTTTGCCTGCTCACAGCCGCTGCACCTGGATCTGCCAGTGGCTAAGAGCAAAGAGAACGATGTCTCCAGGAAGGAGGCAGCAGACATTAAACCCCAGCTTGCTCTTTAGTGGCTGCTGGTGGCGCAGCGTGGGGCCATCTCAGCTTGTCAGCATCTAGCAGGCTGAGAAGATGCAGGCTGCTTGAGTTTTAACAACACATGAAACTCCATCTTCCTTTTAACCTTTTCTTTTTTTAATGCATGAGGAGAACAAATCCACTTTGCTGCATCATAAGGTGGTCCCTACGGAGGCTGGGTATAGTCTAAATTTCCATACCCTTGTGTCCTCCAGAGACCTGTGACTGCCCAGCCTTCAGCTGGCCACAGTCTCTTCTCTTCCATGAAACATCCAACAGCTGAGATGCTTCAATAAAAATCGTGCTGATGGAATCAGCACAGGAAGAAGTGGAGCCAGAAAATGTTTCTAAATCCCCATGCTCTTAAAACCAAGGAAAAGTTTTACTGGGTCCAGGCAGCAGGAGGCTGGTGCCCATGGACTTTCCCAGTGGAGGCTTTCTATGCTGTAGCAAATATTAATAAATAATCAGGAAAGTTGTTTTTCAGGGAAAGGGTGCGATTGCCAAAAAAAGATGCAGTCACCTGAGATAGATAGAAATCTGCAGAAGGATCGTACGCCGGCAGCGCAGACCTGGACGACCTTCTTTTCCAGCCAGGGAAAACAAGCCGCTGCAGTGCAGCCATCCCCCCTGGTCTCCTTCTTCAGACTGCTCAGCAGACTGAATGCAAAGCCTCTTGCACTGTACAGGTATATCACAACAATAAAGAGACAGTAATAGGGTAGTGGGGATCTGCCGTGCCGTGCCTCTTACGTTCCTTTCTCCTTTTTGTTGAAATGTGCTCTAAGCCAGCATGGGGTTAATTTGCAGCAAATAATTTATCAAGTGCTTAGAGCTGCCCTTTTTGCTTGGCAGATCTTCTCACGCTTCAGCATAGCTGTTTTTTGTGCTTGCTCAGCAGGTTGGGTTTGGATGTTTCTTTTTCTTTCTGAAACCCCCAATAATCCTTGCTGCTTTTCTTGATCTTTAATCACCACCCTTTTTTTCCTGAAGAAGGGACTATTAGTCCCAACAGGCAATGGGGTTTTGCATTGGCAGTGCAGTCTCCTTCCATCCCACCTTCTCCACCGGGGCTGCAGGTCCCTTTTCCAGGGACATCTCAAACCCTCGGCTGGCTCATTGTGCTGGTTTCATGGAAATTTTAAGGGCTCTCTCACTGCTAAAGAAGTGGCAGAGCTGCCACTTGGTCTCTGGACACTGACAACACACTTGTTAAAGGGGAGGGCTTGAGTGGAGGCACTTGAATGTCTATTTTCTTGTTACTCTTTTGAGCCAGTTAAAGTTGATCGGTAAAGGAAAAGGTATAATCAGCTGCCAGCCTAGCAATGCTCCAAAGCTCCCAGCCCCAGCTGTGTGGAGTTTCACAGAGCTGCTCTCCCTGGCTGCTAAAATCTATGGCTTGGTGAAAAGTAATTGCTCCTTGAGCAGCGGCATGAAGGAAAGCTGATTTCTTACGGCTTCATGTCCTTTATCCCCTCCCGGTCCCCTTTGCTTCCAGCAATGCGTGTGCATCCCCCGCCTCCTAGGACAACGCTTCCAGGAGAAGGCAGCGGGTGCTGGGAGCAGCTCGGAGCCATGTGCATGGTCCATCAGCCCCGCCGCTGCTTGGGCTGTGCCCGTCTTCATCCCAGCAGAGCTGCCAACTTGGTTTCCTCTCTTGTACTCAACTGACAGTACTCATGTGACGTGCAGGACCTGACATATTTCTGAGAACCCACTGCCAAATTTTCTTGGAACTGGCTTGTGGATTTGAAAGCTGCCGGAGGTGATGAATGAGCAGACAAATGGGCTGACAACAAGCTCTCATAAGGCGTTTCCTCTGGAGACAGGGTCAAAGTCATGATTTTCTGTTGCATCCTTAAAAAAAACCCCATAGCTACAATTCCTGGCTTCTTCATGACTCTATCCAGGCGCAGCACGTCTGCGCCTGCCAAATCCGCTTGCAGATCTTGGTGGGGGTGAGGACAAGAGCTAGAGGAGAGCCAAGAGGCTGGTTATTGGGTTGAGGAAAATCCTCCAGCATGCCATGCCATGGGCTTTTAAAACGGTGGGACCGTGCTGCCAACCCTTGTGAGCGTCCCCCGAGTCTCACCAGCTCCTCGCCGTGCGGGTGGGTGAAAGCAGAGGATTTGCGTGAGAATCGCAGTTTTCTTTGCACATTTCCAGGCTTCCTCCTGAGCGTTCGAAACTGTGAAGCGAATGTCACCTTTCTCGCTCGGGAGGTGGGAGGAACAGGAAGAGAAAACAACACCCAACTCAGATTATTATTTTTTTTTTTTTAGAGAAAACTCTCGTGATTGTTTAAGGCAATCTCATGGTTTTGGGGAGGCTTGCTGCTGGGTGTTGCTCTGGGGATACAGAGCAGGGGTGAGCATGGAAAAATGCCCAGCTGTTGAATAGCTTCCAGAAGGTGTTGAGGAGCTGCTGACTGGTGACCACGGCACCAAAGTGTCTAAGCCCTCATTGGATGATGCATCTTCTCATGAAGTTTCTCCCACCTCACTTGGTTCAGAGCTCCAAGATCTGAATACCTGATCACTGGGATGCCAGGAGAGGGGATGTGAGAGCATCAGGAGGTGGGGAAGAGTATCAAGAGGCAGGTGAGAGGATCAGGATGCAGGTGAGAGGATCAGGAGGTGGGAAAGAGCATCAGGGTGAAGGTGAGAGCATCAGGAGATTGGTGAGTGGATCAGGAGATGGAAGTGGGTTTTTTTTGTTTGGCTTGGTTTGATTTTTTTTTCCCCCAGCAACTGTGAAACAAAACACATTTCACAGCCTGCAGAATTTGAGCCTCACTTATTTTTTGACATCCTGAAGGGAGAAACACCACGAGGTTTCTGTGCAAGGGGCTTTTGTGACTGTGGATGGCTGTAAGACACGGCGCAGTGCTGGATGAGAGCAGAGGGTGGCAAAGAGCTTTTTAAGCCTGAGGATGGGACTTTTCTCCCAGACAGGAGCGTGGTGGCACTGGGAGAGGTGATGGAAGATTTGTCACCCAGGGGCTCAAGCAGGGAAGCAGCAGGACGAGAATCTGCTGCACGCTAAGGAGGAACCCGAGGAATGAACCAGCTCCTTCACTTCCCAGCACCCATGGGCGCACGGTGGACTGGGCATTCGGGCAGGAGAAAATAAGGTAAAAATGGGAAAAACTGATCTGGACAGATAGGAGGAGGATGGGGAGCGCAAAGTGAGGACACAGAGGACTTCCAGCATGACAGCAGTGCTCAGGCTGAGGTTTTAAGGCAGGTGATTAATGTAATTTTTCCTTTGGCCAGCTCAGGAGTTTACGTTTCAAGGGCCATACCTAAGCCCTGTGGGTCCCGTGTCACCACCTGAAGGCAGCTCTCCTTCTGGAGGCTTCATGGCAGCTTCAAACCTTGTTTTACAGCCAGGATGAGAGCCGTGGGTCGACGTGCATCGCTTATCCCACTGCACGTGGTCTCTTGCAGCAGCACTCCGTGAGGCCCTCCTGCCTGCGGCCATTGAGATGGCACTGAACACAACAGCCCCTAAAAGCTGAGCTGTTTATTAGTGCTTTTATTAGTGTAGAGAGCGGGCAGGCATGTCCTCGGCCACCCCTAGGACGTGGTATAATGCTCCCTTTCTTCCAGTATGAATTTGGCTTTGCAGCTGATAGATAAGACAGCCGGAGTCAACACAATGTGCGTTGTCTTTAATCAATTGACATGCTAGATCCTTGACAGAAAAACACTTTGTACCCAGTGGTAATTATTTGTTCTCTGCCAGTCTTGGAGATCACACTGCTTTCGGTGTGATAAGCGATTGAAATATGGACTTTTTTTTTTTTTAAACCACTCCTCCGAGTGGTTTAAAGTCAAAGACATCAAACAGAGAAAGCCAGGAGTGGAGGAGTGACTCCGGTGCAAAGACCTGTCCAAGCTCTTGTTGTGAATTCCGTGGGAAGAGAAAGGCTTGTGGGTGTCTAACAGGGGGAGAATTTGGTACAAGTCCAGCTTGCTGAGGGTTCGGGTGAACTCAGACGCCAACAGGCTCAAATGAAGAGTTTTGGGGTCTTCACTTCTAAAACCTTTACTACCATCTGCAAGGTCTTTTCCATAAGCCAGCCCCGAGAGTGCTGCAGGGATGGGGACCTGCTCTAGGAGCACATCTATTGGAAAAGGATGTCCTATCTTGATTTAAAGACTTCGGGGGCTGTGGGACCATCCATGGTCCCAGGCAGGCTCTTTCATTTGAATGCATTTAGCTTCCCCCTGTCATGACCCCCTCTCCCTCCCCATTCTGGCTTTGTCTGCCAGATTAAAGAACTCTTTATTAGAAGTGTCTCCACAGAGGAATTTATAGACTGATGGAGCCACCTTTTCACCTTCCCTTTGTTAAACTAAATGACTTGAACTTTCGCTTTGCTGGCAGGCAGCTTGCCAAGCCTCACGTCCACCCTTGCAGCTCTTGGTTGAACCCTTTGTGATGCACCAGCATCCCTCCCAAGAGCTGCTGCCTGAGCGAGCCTCCACGTTGTGTGGGAGAGAGGGTGGCAGCGGGACATCTGCGGTCCGCAGGGATATGCCTGCCCTAGCGCAGCTTGGGGCCGTTCAATTTGGGATACGTTGTACTGACCACTGGCAAGAGATGCCGTGTTTTGACTCCTTCAGCCCCGCTTCCTCCGCCACCCATCCCCTCTGCTCCCCAAGTACAGGCTCTTCAAGCAGGAGAGGGCAGGCCGCTAAAGGGAAGAGGGCTCTTGAATCAGCACCTGTGCTGAGAGCCTGTCTGAGAGCCGAGGCGGCTCCAAGCAGCGCTGCCTCTCCGGGCTCAGTGGGCCATCAGGAGCCTTTGAGCTGTGGGCTTGCAGAGAGCCCGGCAGCACGGCCCATCAGCACGGCTGCTGGAGAAACCTCAGGGGCAGACCCCGGGGTAGGAGGTGGGAACAGGGGAGAGCTGCTGGCTTCTAGCATCCACCGGTGTTAAAGCTGCCAAACACACTGCGGGTGCCCCAGTGTGACCCACCTTACATGGAGGGATGGAAGACGTCATGGCTAAAAGTTCACCTTTTTCCACCCTCTGCTGCCCTCCTGCTCAAGCAGCCGGTGCTCCAGGGCACTTGTGGCCAGCACCGAGCCAGAGCAGCGTGTTTACAGTTACAGCAGCCTCCGAAAGCGTAACAGCACCCCAGCACTGCCGGTGGGATGGCTCTCCATCACAGGTGTTGAGACATACTGAATTCACAGGGCAAAGGGACACGAGGCAGCCCGAAGCTTTGCCAGCCTCCAGCGCGGCTGGTTCCTGGGTCAGCTTGCTTTCAGGCAGTGTCTGTCCTTCAGTCTGCCCACTACGCTGCTGCTGGCCCATTTGGTGGTGATCCTCAAGGTGCCTATGGGGCTTTTTTGGGGTTGAGATACACGCTCAGTACTCAAATACCTCTTTTAGTAAAGGGCTGCCCCACGAATTTAGCAAAGCAGCCCAGGAGCTGAGATTTCTAAATTTGCCCAGTCTGGTGGTATCTCCTCCAGACTTAGATGTCAAATGGTACCAGCTTATCTGCTAGGGATGGGCATTGTCAGCAGCATCTCAGTGCTCATCGCCCGTCCCCTCTCGATACCCATGCGCTGTCAGAGAGTTACTTTTGCATTTGAAGGGCTGGATCCTGGAAAGTCCCAGGTTCACCCTTGGACTCCAACACAAACAAAGGTGGAGACACTCCTGCTCCTTCAAGCAGAAATAAATACAGTACAAAGGTCCACCACGGATATAAGGACAACCTCCTTCCCAGCCATTAATGAGCATAAGGGATAGAAAGACCAGTTTGTACAAGAAGCCCAGACCAGGCTGGGCTTTGACGGCTGGTTTAACCCAACGGGCATGGCTAAGAGCCTGCAGATGTTGCAATGAGTCACCTTGACCCAGGCCTGGCACGAATTCCCTCCACTGGTCCAGAAGGGATTACAGGGACCAGGCTGGCACAGGGGTTTGGCAACGGGAGACAGAGCTTGGCAGCTCCGCAGCTTTGCGGCCAGGCTGTGATGAGCACTTGTTACCAGCTGATGGCTGCTGGGCATCCCGTGGATAATGAATGTGTGGCCAGCGTCCAGGTCTCAGGAGGTAACGAAAACTGGTAACACAAAATGAGCTCTTCAGCAAGTCCCTTGGAGAATGGGCTCTTGAGGAGCAATCAGAGATGCCATCCCTGTGCCAGCCTCCCCATTCAAGTGGCTTTCTCCTGTAGCTGGTATTAGCAAAATGCTTCACAGCACCTCTGGGCATCCCCGTGGTGTCCCACCTCATCAAACTTCAGCAAAGACTTCCAATGACTCTACCAAAATCTCTTAATGTTAATTCCCAAGTGGGGAAATTTATATGCATGGAAATGACTCTTGGAGTCACTGTCACCCTTTGAGGGCTACATGTCCTCAAAGTGCTTCTCTGCCAGCCTGGAGATGATCATATTGAAGCCCATCTGCAGCTCCTCAGTGTCTGAAAGGACTCTGCCTGCCTCCTTGCTTGGCGAAGGTTTTTTTAGGGGTGTTCAAGCCAGGTATATTGTGGGGAGCCTTACTGGCTTTATTTTCGTTTAAGGGAGAAAAACATTGAGGCTGTAGACTACCTTCTGCTGTAGAGCAAGGCAAGGAGGAGGAGACTGCAGCTAAATAGCCTGTGGGATGTGTTCATGTGGCTCCTTGGTGCCACAGCTCGTGTTTTCTTGAAGGAGGACCCTGCTGAGCAGGGAACAGCTTTGCAGCAGCCAGTGCAGACCCCCAACCCAGCTGCTGGAGGAAAAGCCAAGAAGAACCATGTCCTATGGACTTGGGGAGGCCATGAGCATTGCTTGGGAGGCTGAGCTTGGGATGGGCTCCAGCCTTTGGTGCTGGGGCAGCTCCACGGGGCTGTGTTACAACACATTGCATTGCTGCTCATGGCTGGAGCTGCTGTGATGGCTGCATGGGCAATTCCGGATGGCTCGTGCCATGTCTGCACAGGTGGGTCACTCAAAGCAGCTGCTCAGGCTTGGTGAACAAGTGCAGGAGAAGGGAAGAAAAGGGCTTCAGCCTGCCCTTGGTGGACAGTGAGCATGGCAGAAGGCTGGGCTGCAATCCTGCCCCTTGTTCTTGCCTCACCAAGGCTCTCTTAACATGCGATCAGCCAAAGCCATGCCGAAAGCAGGGAGAGGAGCCAAAATGGTTCCAGCCAGGGCAGGACACATGGCACCTCCAAGGCACAAAACTTACTACATGGAAGGAGGCCATTGCTGTGGCTGCCCCGCCAACGTGTGGTGGTTCTGGGCAGCCGCAGTGGCAGACGTGGGAGCGTTGCTCCAAGGCTCTGCTGTCGGCGTGGCAGGGAGGGCAGTGGGGCTCAGGCTGGTGGCATGGGATGGGAAGAACATGGTTTGGGCTTTGCAGAGACAGGACCTGCCTCTCCTGAGCCACCGCACTGCACTGAGGTTGTCTGTGCAGCTGCCCAGCTGGGTCTTCTGTCCAAGCACAGGGAAGCTCCTATTGACCTAAGTGGCCCAGGACAGACCCACCCTGAGCACCCTTGGCCGGTTGCTTGCTTGATACTGCCCTTGGGCGATGGTCTAATCCAGAACAAGCGACGGACTGGACGGTCTCTGCACCATGCTCTGGGCAGCAGCAGGATTTGTCCCAAAGGAAAGCATTTCTGTGCATGAACATAGGCACTCAAGATAGGCTTGGAGGACAGATCTGCACCTTCTCCCTCTCCTTGAGGCAAAGGGAAGTCCTCAGTCCCTCAGCCAGCTGCAGACCCCAACACACCTCCTGTCTGCAGCATCCATCTGGGCTGACCTCCGCTCCCCGTGGCTGGTTTAACACGCTCCCAGGGTTTGGGACTCCATCAGCTCTCCCAAAACAGCTTTTCACAGTCCAGCTGCAATTCTCCCCACTGTGGCCACCACATTGGGGATGGTCACTAGCCATTCAGCAGCACCTGGCCATGAGCTAGCAGAGGTGCAAACACACCCACACATTGCATCCTGCTCCCATTCCTCCAGGCGACAAAACCAGCAGGGTTTGGAGCTTCAGGAATCTCGCCTTCTCTCTTTATTGGGGTAAAGCAGCGTCATTTTGACCCAGTTCTGTTTAAACTCCTGGTCACTAATAAATGAGACTCCAAGAGACGACCACAATGACCACATCAGAGCTGGCCCCACCATCACAGCGCAGACGGGGATGCAGCTGAGCACGAGAGGCATCACACCCACCCCATCAGGTGTGTGAGGACGTGGTGGAAGGGGTAAACGGGGGGTGAGGGGTGAGGAACAGCCCCGGGCAGCCCCCGGGATGGGCTCGTCCTGGTGCCTGCCCCTCACCCTGTGCCGAGGCTGCGCCGGGGGCTCCAGCTTGGGGTGGGGGGCAAGGCAGAAATGACACAGCCCGGCCATTTCCACAAGACCAGCTTTAATATCAGTCATGAGAACGAGGAGAAAGCACAGAATCCATTAATGGGAAAAAATAAAAAAATTTTAAAAATTAAAAAATAAAATAAAAAAAAATAAAGAAACCCACCGCCCCGTGCCCACCCACCACAGATGGACTATCCAGGCACTGCAGACGGAGGAGCACGACACAGCAGCTGGGGGGGACGATCCACCGAGAGCCACCGGTCCGGCCCCTCTCCAGGGATGCTCACCTTGGGGTGACTGGTAGCGCTGAGGAGCCCCGGCGGTGGCCCGGCCTCGGGGGACCCGGCTTAGCTTAAGATTCATCACAGACTGACACGAAGGACAAGAACGTAAGAAGAATCCAAGAGCTGCGACTTTTTGTTTCTTTATTCTAATTCAGCCTACGACGTTAGTAATGGTGATTTCAGGGGATGGCTGGGCCCGCGAGTTCCTTCTTGTAGTGAAAATCAGAGACTGTAAAGAGGAACAGAGCTTATAAAGACAGATAGGAATATATCGCCATAAAAAGAACTGGCATGCAAGTGCTTTATACATTTGGCAGTATGTGAAATGGCGGGGCTTCGGTTTTGGTTTTGGTGGTGGTGGTCTCTTTGTTTTGTACAGTTCAAAAATGAGCTGCTGCCTTCACATCTTGAAGACAACCCCCCCACAGGAAAGGACAACACAAGTCAAGTCCAAGGCGCCTCTCGCTTGGTTTTGGCAGAGTGTATATATATAATATATATATATTTATTTGTTTTTAATGCATAGCGATTTTCTTCTTTTTTTTTTTTATTTTTATTTTTATTTTGCCCCCGTTGCAAACCTGAGCTCGGTCCCTGCTTTCCTGTGCAGTTTTCCTTCCTTAGGTGTTGGCACTGTGGAGCGGTCGGACGGTGTCAGCAGGCGATCTCCTCCAGCGTTCCCAGGGTGGCCTGCAGTGGCACGTTCACAGTGTGGCTGATGGTTTCCGAATGATTTGGCATGGGGTCACAAGTGCTCTGTGGATGGAGAGCGGGGGACAGGGTTACCCCGGGGCCGCTGGATGCTCCCTGTCCCTCCCCAGCTGCTACCTCCTTGCTTGGGCCGAGCCATAGCATCAATCCTTTGGAAATAACTCAAGCTGGGGCCGAACGCTGCATTGAATCCTGTGCTCAGCGCTGGGCCCCGCACCCCAAGGCGGCCATGGAGGGGCTGGAGCGTGGCCAGAGCAGGGCAGCGAGGCTGGGGCAGGGGCTGGAGCACAAGGCTGGGGAGGAGCGGCTGGGGGAGCTGGGGGGGCTCAGCCTGGAGAAGAGGAGGCTGAGGGGAGCCCTCATCGCTCTCTGCAACGGCCTGAAAGGAGGCTGGAGCCGGGGGGGTCGGTCTCTGCTCCCCAGGAACAAGCGATGGGACGAGAGGGAACGGCCTCAAGCTGCGCCAGGGCAGGTTTGGGTTGGATATTGGGAAAAACTTCTTCCCCCAAAGGGCTGTCAGGGCCTGGCCCAGGCTGCCCAGGGCAGGGGCTGAGTCCCCATCCCTGGGGGTGTTTAAAAGCCGGGGAGATGTGGTGCTTAGGGACATGGGTTAGTGGGACTTGGCCGTGTTAGGTTAACGGTTGGCCTCAATGATCTTAAAGTTCTTTTCCAACCTAAACGATTCTATGATTCTATGATCCGTATCAAGCGACTTCGCCTGCCTATGGACCCGACCGCAGGGAAGGTTCCTCCTCTCTCCCAATGGGGCTCCTTACCACATTTTCGTCATGGCTCCCTTCCTCCTCCTCCTTTCCGAGTAGGTCTAATAATTTCTCCTTGATCAGCTGCAAAAGAGGGAAGTTGGGTTAAGGTGGGCAGGAACAGGCAAGACATCTGCCCTGCCTGCATGGGCATCCAGGAGGCAAGGGGCAGCCTCACCCAACGGGGCTGGGCCCACAGCCCCAGGGGATGCGCTGGGTTTGGAGGACACCCTCCAAATGATATGGAGAAGGAGACAATCTTACCAAGAAAACCACCCCATGAGTCAAAACTGAACTCTTCACATGGAAAAAAAACCAAGCCCAAACCCTGAATTTTTTAAATATATTTGGGAGTTTATTGAAAAATGTCAGCTATGTGAGTGCCATTTCCCTTCACAGCCCCATTATTTCCCTTGCCGCCGTTGCTGCTGAAGAAAGTATTTTCAAGGGAAATCCCAGAAAGGTTGAAAAGTGTTTTTCTGAAAAACTTCCACTGGGGGAAAAGGAAAAAAAAAAAAAAGCAGCAAGCTAAGAATGTGAAAAATGGGGTCAGTTCCTAGGGAAGCGAGGTGGCTGCTGGCTGGCATGCAGAGATGCGTGGTGGGGATTCGGGACCCAAGGAGCCCAGAGGCACAACTCTGCCCTGGGGCACGACCGAGAGGAGGATTGCACCGAGCAAACGATGCAAAAAGCCCATCTCTAGGGTCAATATTTCATCTGATTTTGCCTAACCCACTGGAAAAGAACAGTTGCATCTGTTTGCTGCAATCTTAAAGAGTTTACAAATACTTTTGTTGAAAATTTAATGAGTTTTAGGTGCGCTGAACCCCACCTTGAAGAAACCCTGAGCAGATTAGATCAACAGTGTAGATTAGGCATCGTTTAAGACATTTTATTCCTTTTCTCGCTGTCTGGTGTGGGTTAAATATCTGTCACGGGTGACCATGAAGCTGCCCCGCATAGGGCATAGCTGGGCGAACCTGCTGGTGCATCCCCAGGTGTGCACGGGGAGCCTCTCCGAGGAGACAGGATGCTCTCTTAAGCCACGCTTGCCCAAAAAGAAGAGGAAAAAAGAAAAAAAAAAACCAAAAACAACAAGAAGAAACTATTTGCCAAGTTTTATAAGCAGATGTCAAACAAAGGAGTAAAACAGAGAAGAAAAATCCAAACTTTGTGAGGTTTCTTATTACCTTCTTATGAAAGAACCCCAAGAATAGGCGATTTTAATGAAATATTGTGTGCATTCAGCCTGAGATATCAACTGAGGTGCAGGTTTTGTTTGCACTCCGAAGCCATTATGAGGTTTATGCTTGTAATTTTCAATATATTTTATTGCAGAATAATGCCACCAACTGCTAACAGCTGCCCAGAAGGGACTGCGACGGGGAGCGACTGTCTTAAAACGTAAAGCCAGCATCCCAACTTTAATAACATTAAGAGGTTTTTCAAGCTGCCCCACCGAGCTCAGAGCAGAGACCGTGGTTGCCTGACATCCCTGGGCACCCACCTGGCTTTGCCAACATTAATGCAACAGCCACGAACGTCTCCTGACTGCAATATCCCACGGGATTAAAAATCCCTGGTCCCGTCATGATATGGGGCTGAGACAGGGCTATGAGAGCGCTGGACTATGCAGGTCTAAGATGTTGCATATTTGGGTGCAGGGGGCCCAAAGCCATTGCATTAAAATCACCAGGCAACGAACAGATGAGCTGAATTAGCAGGAGGCCCCTTCCCAGGGACAAGGGCAAAGGACCTTGGGCTGGGATGTGCCAAATTTGATGGGAACTGCCTGTCTCCAGAGGTGTTTGCATCCTTGAAAGTATCCCAAGCCATAAACTCATTCTTTCCTGCAACAGAACAGGACACACGTGGGTGTGTTCGGGTCCCTGGGATCATCTTGGTGCAAACCAGGTGCTCCTCAGCAGCTCGCATCCAGCTGCAGCCCCTCTCCCTGCCTCAATTTCCCCTTTTATAAACAAAAATCATGAGCCTGATGCCCAACACGAAGCCTTCTGCAAAGTGGCGATGAAGACTGGGAAAGAAAATCAGTGACTGGCGGGGAGGATGCTCCAGGGAGGGTTGTTTTGGACTGTGGCCCATTTAGGTGAAAAAAATGGGCTGGAAAAAGTGCAAACGGCAGGAGTGTGCAGAGAGCAGCTGGAATCTGCCTCTGTGCTCGTAAGGGCAGCGGCAGAGGATGCTGGAGAGACGATGCCCACGGCCAGGCTGCGACGGCATGGGACCACTGAGGCCTGTGTTGGCACCGCGGCACAGAAAAGTCAAAATCCCCTGGGAGATGCTGAGCTGCGCTGCTGCGCTGAGACAGCAGCGTTCACCGGGGGAAGGTGCTTAGGCAAAAAGCGATTAAAAATATACAGGGGTCATAACTCTGCAGCTGGAGGGCAGGAGGAGGGCGGGCTGCCAGAAAGCAACGTCCCCTCCAGACTGCTTATTGCAATAATCCCCATTAAAGAGGGCTTGCACTTTTCTCCGGATCAGCTGCTCTTGGCCACCGCGGAGCCACGGGACCACGCTGGAGCTCGTCTCGGTGCTTCCTAGAAAGCTCCTTGCTCCAGGGCTGCTGGCAGAGCTGCACACGGCAGATAACAGGGACTGGGGCTTTTCCACCCCTCGGCAGCAGTACAAGGTCTGGCCTCACTGCTTCTCCTGCCTGACGGCCGGACTGGGACTCAGGCATTAATTAAAGGTGTTTTTATGAGGAGATGATAACGGCGTGCTGCCGGGAGGAGCCCATCGGGGGACAGGGACAGGAGGGTGCAGCAGCAGGTCCCCAGCCAGCACCCCAGGCAGTGCAAGCTTCACAGCCTCATGAAGGAGGTGCTTAATTAGCCCAAGTGAGAAGCAAACCTCATGAGCAGAAGCAGGGTGCCAAGCGACCCTGGCTATGCCATGCCATGGCTGCATGCCAGCCCCCCGCCACGGAGAGCTCCCGCTGATGCAGGGACCTCCGCACCACGCTACATAGCTGTGACCGACTACACAGCACTGTTATACAGCATTAATTCTATAGTATCATTAATTAAAATTAATAATCTACTTGAGCACATTGGGCATGGAGAGTCCTGGTCCATGACCACCCCAGCCTGGCATCAAGGCTGGCAAACCCACACCCCGCCAGAGGAATAAGGCGAAGGGCGAGGGTCTTACCTCGTATATATAATCGAAGAGCTCTAGTATAGTGAGGATGCTAGCACCGATAAATAGCCCCATCTGGCCCCCAATGTCACCTAGGAGAGAGAACAACATGCAGATGGCTTTTACCCCTGGGGTAAATGCTCTTAGAGGCACCTGTGCCACCGCGGTGCAGCTGCCCTGGGTGCTGCTATCCCCAAGGAGTGGGGAAGCGCATCACCCCCAGAACACCAACAGCTCTAATGGCATGAAAAGCATCCCGGGAAGGACGTTGCTGGCCACCAAAGCATTTCTCCTGCTAAGGAAGCCATCAGCTGGAAGCCTGATGAGGACGCGATACCTCTGTAACTGGCATCCAAGGAAGCCATCTGGCAGAGTCAGACAGCAGGTTTCAGCCCAGGAATCCCACAGCCCAATTCCCAAACTGGGCGAGGGAAGGAGAAAGATGCGGGAGAAGAATTAGGTAACGTCCCCTGCAGCTGAGAAAAAACCCCAAACCTGCCCAAGAGAGGAAAGGGAGAGGGAAGATGGCCTGCCTTTTGCGGGGAACATCTCAAGGCTGTCTCTTCTTGAGTCCTACGATCCCCCAGGGCCGGGGAAGGGCTGCGGAGGAGGCACCCTGGGGAGAGGAGACTTCAGGGATCTGCTGGGAAGATAACTCCTGATGTGAGACGCTGTGCTACGCCAAACCCTGTGCTTCAGGGAAGACAAACCTCATGGATTTTGCTGTAAAACGCCCATGTTTCAACTGTGTCGCTGCTCAGAGCAAAGGCACCCACGGGTGGAGGGGCTACGGGACCTTTGCTGTGGGTGACCATGAGCCAGAGACAGAAGAAAGAGAGGAAAAAAGGTGCTCGGGGGCAAAGTGCTGGTTCAAAAGGGGCTGAGGACTGGGGGAAGATAAGACTCTGCCCAAAGCCTGCACTGCCCTGGGAATGAGGGTCGTGCAAGGTCGTGCAAATAAGGAGGCTTATGTCAAAGAGCCTTCACCCCCAGCCTCCTCTTCCTCGCTGTAGCACTCTTGGGGAACCCTCGGCAGGTGCAGAAGGGCTCACGGCATGTACGTTTTGCAGAGCTACCACTGCAGGGTGATGTGGGGGCACCCAACAGGACATGGGGTGCTCTGCTCCCCGCAGCGTCCCCCGTCCCAGGACTGGCTCGCAGCGCCTGGCCCCACGGGATGGCCTGGCTCCAGCTGTCAAACAAAGGTACCCGTCGCTCCCTGCATCCCAGGAGGGATTTGGGGATTCAGGGTGGCACATGGGGGAGCTGCAACGCTGAGCATGGGCACAGAGCAGGCTTGCTTCTCCTGACCGAACACCTCCACCCTGAAGACCCAATGGGTCCCCAGCACCTAGATCTGTAGCCAGCACCCATTAAGCTTCACCCAGTTTGAGGCTGAGCAACCCAACAACTCCTCCACCTTCTCCATCAAGCTGTGGGGCAGCACCCAAAGGCTCAGGGTCCTGGCTGCCCTCCCTGGAAAGGAGGATAGATTTGGAGCATATAAGAGGTGATGGGTAGATGGTTTTAAGAGCTGCCCTCCTCCACACACTACCGTTCCAGCATGGGGAGCACCACAGAGAGCATCCATCACCCGCTCAGCCCTGGGATTTCCAAACAATAGGGCCCTGGTAGCAAGCTGAGATGGAGCAGCTCACATTAACCTTTCACGGGTGACACACGGACTAGCTGTGGTCTCTGGGACATTCCTGGGACCTTCCAATACCAAGGAAGGAAAATAAGGGATGGGGTCAAAAGTGTGCTGGCCAGGAAGGTGGCTGGACCTTGCTGGGGTTTTCAAGGCAATGCACATAAGCTGTGCACCCACTCGTGGTATCTGTCTGTCCCATAAACACACACGGACTCCAGCAAAGGCTCACACGGACTCCAAAACGCACCCCCAATCTCTCCTTACCAAGTAAGGCTGCCACTTCATAGGCTTTCTTCTGCTCAATTGTCTCATAGTTGAGTGCTTCAAAAAATATGTCCAGCACAAGAATATTCTCTCTGTAGAAAGAGGACAACAGCATCAGCCCATCAGCCACCAGTGCCCTCATGTGCTTTGGGACAAGAAAAAAAATGGGACTTTGGGGCTTTATTCCCCTCTCTGTCCCGACTGTTCTCTTTCTCGGGTCCTCGGCAACCCACAGACACTTGGACCTCCTGGAGACCAAGACCATAGGGCACCAGTAGGTCTCTGGCAGCCTTAGGAGAAGCTGGAAAATGAGCTCTGGATCTCACTTTGATCATAACAACAAGAGTTCAAAGGATCCTTAATATGGAATAACTCTGCCTCCACAAGGCAATGATGTGGCCAGGGCTGGGAGAGGTCCAAGACAGCGGCTGCCTGAGGTCTACAGCCCAGACTTACGTAGAGAGCAGCCGTATCTCAGACAGGGCCAGCAAGACTGGGGCTCCTTGTCAAAATAAGAGGCGTTTTTGCACTTTTTTTGGTGGGTATGGAGCATGCTCATGAAGACAAGGCCAGGGAAGGAACATAAAGTTGTCTGGAAATGTCTACTGAGAAGAAAGCAACCTACACCTCATCTCTTCAAGGGTTTCACCCTAACCTACCCTGGAGGACATACCTCTGTTTGGTGATGGAGGCATTGGCAAGGTCTGGTCTTAGCACAGGCTGGTTTAATCAGCCAATGGGGCTTTACAGACACTTTCCCCCCATAAAGCAAAGATCTGTTTTCTGCAACACTCACGAGATATATTTTTCCGACTTGTTGAACTTCTTCTCCAGGTACTTGGCCGAGGTCTTGCTGGGGATCTTGACCATGGAGAGCTCTTTGTTGTATCTGGTCAGGTTACAGGGTGTCCTGCAGATGCAGTAATTGCTGTCCTTTTCAGCAAGCAAACCTGGAGAAGGTCACAGAGTCAGACCTCGTGGAGTGAAGGACACCCAGCAGATCTGGCAGCAGAGGTCATGCCACCCAGAGAAGGGCCAAGGAGTCACATTTCAGAAGAGCTGCAGGAAAACCAGTCCTGGCCATTTATCTCCCGCTTCATTGCACGGCCATCCCCACCATCTCGGAGAGAGGCCTTTTGCTGGGGGCTACACTCTGTTACCAGCATCTTCTCAGGGAACATGTGGTGATTGAGCCTCCTAAATCCAGACCTAGAATGGGTTCCTCCCTCCCAAACCCAGACCCAGAGGTCCTCCCCTCCTACATATCCTGGGGTGCCCGTTACCCTGAGGGTTTCTGCGCTGACAGAGCCCCATGCCCCATGTAGAACCAGAAGAAGCTTTATCCCAGGGTGCACCCAGCCCTTCCCAACAAGTTGGGTCTCATCAAAACCCATCGCCGGGTGGCAGCTGCTCTGGATCACCCCAGTCCTGCCCGCCAGGAGGATGCAGGCTGCTGGAAGTCCCTGCAGCTTGGGACACCCGTGGCACCCAGGGATATCTCTTGGTACTCACCGAGCGCAGGCTCTGCGCATTCCTTATACTGCTCTGGGGTACAGAAGGGAGCATCCCCTGCATGGAAAGGACACATCCATCAGTGGGCATCGGCCACCGCTGCTGCAAGGGAGCTGGGGACCGCTGGGCTCTCCCCTGGGACCACAAGGACCGCTGGGCTCTCCCCTGGGACCACAAGGACCGCTGGGCTCTCCCCTGGGACCACAAGGACCTCCCTTTAGCAAAGTGAACCCAGGCTGGGGATGGGCAGCAGAGGTGTTGCAGTGGGGGCCTGCCACGAGGCCTCTTCTTGCAAACCAAGGAGGTGGCGGCTGGAAACACCACCCAGGGGTGTTGACTGGGGTTAAAAAAGGGGAAATCAGACCCAAGTCCTTCTGCCACATCTTGCCCCTATTTCAAGGCATTTTGTACAGGCTATCAGCATCCTTCTTTCCTTAGGGAACGGTATTCCCAGCTCCTTTAATCCCTGGACCCTTTCCAGCTTGTTAACCCTTAATGACCCAGGCTGGGTGGAGGGAGGGGGTCCCTCCCCCCTCGGCACACTGACCTGGCATGTGAACCATTTTGCAGTTGCAGTTTTCCACAATATACCGGGTCTCGCAGTCGATCCTGCAAGCTGTGATACTGTAAACGGGAAAGAAGTCTAAGCCCATATCCGACGAGCGGCATTCACCCCACGGCGGAGGCAGGTACGTCAGCTGCAAGAGAGGGAGGAGCGGGGTGTCAGGGGACATTGGGGACTGGCAGCGAGGAGTGGGGCGCAGCATCTCCCTCCTCTTGCCACAGAGGAGCCCCCAGAGCACAACTTTAATGATGTTTTTAAGGAGGAGATCAAGCGGTGCTGTTGCAGGAAAAGGTCACAGAAAGATTTTTGCCAAGTGAGAGCCTTTAGGAAGCTCTTCTGCTCCAGAGCTGCTCTCCTGCATCCCTCCAGCCGAGCATCTCCAGGAGCAGAGCCACAGCAGGATGGTGCATTGGAGATGTGCAACACCAGAGGTTCTCCAAGACCAGCTCTGCGGTCTTTCTTGCACCATCGGGAAAATCCTGCCCATGCAGGGACCTAAGGGAGGCTCCGACCTGCAAATCTTCTCTGACTTTGGTGAGAGCAAACACGGGGTTGTTGGCACTGGTGTGTCGACAGCTCCCATCTCCAGCTTCCTCCAATCTCTAGGCTGTGCTACTACATGCCACTCATGGGGACAACGCAGACAGCACTGGTGACGTTGAGGAGCAGAAAGGGGTGGTAGTGAGAGCCTGGCAATAGCTGTGATTGCGCCGGTGTGAGCAAAGCTGCCACATTTGCACTGTTCTCTTCTTCAGGCACTGCTCTCGTTGATGAAAAATGCAGCAGATCACAACGCTCAGAGAGGGCCAGGGACTTGGGAGCACATGGAAAGGACCGAGAACAGTTCAGCAACTAGAGATTGCTGCAGAAGGTGCAAAATGCCAAGGAAATGGCGTACTGGTGCCATAAGGAGCCCCCAAACCTCCGTGCTCCCCATGGAGGGATGGCTCCGCTCAGAGCAGTGCTACCATGGGCGATGGTGCCGGACTGCAGCCTCGGAGAAGGCGGACAAGTCAATCATGTCCTTTTCCAAACAGCCAGGCCCAGGGAGAGCCCTGTGGAGCTTGATACACGTTATCCACTCTCCTGGCACCCCATGATGATGAGGAACCTGTCATCTTCTCCCCTGTTTGCACACCACCTTGCGTGAGGCTCCGAAGTTGCTCTGCTCGTGCAATGCAAACCCTTCTGCTGTTACTGCTTTCGTTTAACACAAATGCAAAGGTAAGATAAGCAGGACTCCACAATCCACCACAGCAACCTTAATTCAGAGCCCAGAGCATGTTGGAGGAAAAACAGTCGCTCTCTGGCCCCCACGGCCAAATCTACCTTGTTCCTCTTCTGTCTGCAGCTTGGCAGCCTTTCCTGTTTATCTTTGCTAAATGCTCTGCACTACTCTTTGCTAGAGAGCAGAAAATAGCATTCCCCTAACCCCTCCTTCTTTGTGTTTTAAAGCAGCATCCAATTTGCTGTGCTTTGCTCCAAACACAGAACGTTTTGTGCTGGCAAAGCACATTGGCTGAACAAAAACATTCCTTTAAAAACTGTAGTAACATTAATCACATCCTAAAATAAATATGTAAACATATGCTGATGGATTACAAGCCTAGGATCTAGTGGCAAGGCTCTACGGTGCTTGTTTTGGGTCTCTTCTGGAGAGGTGTGGGAAAGGGAGGAGAAAAGAGATGGCCCACAAAGTGGAGGCACATTGCAGATGCTGTTGGATGAGTAACGAACCCCTGAATCCTTCAGGCTTGGACCTGGAGTAACTACGACAAAAATACCAGGGCGTGAGGCATTTGGAGCCCACGCTCTGCTCTAGGTCTTCCCCAGGAGATCTCCTGCAAGAGCAGAGCTCCAGCTCTCCAGTGCAGCCTGTGCGAAGATGTTCACCTTGTGCACTAGCTTGCAATGCTGGGGTGCTGGTAAATCTCCCCATGGCTTTGAATTATGAACCACTCAGTAGTTAAAAACCCCTAATGGGCTTAAAGTGCAGCCAGGAAGAGAAAGATGAGTTGTTGGGATGAACGCGTCTTGTGGTGATGACAGTTGGGTACGCGAACAGTCTGCCTTGGAGGGGCATCAAACCTGGAAGCTAAAGGAGAGTTTGGGGAAGATGCCAGGCTTCAGAGAAGGTGATCCTGCCCTCTTGGGCTGGACAAGCTCTCAACTCAGCCAAGCCAAAGTAATCCCTGCTCTAGGAACAATTTTGCCAGGAACAGTTCCTATCCAGGAATCCAGAGGCACTTTGCTTATTCCAGCACTTTGCCTGCTGCATCTACAGGCACTATACTGGTTCCCAGTTACTTCTGTCTCTAACAGGCTGATGCAGGCTTTACGGGACCAGCTGAAACCATGGACATGGCAACCCTGTGGCATACGCATCTTCTAGATGAGCCACAGGTCCTCCCCATGATGAGATGGTAGTTCAAGGTCTTCCCTTGCATGACCCCAAGGACAGACCCGAGAAAAGCTCAGACCCTGCCCACACAAGGATGAAGGGGGTCCCCATGTGACGGTGAACCCCTCTTTGGCTCTGCTTCCCCCACCAGCCGGGAATCACCAACCCCTTCCTTCACAATGCTCCTGCGAGCATCCTCCCCGGTCTCAAGTGCCAAGGAGACAGAGACCTGTGCAGTGATGTTCAGCCACGGCAGATCTGCGTGGTCTGCTCAGCGCCTCTGCGTCCTGGTGTGCACATGCAAAGAAACAGGGTGCTATGCATGCCCTAGCCGGCATCGCCCATGGGTGCCCAGGCTGCTCGCTGAGGGACAGGAGCTCTGGCATTCCCAAAATCTGCCTCAATCCATGCTGCTGCTCAAGCTGCTTTGAAAAGCAACAGCAGCAAGAGCTACTCAGCTGCTCGGAGCGACACGCACCGGTCTCTGTGCTCAGCGGGTCTGAGCCGAAGAGCAGACAATATCCACAACGGGTGCGAAGATGCAGCAGGTGATGGAGGGATCCCATCTGCAGGGACCAGCTGAGGCACTGAGGGAAAAAAACCAGTTCCCAGCAATCTCGGCATCCTCCAAGAAACAGCCTGCCTCTGAACGGGATGGCTTTCAAAGTCAGCAAAGCAGCACCTTGGAATGAAAATATCAAAAGCGCCTTTGTGACAACAGCAAAGTGCTGTTTGAAGGGGATCTTTTCTCATTTGCTTTACACTTGCAATATAATAGAGTACCAGATGCCATCATTTAGTCATCCGCGGTGGAGAAAGGGGCCCATATGTTGCACGTTGTATGATAAAGGAGAATAAATAATTGCAGTCTCAGATGGAATCAGCTCTCTTCCAAGCACAGCCACACACAAATCTTTTAAGCCCTCTAAATTTTATTCTGAATGTAGGTGACGGGATCAGAAAACGATGGAGTCGCAATCAGATATTTAGCTTACACGCTTTTTTGCTCAGCCAGCGTTGGGATTTGAGCCACGGTGCTTGTGAACTGGCACCGCCTCTGCAGGAGGTGCACGGGCCGAATGATTAATTAAACCCTAATCAATGCAACTTCATTAACAGAGTTACGGCCTGTTCTGTAGCCAGGACCACGAGCACTGACTACCCTCATACCGCGAAGCAAAGCTGGTTTGCATCTCCCCAAAAGCATGGCGTTCCCTGGGGATTTGTTGCCCCATGCACACACTTGTACATGCACAAGCGTGCAAGTACAAGTGTGCAAGTGCAATTCACTTTTTTCTGGCTTCCTAAAAATACAGGAATAGGTGCAACACATCTCCCCTGCCACATGCCAAGACTTTTGTTCTTTCCATCACTCTCTGAATCGCTGATACTTAAGAGCAGAAAAAGTCTCTTGGTACATTTAACACCCGTAGAGGATTTTTTGCTCTGCAATATAAAGGCAAACCTGTTTTGGAGAAAAGCACGTCATCTCTGGGACTGACAGGAGACTCCAGGGAAGCTCCAATTTCTACTTTTTAAAGGGAATTTCCCCAGTGACACTCCTGCCCATGGAGCAGAGCCCTGCGGGGTGCGACACAGGCACCTCGGTGCTGCCTTGTTTTATATTAATCCCTGCTTCTCATGCCTCTGTAACAGAGGGCAGGACTCCTTGCTGCTGGCCATGCCTCCGAGCAGAGCCCCGAGATGCGGCGGCTGTAACCAAAGCATCTCCCACACCCCGGGGACCGGCACCGGGAACCCATGCGCTTCCCGCTCCATCGCCGGCTTGGTGGGAAGCAGCGCTGCAGCAAGGCTTCACTTGAAGTTTGACAGGCAAATCTGTGCTTCTTCCTCACGGGCAAGATTTGAGAGACAAATCTCCCTGGGCTGGCGGGTTGGACCCTCCCTCCCCTGAGCAAGTCAATGAACTCTTCTCTCTCCAAGGGGCTCATCAAGGGCTATTACCTGGAGCCTCCATGGTAATTACAGCTTGAAAGACTCATTGCTTCCCTCATGCTCTGTAATTTGTAATCAGAAGCAAACTCTCGGCTGATCAGCAGCCAGATACGGATGCGGGACCTCTCCGGAGGGAGAAGGCACATCATTAGGGACCGGGCTCTGCAGAGAGTAGGGGAGCCACATTTCCCAGATCATGCCTCAACATCCAAAGGTAATTTGGTCCCAGGAAAGCTCCCTTCGCCTTTCCCAGGTGGTTTTGGCGAGCAGGCATCAATGTACCAAGTCTCTGATGTCGTCAAGTCTTGTCCTGACCTTTTATTTCCAGTTATCTCCGAAGGCAGCTGCTCTGTTACCGTCTGTGTTTGGAGCCACAGCAGCATCGCTCGCAGGCACGAGGCGGCTGCCAGGAGCGCGGGGTCGCACCCTCTGAAATGCTCCCCGTCATTCTTCAGAGAGGAGAGTACCCAGCCCCAGAGCCGGCTGTGGTTTTACCCATCAAATAGTGCACCTCGCAGTGAAGGACTTACTTAAACCAAGGGGCCAAACTCTTTGCAGCCCGCAGCGGGTTTCCTGCCCTGAAGGGCAATGGAGCAGGATCCCGTGGTTCTTCCCTCCAGCCCCCGTGGCTTTTCCCCCCACAGACCAGCCCCGTCTCTGCTCCCGTTGCCTCTCCCGCCTTGGCACAGGAGTCGCAACGCCCTGCTAGCTCTGGGGTGAATGCAACAGTGAACCATCCACAAGAGCATCCCTCCTTAACCCCCTCCTTGCCAAAAATATGCTTTTTCCGGGCTGTAACCTCAAGCAAAGCCTTCGCATCCAAAGCGCTCAGCCCCAGAGAGCTGCCCCAGCAACTCATTTCAGACATCTGACATTGGAATTTCCTGCCCACGATGCTAACGAGGCCGCTGCATCGCCTGGAAGAGCGCACCGGGGAGCTAAGCCCGCCTCGCTAGCCAGCAAACAGGAGCGCGCGTGACGGAGCAATCCCGCCGACCGCGGCCATGTAAACAACGCAAACGGGAGAGACGCTAATTGGATTTGATGCCTCTCCCCTGCAGCCTCTCCTGGGCTCCGTGGCGTGCAGCCACGCAGACGTCTCCGCCTCTTGAGAGAATCGCTTTCCCCTCTTCCAGATGATGCTAATTTGGGGTTTGGTGCTGGACCGGCAGAGGCTGCCCAAGGGTGCTGAGCTGCTCCGCTCCAACCTGCTCTGCTACCACCAAAAGGCGAGCTACTTCTCTTTGAAGCTGGAGGGAAAAAACCCATAAAAGCAAAAGGAAAAGCAGGGGTAAAGGCAGCAGGGACAGTTTCTGCCCTCGGTTCCTGCAGGAGAGTAGTGCTGAGCTCTGATTTTGCTCCGCGGCCGTGGCAGCTTTCCAAGGGCTGCCTGCCCATACCCCTCCCCAGCACCGCGTGGTCTCACGCTTATAGAAATTCAGCTTCAGCCTCTAATTGAGGTTGACAAACTCACGTCCTCGCGCTTTCACAATTGTTAATACTTAATTAATTAATGAAATGCTTTTTAAATTCTCTTGATCCCAGCGATTAGGGATTACGACAATCAGTTACGAACTGGCAGGCGCCGAAAGGAAAAGGAACAAATTGACTTGTCTCCTTAAAAGCAGGATGGATCTTGCTTGCCTGAAACGCAAGGAAAGGAAGGGCTGCTCTCGGCAAATGGGGGGGAAGCCGGCCGCGGCAGCAGGGGCCGTTCAGCACAGCCTCCTCCCTGCCACAGCCCTTTTTCATGGCCACGCTGCTGGCCTTTGCACGCTGCTCTCGGCACTGAGCCTCCCGATAGCTGCTGACATCCATCTGCAGCCGGAGAGATCTTTTTTTTAAAATTTATTTTAAGTGGTATCTCTGTTTTTTCTGCATATTTAAATTCACGCAATAGGGAAGACGTGGAAATGCGGCGGAGATGTTTCCAGCATGAGGCTGGGGCAGTTTCAGCCCAGTTTGCAGCTGGGCTCTGCGACGAATCCGGCTTTGGGGATGCATCCTGCATTGACTCAGCTCTGGGCTACAGCTCAGCCCCTCTCCTGCCTCCGCCACGTGTGGGTCCCCGCCTGATGCCACCGAACTTCAGGCAGCGATCATCAAGGAGGGATGCAAACCTTTCCCTGAACATTGCAAAATCTAGATGGGGTGTGTTTGCATTTGCTCCAAATGAAATAACAACCAGAAACCTCCGTTCTTTAATGAGACATCAAATAGCATCAACTTAATAGAATTTCAATCCCAGGCAACTTCAGCACTTGTAAAATGCTTAAAAAGCTCGGCGTACACACAGCTCGCTGGCACCATCTCCCAGTTAATGATGCTGGAAGACGCTATTTGCCATCTACCTTTGCTGTGCCGGGTGCGATGCGGCTGTTCCTTCTCATTTGGTCCCCTCATGCAAGCACCAAAACCGTTCTCTTTAAGGACAAGAGCTTAACCCTTCCAGCACCTGGAAGGTCCCCCTGAGCAGAGCTCGGGGACGTTATACAGCCCACGAGCCCCCTGGGGCTGGAGGTGAGTGGGCACCAGGAGAAAAACGTGATTTTGGAGCTCCAGGCTCCTCCAGGTCCCCATTTCCTTGGAAATAATTTTGCAAATCAAATAGCAATACTGAAACCTCCTGTGGCTCCCCAAAAAGTCAAGGGCAGCCCCTTCTGAGCCTCATGCCGGGTTTGCTCCCAGGACCCGCTGGACGGCTGCTCTGGCGCTTGCTGCGCTGACCATCTACAACTCGCTTCTAGCACCCCGCCAAACCAGCTGGACCCTTTGCTCACGTGCAAGCTCTGTCTTAAGCTGCAATAAGCTCTACCCTCTCCCTCCTGGTCGCCTCCTTGGCATAGCTATAGCCAGCGGAAGCACTCCCCCCTCATTCTGCCGGACGCCATCGGTTGTATTTGTTGGCCTACACTGGCCCAGCTCTTACAGAGGTGCCCGGTTTGGGGGGTGCACGGTGGGAGCTGGACTCTCTGAAGCTCTCCTGTCCTCAGCGAGCAGCTTTCCATCTTTTTAAAAAAAATCCTCTTATCCATATCATACGGTGAAGGGTTAGCAGGAGCACCCAGACCATTGCTTCATCTGCATCCCCGACGGTTTCTCTTACTGACCCTCCTAAGCAAGCCCCTTCCAACCTCTCCCCATTCAGACAACCGCTCCCAGCCCCGACTCATTTCCATCACTTGCCTCCAAACCCGTCCTTTTACAAACAGGTTGATTCACTCCTAAGGCTGTTTTCCAAGCAAAACCACTCTGCTGCCCTACAAAAACAGCCACGCAATTGTTTTCTTACATCTCCTGCTTTGAATCGTTCCTGTGCAATGAAGTTTTCTATGCGTCCGGCCACCGCTGCCTGCCAGTTTGCTTCTTGTTCTTGAATTAATTCAGTCTGATGATATACTGGAGGAAATCAACTGGGAGAGTGTGTGGGATTGAGGGAAACAGAAAGAAATCAGAGAGTAAATGTTTTTCCAGGAGGAGGTGTAAGACCGTAGGTAGGAGAAGATGCTCTGAGCAAGGGTTAGGAAACACGGGAAATGCTATTTAATTGCTCCCAATTTTCAACTGCCACTGCCTACACCCTGTTTGGAAATATGAGCTTCAGAGCAATCGCTGTCAGACCCCGAGTCCCATTTTCTTGCCTCTGTAATCACACTTCTTGATACTGCAGTTGTTGGTAGCTGATGCTCTCTGTCCCATGCAAGCATTACGAGGGGATGAGTCTCCAAGGCACACTAGAGCCCTATTAAACAATATTGCTCCATCTTCAAACCTGTTGCTTAATTGAAGCCTCTTAAATTTTTATTGCCAAGTTGGCAGAAATTGCCATTTTTAGTGCGCTTTTCATCTTCTCTAACGCGCCGTGCCGATGGCGTAGTGGGGAGCAGCCGGGCTGGGGAATTAACATTATCTGATCCCATCCGTTATGGGAGAGGCTCGGGTGATGCCGCCGAGATGCTCTAAAACCCAGCTGGAAAAAGGGGATTAAAAGGAGTAAAACCCAGGAGGAATTTGTCTTTCTGCAGGGGATCAGCCCTTCGAAATATAACTTCCAGGGTGTCCGCCCATGCCTTGATGCCATGGACCAGTGCAGGGGTATGGGGGGATACTGCAGCCTCCCCAAGGCCATGCACAACCCAAGGTCCGGAGAGGCTTGTTATAGCACCAGGCTCATCCAAAACAGCCAGCAAAAGGGAAAAATTGAGGTGGATCCCTCCAAAGCCAGGAGCAGCAGGAGCTGAAGGGCACTGCCCTCCTTGGGGTGGTCCTGCCCTCCCCTGGGACCCATCTGGAGGGTGCCGGCCCGGCGTGCCCCGAGCCAGCTCCTGCGCAGCTCCGGGTTTTGCCCATTCATGAGAAAACAAACCTTATTCATTAGACCCAGCAATTGCCATGGAAACCGCTACCCTGTGAGGCCGGAGCATCTCTCGCTGCAAGGCACGACGGGGACCGCGGCCGGCTCTCCCCGTGAAAAACAGTGCGAAAACCCCAGAAAACAGCAGCTATGGTCTCGTACGTCCATGTAAACCACTCCAGCTCCTTTCATGTTGCACTCGGACACAGCCACTGCCGTGGTGTATGGAAAGTCACCCAGAGGGGATGTTTGCCACTGTCCTCCATCAAGACACTCCTGTTTTAATTGCAACTGGCCATCGTGTGGTTGCCTTCTGCTGCGCCGCCTCCTGAGTTGCTTTAGGGAGCTCAGTCCTGGCTCCCCTTAAACTTCAGGGGATCGCTTTGGTCTGAGATTTCAGACAGAAAGCATCTCCCTCTAGGCACGAATCCGCAGCAAAGAACCAGCTTGGCCTACATAACCCAACCACCACGTTTTATGGAGGAAACCTCCTGCTGGCATTGCCTTTGCAGGATTGCTTTTGCTGACTCAGCACGCGCAACCGATACAAGGGCAAAGTCCCTCTTACAATGCTACTAGTGCAAACCAGCGCAACATCATCACGGCATTAACGATGCAGTTCCCAAACTGGTGAATGTATCTTAAAAGTGTCACTCTGCAGGAATCAGAGGGCTCAGCCACTACAGAAGGAGGAGAAAAACTGATTTTGTTCCTTTTTTCAGACTGAGAGCTAATCTTAAAGGGAGATTTAATGAGATCACACACCATCACAGAGCCAGCGTTTGCTTTCGACAAGGGGCTTTTGGAAAGCTCGCAGTATAAAGATCCAGGATTTATCGCCCCGGCACCAAGACACAAGTCCTCGCTTGCGCTAAGCGGCTGCATACCTGGAAAGGCAGGAAATCAGTAAGTAAAGACCAGTAAATACTCTTATTTCCAGACTGGGATGGAGCGGACAAAGGGAGAGATTTAAGTATGGCCACAGGGAACAGGAACAGAGCCACAAATAAAGCCACGAGCCTCTAATCCAGCCACAAATAAATCCCCTTCACCCCAAAACCCGTCTCAAGGACGATGCATGGCTCCCACCATCACGCCAAGTCTGCCGAATCCCACACTTTTTTTTTTTTATCGCTGGGAAAAGTGCTTATAACTAACAGAGAGGCTGCTCTGAGCTGGGAGACGTGAAACAACCTTCTCTTTATCTTTATTTCTATTCTTGTCCAGCTGGAGGATCATTTTGTTCATGTTTCATGGTGTAAAACACATGGTCTAGGACCCCACTAACTGGCTGGACTCCGTTTTCTGGGTGATGTTCGTGGGCTTTTCCACCTTTTGCTCTGACTTATTGAAGGAGCAGCACGTGCCTGCCCCAGAGGTAGAGATTTAGTAGGGAAAAAAAAAAAAAAAAGACTAAATCAGGGGTCTGAATAAAAGATATGCATTCAGGGCTTGAGAAGGTGGGTGATGCCCAGCTGGTCCCTGAGGGGTAATTAGAGGAGGCAGTAGCATGAGTATGCTGTAATGGTTGTAATTAGGTTAAAAAACGACTTTATGGAGAGGAATGCTGCTCCCGGCAGGCAGCTTGAAGAGCCCTCCGGGTCTCCTGGGGAAAGGGGTCACAGCCGCGGAATAATTTTAAATCAGTTACAGAGCCCCTGGCCCCGAGCAGAAACGCGCCCTTCCCTCTCCCAGCACCAAAACTCCGGCAAAGCCTGCAGAAGAGGGGACACACTCGAGCTAAGAGTCCCCCCAGATCTGTTTTTCTTGTCATCTTCTACATCTTCCCCACCTGGAAGGAGGCATGGTTTTTTTCCCTCTCTCCCAGCTGGCTGTCTTCCTGATAGGAAATCTAATTTTTTGATAGAAATAATGAAATAGTTAATGCTGGCAATGGGATGGGGAAGATTTACAGCAGCTGTCTTACAAGTTTCCAGCATTTACGCTATTTCTATCTTTAAACAAAGTCCTTGAGATCCTCGTTGCAGGCTCCAGCTCTCAGCCACGCTCCCAAATCTTGCTGAAGCCGGGACGTTTAAGGAAGACAAATCTTTCCAATTACCGCTCACGCTGCCAGGCGAGCTCGATTCGAGGAGGTGTTGCCAAACCCTTTCAGCATCAGGCGGCTGCACTGCACAACACGACACCCTGCCCAGCGCTGCCTGCTAACGGGGCATGCAAAGTGCCACGTACGCGGCGGGCGATGCCCTTCTCCATCGCCAGCCTCGGCATCTCCGCAGTTAGCTTTTTTCTGGAGCTAACGTGGTCTCACTAAGGGGGTGCTGGTTCTGCCAGAGGTATTTTTCACAGCTGACAATTTGCTAAGCAAAAATCCTGCTCTTTGGCGCTGAGAAAAGAGGAGAGGGCTTCGCTCGAAGGCATGTGCATGCTGGGGATGGAAATGCAAGACCCCAACAGGGGACCCTCTGCTCTGACATAGAATCAGAAACGGTTTGGGCTGGAAGGGACCTCCAAAGATCCTCTAGTCCAACCCCCCTGCAATGAGCAGGGACATCTTCAACTCAATCAGGTTGCTCAGAGCCCTGTCCAACCTGACCTTCAGTGTTTCCAGGGATGGGGCATCGACCACCTCTCTGGGCAGCCTGTGCCAGTGGTTCACCACCTTCATCATAAAAAATTTCTTCCTTATATCTAACCTGACATGGGACCCTCTGCTCTGACACTACTTCCTCCATGACCTCTGGCAAGTCACTTGTCCTCCCTGGGGTAACCCAGCACCCGCGAGCCGCCGGGAAGGGCTCCCGCACGCAGCCGTTGTGGGGGATAACCAGCCGCTGGCCCTAACCCAGGGCCGCATCCAGACCCCGCTGCTCTGCGCCGCATCTGCCAACGGCAGCTATGGGCAAAGGGCTGACCCCAGCGCCGCCGCCTCGCTGCGTGGAGGCCCCTAGACTGCTTCAGGAGATGCCCAGAGAGAGGATGGATAAGGCATTCAATGCCCAGTAATTACTGCCAACAGTAACGTATCAGTTTTCCACCCTTCCAGATTCTCTGCCTCGCAGCATGCCCCACGGAAGCAATGGCGAATGCTGCTGGGTCCCCTGGGACGGCGGAAAGCAGCGGTGGAGCGAGGTGAGGATGTTGGGCATGCACGGAAGGGCTTGTGTCAAGGGAATGGGCATGAAAAATGCCCCTGATGGGTTTTCAACCCCGTTTCTGCTTTGGACTTCAGCAGCTGCTGCCTCAGCCCCTGAAGAGCCCTTTGCCTTCGCTGTTACTAAGGTGTTACACTCCAGACGAGAGCCCTGGGCGCTAATAAAGCTGCTCATTTTCTCCAGCCCACCGGACTTCCCACGAGATACGAACCGACAACAGCGAAACATTTCTCTGCTTTAATTGAGAAGTTTCCACCTGGTGCTCGCCCACCAGGAACCCACACCGTTCGTTATCTCCTGGATGATTACACACAAGCATGCCGTAATGAAGGAGGGAAGATCTGCATCCAGGCTCGCTGAAATGCAGCACCTTCAGTTGTATTTTGGTACCTGGTGGCCATGGAGAGATGCCTTAACGATGTATTTGCTGGTGAAATCCTCGCATTGCTCTGAGCTGAGGTGTAATGACTGCTGCTCTGATCTACACCAAGGTTTAATCAGAGCAAAGCCTCCAACAGCTCTTGTTCGCTTTCCTCAACTTGATTTATGTCTCATTTGAGGGTGGATGTGAGAGCAGGGAGGAAAATGAGAGAGGCAATGAAGCAGGAGGGCTAGGAATGAAAGCACCGGGGCCAAGCTGGGGGAAAAAATTATTCCGCTGGCCGGCTTTCCGAATGCCTAACCAGGATTTGGGTCTAATGACGCTACGTCACATCGCATCCATCTGCACTGTGATGATGTGGCACCGCTGGGACCCAGGGAGGGTGATGCATCCCGAGCCATGAGCGTCCCACCACAGGTTATAATAAATAACGTGACTATTTCTGTGTTACCTGAAAGGATTCACGCTGTTCTACATAATGAAACACTCCCCTCTTGTCTCTTTTTATATCCTTGGAGTGTGAGAGCCTTTTGGCAAAAAGCATCCTTTCTCGGTGGGTTGGAAGGTACCCAGCACATTGAGCGACTGCCACAGCTGAACCATAACCAGGGAAGAGCAAGGCAGGGAAATTACCAGGGATGAAGTCCCTTCTGTGGCCAAAATGACAAGGATTGTGGGCAATGCATGGGAAGCAATGCTGAAAAAGTTGGCTTCATCCCAACCAATTTGAAGCAAAGGCATAAAAATAGCTGTTAAGGATGAAGATGCCTCTCAAGGGGCACCGGTACGTAGAAGCAACCTCTCATACGGACCCGCTGAAGGTATCTTGGTGTGTAAATGAAATTTAGGACTTACCCTTTGCTCTTGGGTGGCCACAAAGGTCTGGAATCCAGGGGCCACCCCGAACCCCAGCTCCTGGACAAAAGGTGGCTCAGACTGGCTGTGGATCTGGACTTTGACTCCAGCCTCGAATGTCGTCTCCTCTGGAAGAAGAAGGGGGTGGTTAGTGGGCTGTGGTGGGTGGGATGGTGTCCCCCAGCGTGGGCATGTTTGTCCCTCTGTGGAAAGTTCTATCTGGGCAAGCTCTGCTGCTCAAAAGCAGGAGATAAGCAGTTGGGAGTGCTCCACCTGGATGATCAGACTTCTGGGCATCAAGGAAGAAAACCCAGCAGCAGCACTTGCCGTGAGCAGAGCACACCCAGGACTCAGCCCAAATCACCACTGCTGCCCACCGGCACCAAGAGCATCTCCAGGCTCCTGCTGCCTCTCCCAAGGGCTCACCCTCCCACTAACGCAGAGATGCACGATTTCTCCAGCTTGGCCCGTACTTCCAAGCTACCGAAAACAGGAGGTGACATCTACTTTCTAGCTGATATTTAGTTACAGAATTTTAAATGCATTCCCATATTACTAAAACAAATAAACTCCTCCTTCCCCCAAACAGAGACGTTTCTACTGTCTGTGAGGTCTCCAATGCCAAAATCATGGGTGCACCCCGCGTCCGCTGCCCCATCTCTGACGCAGCCTGAGGCCACTTAGGAGACGACGTAGGTAATTAAATAATGAAAAAAGTGTGTTAAGTTCAAAGGAGCTCAGGTTTTTGGCAGCTGAAGTTGCTCCAAGCCGGATGAAGGTATCTTGCAGTGCCTGGGCTCAGACACATCACTGAGTTATGGGTGATGTGAGGTTTCCACATCCCAAATCTGTGCTGAATACCAAGTAACTCGAGGTCAGTCCGCCTCTTCCACTAGAAGCTAAAACCAACTCGAAAGAGACTTTCTGAAGCAGAATTAATGGGATGCAAATCAGACCCGGGTGTGATATATGAGCACTTTGGGCTCCTCTAGCACACAGGCATCTTCACGCAGCTGGGGCGCGTAACCTTTCTCTCTTTCGCGTTGCTGCTACAGTCTCACATCCCAACAAACTAGAGGGAGCATATGGGACTAAGGGGTGGGGGGGCCGATTTGCAAAGGAAGTTGTTAACTATGCATAATTTGGCCTAAAAACTGAGTTACCCACTAATATGAATCCATGCCTGTGGTCAGCAATGCCACCTCTACATCTAAAGAGCTTCTGTTTAAAGATGAGTCATTCTTTATTTTCTTTGCTTACTATTCCTTGGTATTTTTCTACTATTTCCGAAGCATTGGAAACTCAGCACCAAGGAATCACAGCCACAGAGCTGTTACGCCAGGGGCTGCACAAAGATTTGCAGCAGGAGACAACAGCAGAAGACACCAGACCATGGGGTGATATGGGCAGAGGAGAAGGACAAGGGAAGAATTAGGTGATGCTGGAAGACAGGAGGTTTACAGATCTCAGGAACCCATCGCTTAAGAGGATGCAACTCTTCTGACTCAATCGGGCAGCAAAGGGATCAGTCTTCCTCTCCCAAGAGGACTTTCTTGAACCCTGCTCACTTGGTAGCTCCCAAGGCAAACGAAGCCAAAGACTGCATGGGTGGGGATGGGCTTATGCATGGATTTGGCAGGCTAAACGAGAGCAGCCACAGTGCTCAGATCTACCTCCTTTACAGCTCACCATCCTCCGAGGCTTCAACCCTCAGTCACGGCCAAACCGATCAAGTGTTGGTCCAAGAAGGTTGGACCAGAGACCTCCAGAACCCCCCAGCCAGACATGCTGCTGTCACCTTCCTCCCCTACTGAGCAAACAAACCCTCCCCGCCAACCACAAACCAAAACACACGTTTCATTCAGCTTTTGGGAAAAAACAACATTTTATAAAGCCCCACTCGGACAGCAAGGCTGCTTTACATGTTGGCCACGGGAACTTCATGCTCTGCACCTGCAGTGACGTGTCTACCAGCAGCATCTCCACGTCTCAAGCACTGTATCTCAGCAGCCCTTGCAGACCGACCAGCTGGAGCAGGCTATTAATATTTAACCTTTTAAAGCCCAGCTTTTATATCTAAGGCACAGGAAAACAATTTGGAGATAAATAGGGTTTATTAAAACAGTTACCTCCCCAGGGCTTGCATACTTCTGCGAAATTTGGGGGTGGGGGGCGAGCTCTCCGCGCGCTTGGTCGGGGCTCAGCTCCAAGCAGCTGGAGTTGGACTTTTAACCAGTCGGAGACCTATTGATCTGCAAGGCTCACTCTTGAACACACACTCCCATCGATCGCCGCCTCCGGTGCCCGCGCTAATCTGCCCGCCTGTGCATTGACTCTGCGATGCTCCACGCAAGGTAATTATATATTTTTGCCTCCTTGTGATGAAAGTGCTTTTGGTATATAAATAACGTCGTGCTTTCGGGCATGCAGCATTGCTAATTGCATGGGATGGCACACGATGAATGCAGAGCAAGAGTGCATCTCCTCTGAGATCTGCGTCTTCTCTATGGGGCACCGGCACAGAGAGTGTGGGTTTATTTTGGCTTTTTCCCTACGCTGAAGCCTCCTGGAGGAAGACTGGCATTGACCATCCTTGCTCTTGGCCTCCGCTTCTGCTCGAGACCCATCAACCGTGACCTGAATCACTCCCCACCACCCTCCTGTGTTATGGAGAGGAACACAACCCTATTACTGGGACCCACCGTGACAAAAACCTGCCTTGCCTTTGCCTTGCTCAGCCGCAATTGGGCTCCTCTCCCCCCAAGAGGTATCAGATGGGATGTCAACACGTCCAAGCTCTCTTGCTGTCTGCTCATGCCCTGCATCTGCCCACCCATGGGTGTCCCACTTGAGGGTCTCCTCCCTGCCAGCACCTCCCCAGCGCTGAGGGTGAAGCCAGCTTCCCCCAAACCTTTGGCAATGCAGAGCGGCCCCATCCAACCTCATCGCTGCCCAACAGCACTGCAGCAGCCCTGGGTTCTGCAGCCGATTCAGCACCCAGGTGCCCAAGCCCCATGGGCGAACGCACACCAGAACGGGTTCAAACCCTCTCCCGAGCACCCACCAACTCCTCCAATTTCAATCCTGAACCTGTTATTCCCACATGACGCCCACTCCTACCGATCCCACCCGGCTCCATCGCTCTGCCTGGTGTTGATCCCCTTCCAACACTTCAGAGAAGACACCATATGCTTCCTTCAGTAATTACCTGACAAGCTGGAGGAGAGAGCTTCTATTTAGTCTAACTTGTTGGGCAACGGGAACTGTTTTGTCGAAACATTTTCCATCTGAAATTATTCTGCCCATTTCTGCACCTGCCCCAGGTCTGTTCAGTTCCGATTTAATTCCACAGATTTCCCATGACCGGGTGCTGTGCCCAGGTCCATCTGTGGGTAAACCCCTGTACATCTATATCAAGCAAACAAGACGTAGCCTGCAAGTACCCATCAGAGACTTAAAAGCAACAGGGTTTGTAATTTTAAATAGAAAATCCTGGCATGCAGCCAGCTGTAATCACGGACAGGGAGGGGAAGGCATTTTCTACGCCGTAGAATAAACTTTGGTTTTAGAACACACAGTTATTAATTTTCATCATCAATAACAACAAGAAGAGTAAAATAAACAGCATTTTTTTAGAAAACCTGCCAAAAGCCAGGCAGCATTCATTGCTTTTCTTGCAAGAAACACATGCGAGGATGAAACTATAAACATGAAACTGGCTTTGAAAAAGTGTCACTTCTCCTAAAAATTCATTTTCTACAAAATAGCTGTTTTCCACTAAAAGAGAAAAATTAAAAGCCCAGCTACAAACCCGTTTGATGGAATATGCCTGGACCCATCCTCATTAGCTGCATCTTAAACGTTTCCAAGCTCCGTGCTGGAGCTGAGAAGCATTAGTGTGGGTTAAATATTGGCTGCAAGTGTAAGGAAAAGGTCTCAGAGGACCCAGAAGCTCAGACCGCCTGGCTTGGGGTGCATTTATCTTGCTCAAATGGATTTCCCTGGGCAGAGCAATCCCAAAAAGGCTCTGCAGCAAACCCTGGGTCTCGGGGGCTGTTACCCCGCGACTGGAGAGGTACAACTAGGGGTGTGAACGTCCACAGAGCCATGTCCCCGCCATGGTTTTGCCAGTTTTTGAAGCTTTAGCATCATTTTGAATGGCTGCTTCTAGTGGTACCTTCTGGGGGCACGGGGCTGAGTGCCGGTCCAGGTTGTTCCTGCTGTTTTGTTAAGCCTGTTTCTTGTAATCACCCATCAACAAGTTAAAAAATAACCCTGAAAACCTTTCCATTGGCTTAGACGCCAGAAAAACTTTAAAAATAAATTCTAGTGACTTTGGGTTTGGTTCGTGCCTTACGGTTTTTAAACCAACTTTGTGGTAAGTGCCCAACCACAGACCTTCATTCCATCTCCAATCCCACTCTTCAGAGGGACGGTACCTGTAAATTCATTTCTTAGTGCGTCCCAGGTTGGGAATAGAGCAAAAACTCCTTGACGCTTGCATTTTTAAATACATTAATATACATTACTGTACACAGGACAGTGTTTCCAAACAAATCCTGAGCTGCTCTTTTCACTGAAGGATTACAGTAGCATTAATTAAATTGGGGATTAATTCAGCATGTGCTTCAAGCTGGCTGCAGAGTATTATATGGTGCAGATTGTACAGCTTTCTATTTCTGGCGTTAGCTTTCCATGACTTCGTTGGGGCTTTCTGCTTAGAGCGTCGTTCGAAAAATCTTAATAAAGCTCCAGCTGACTGTACGCTTGGGTGCGGGCTACAAAGCCCATCCCTGTGAATATGCAAGAAGCTGCAATTAAAATAAGAAATGCTGCCAAAGGCACGGAGCTACCCTTCTCCCCCTGCCTTATTATGTCCAAACTGATCCACTTCTCTACGGCAATTAACATCTGAAGCTGTGCTCGGCACTAATTTATTGGGAATTGAAGATACGGCCTGAGTCACGGGTCGTTTCGAGCTGGAGTCGTCACCTGCCAGCTCTGCCGGCAGCACCAGCAGCTCCACGGAAGACACTCCTGCTCGGAGAAAACCAAAACAGATCCCACATGGCTCAATCTGAGCAAAGCACATGATATTTCTTGGCCGGTTCACATCGTGATTGTATTAGAAGGTGGCCCGAAGGTTTATATTGGGTAACAAGCCTTCTCCTGCGCTGTGCAGAAGGAAGCACAGAGCTGGGAGGTTTGGGTTCTCCCCAGACTCTTGTGTCCTTTGCCTCAGTTTCCCCATCTGTAAAATGGGAGCAATGTTGCTGCTTAACTCATTGGGCTGGAAGAGTCACTCGTGCGTCTTCTACCCTCTGCAAAGCGCAACTCAGCAGCGCAGGGCATTGCTGAGGTGCAAAGACAGGGACTGTCTCACGCGGACAGGATCCTTGAGGGGTATGGGCAGCACCAAGCGCAACATCTGGAAGGAAGCACAGATGTTCATCCCTGTGCCGGCTGCATTACCTCCGTGAAGGGTACGGCAAGAACGTGGTTTCTTGCCTCCCTCGGGGAGGAAGGCTCCCCAGGAGCAGGGGGTTGCCGCGGCACCACAGACATACCCAGAAGATGCTGTCAGACCTCCAGGTTCATCTCTAGTTTTTATGGCATCCTTTGCTCAGCATCGCCATGGAAACGACGCGTATCAGAGCAAGCGCTCCTCCACCTCCCGCATCGGCCCCAGGGTGGGTTGGCATCCCCAGCACCGGGGCCGAGCACCCTGAGTTGCTCTGGGTGTGCAAAACAGCATGGCCAAGTCCCCGTTCCCACCAACCCAGTCACCCCCTCAGTCCCTCCCGTATCCCTCCTGCACGCCTCCCATTTAGCTCAGCAGCACGTGGGATCTGTCTGTGTGTCCTCAGATTACCCGCCGGGGTCTGTGCCCGCAGCTCAGCACCTCCTGAGCACATTGGGCTCATCACACCAGTGGGGCAGCCAGGCTCCGCAGCGACCCGGAGGACGTGCCTTGTGGTCCTAGACTCGGGGAAGTCAACTGCTGCATCAACCAGACTCTATCTGTGCAGAAATCTTAAATAAATGCCTAACATTCACATTTTTCCTAGACAAAAATTTATAGATGAAAAAAAAAAACCACCAAATTGCCATGGAAACGTAACTATAAGAAAACAGAACCCGCAAGCCTGCTGTGAAAAAACGTGGAATTATAAAGAAACCAGTTTAACACCAGCGAAACCAGTTTCGCTCCCCCGTGCATGCTCTCATTTCTGTGGAAGCGTCATGTTTTGCTTCACTTAAAGTTGCTTGGTAACAGGATTAAGTGGAGCTGAAATAAGAGTATTTGCAACAGGGTTCAGGGCAGTTTGATAACATCCATTTGACAGGCGACCGAGTTGACGCAACTTTCCCCACTAAAAACCAGTTGCTTAAAATTTGGCCTGCACATTTTGCTATCGCGGGCTGTGCTTTGGCTGCTGTTTTGGGAGCAATCAGGGACTACACATTTCCCCATGGATGAAAATGAGATGTCTGCTACCGGCTCTGGCAGCTGCTGGGAAAAATACCATGCGTCCCGCTTGGATGCGGCAGGAGCGAGAGTCCCGGGGGACGGTGCTGAGCGCGCGTGAACCCAGCCTGGCTGCTCACCTGCGTTTAAGAGGGACAAATTAAACGTACAGAAGCCACCGTGCGAGGGTGGCCAGGGGAGCAGGGAGCCCATTGTGGTCTCGTTCATCTGGCCAAGCTTCGGAGGGGTCTGGCTGCTCCTGAGTGTGTGGCAGGGCCGGCGCTGGCCCAAGGGAATGGGGATAAGTGGATGTTGGAGAAGGCAAAAATGTCCCCACAGCGGCTGGAGAAGAGCCCTTGTCGTAGAAGAGGGGAGAACCTCACTAACTGCTTTCCAGGAGGTGTACGTTGCATTTAGGGTGGGGGTGATAGGATGGAAAGTCCTATGATCTACAGGTTACAGTCCTATATAGAGGGCTGACGGAGACCACCCAGCAAGGACAGGTCCCTCAACCTTGTCCCCTTTCTGCTGGGAGCCCAAAAGACAGAACACCTTCAGGGCTGCTCCCCTTTGCAACCTTTTGAACGCACCAAGGAACGCTGTCTTTTCTCTCCAATGTGATCTCCTTGCCATGGTCCATGCCAGGGTCTCGTGGACGCTGCAGTGACACCCCCGGGGCCCCCGCCGCTGTTGGAGGACTCGCTGCCGCTGACAGCACCAACACAAGCTCCGGGCAAGCCCTGTGCCCAGCTCTGGACACTTGCATCTATTTTCAGGCTTCTCCTGTCACCGATGGAGCAAGGCAGGCAGCTCCAGAGTGATTCATCCCATCCCAGGGAGATGTCTACAGCAGGCTGAGTCACGTCCAAGGTGTTGCAACTTCCCTCCACTGAGACAAGGCAGCTCCTTAATCTCCATAAGCAGCTACGATAGGATCAGATAAGCACAACCGAGCCCCAATGGGAAATTCAGGCGCTCCCTTTTCAGAGCCAAGGAACCGATAAAGGTAACCAGCTTCTCTCTCTACAAACCCTTCCCTGTAGCTATGAAATCAAACCTTGCTGCTTCAAAGCGCTGCTGACAACCTGCAACAGGGACTTCGCGTTCCCTTGGTCCTCTCGAATAATCAGTGCTGGAATGAAACGGGGGGAACAGGATCGTTGCCTGGTGAACCAACTCCTCTCTCACAGAGGTGGGAAAGGATCTGAGACCCCCCCAGACATCGCCCAGGGGCCGGACAACCCAGGTAGACGTGGCTCCAGCACATCAGTGACGATCTCAAGGCTACTGGAGGCTTTGATGGTGATGGAGAGCAGACGAAGAGCGGCATAGAAGCACTGCGTGACAAGCTCCACTATAGCAAGCCATCAGGTACTTCGTGTGCGAGGTTAAAGATTTATTCTGGGAAAACAAACCCAAAAGCCCCGCACCTGAAAGAGCCACCAGCATGAAAGGCCACCAGCTTGTGTTAAAGGCAAGCGAGGCAGTGGTATTAGCTACAGAGGTAAATCAATTCTTCCTCTTTATCTCTTGGGATACAGTCAGAGTATTTCAGAGGGTTTTTTTTTCTCCTTTTTCTTTTTTTTTTTAATGAAATAATACTTTGAAAAACCTCATCTCCTTGTATCTGAAAGGTACAGACGGCCCAGCTCCTGGGGCTGCGACAGGAGCACGGCGGGCTGCTTCCCAGCCTCGACTGCTCCGCGACGGGGCTGGGAGCACTGCTGGCACCCAGCTGGCACCACGAAATGACACCTCCTGTTTGTTGTTTCTCTTTGCTTTGGCGAGAAACAAGGGCAAGACGGGATTTGCACAAAGAGAAGAGAGGAGGACGAGAGGAGGACCTTCTGCCTGCAGAGCCTGCGAGAAGGAGGCTGAAGGGGGGATTTGGGAAGGGCAGGAGAGGGACCTCGCGTCCTCTCTCTTCCCACGGCCCAAAGGCTAGAAAAGCAGCAGCAAAGCCTCTGCCGCATAATCCCAAGGGATGAGGGCACAGAGCCAGTACTTCCACCTGGCACTGCTGGGATTTAACCACTGCGCAATTCCTACAGTGTAAACTGGGATAATATATACGGGATATAAACCCCAAAACACAAGCTAACGCTCCAGGATATACAGCAACAACTACACCTAGCTGGGACCCAGAGCTTTCCTGCCAGCAATTCATTACTTAATCCCCCAACTAAGCATTTATGTGGGTATCTTCTACTTAATTATCCGGTCGCGGTGCTGGAAGAGGCAGGAGACAGGACACGATCGAGCTCCTTCACTACAAAAGGCAAGCCCGGAGCAGAGGTTCTTGCCTGCTCACTCCATCCCAAGCTCTCCGTAAAGCGCAGCCGCGATTCGTTACTCACCAAGTAACAGAAGGTGTTATAACAAACTACATTAAGCATATCTGCTATTTTTAGTTAAGCATATTGCATTTGCATACTAAATCTGAGGGGCCATATGTCTCAACGTATATTATTAAAAAGCTTCTTACATAATATACGGGGCAGGAGAAACCGGCAGGTCTCCAGCAAGCCGAGCCCAGAGCTGTTAAAGCAGTTTTGCTGGACGGCGAGGAGCCAGCAAATGAATATTTCAGTTCCTTGCTTCTCTCCTATTAAGCTTAAGCTTTAATCATTAAAGTGGGGAAACAAGTGTCTCGTAACCTGCTTTACTGGCGGGGTCATGCCAGGGCAGGGAGGGTTGCTCCTGCCAGGTTATGCTGCTTACACGATCGTTTCTTGGTGGGGAAAGAAAATAAATTCCCTTCCCACCTCAGCATCCTTTGGGAACCACGTGTGGCAGGGAAGGGTGGCCGCGGGAGTGAGGACAGCCAAAAAATCAGGGGGGTGGTTGGAGCCACCCCAGTATCTCCTCTGTCCCTGGGAGCTGCTGCCAGAAATAGGGAGTGAGGAAGGGAGAGAGATTCCCTCCGGAGGGGAGAAATATTCCCCGCATCCAGAGCCGGGTGTGCCGGCCCCCCGGGCCACCCATCTGCTGGCTTTCGCTTCGCCAAGCTGCTGCCACTGCAGGGACAGACAGGATTCAAAAAAGGACACATTTTAAAGGCGCAGCAGCAGTTCTCGGACATCCCTCCCCCGCTCCAGGAGCCTCGCTGCTTCCCCCAGAACATCTTGAAATATTAAACGGTGAAAGAGCTGCTGCTAATTTTGGCTGGTAGCAGGGCCAGATGGAAGCAGATTTCCCAGTGCCGAGGCTGGGTCCTGGCTCTGCTGCTGCCCCTTTCGGGGCGGATGGATGGACGGAGGGGACCGGGACACCTCGGACGCTGAGGCCAGGGGTCCAGCCAGCTTTTGGCATTGACGAAAGGGAGATGGCATCTCCCCGTACCTGGCAGAGGAGTCAGCAGGATGCGGTTTCTCAACCTGGAGATCCGAAGAGGTGCCAGGGAGATCTTCCAGCTCTGAGCATCGTCGGCTCCCAGGAAGCGCCTCTGCATCCCAACCCCTCTCCATCAATGTGGGTCCCATGGGAAGGCACGATAGTCCCAAAGTGGGACAGAAAAAGAAGACTGGGGTAGGTCACCACCCCGAGATGGTGGGTCACCATCCCAAGTGATGATCCCGTCGCCATCACCACCCTGACCTGCGGTGAGAGCCTCCATGGCACTGCAAGGTCCATGCAAGTCATCAGACCGAGCTGTGCCAGGTCCAGCTCCTCCGCAGGATCTGCGCTTAATTTTCCAGCCTGGAGGATGCTGTAGAGCCCGCACCGGTCCAGCACCACCGGCAGATAACCAGGATTTGCTCCTGCTAGGCCTTTATCCTGCAAGGACAAGACTTCCCTCTTGAGCCAAGCTCGTGCCTCCCCATCACCTGCCTGCTCTTCTCATTCTGCAGCCACTCCAATGAGTAACAACCTCTTACAACCATTTATTTTCTCCTGGTCCCTCTCCAGGACACGTTGCTGGAGGCTGAAGCACAGAAGTCACCGCAGGCAAGACCTCTCTGCTGCCAGAGCCCAGCTCCGGACCTGGTCCCATTTGCTTTTGCATCCTTTCGGAGAAAAGCAATTTCTCTCGGAACGCAAAGCCAGGCTGGATGGAAAAGCTTTGGAGTTAGCGTGCAATTAAATAAAATCACTGCCGGTACAAGGACGTTTGAAGACAGGCGGCGGGCAGAGAGGTTTTCACCATTTTGAGGAACCTTGACTCCGTGCCCTGCCTGAATTGCACTGACAGCTGTGGTTATGTCTATTTAATTTGCATTGCCTATAAATGTCAGTGTTTTGAGTGATCTAATTTCAAAGCACTTTGGTGAACTCAGCAACTAAGTAAACACTTATTTTAATGGAAAAAGATATGCCTGAGATGCGGTTTATGATTACAAAATGTCAGAAAAGAGCTAGTCTATCAGAGTGGGGAAAAAACCCCAAGTATTCGAGTTATACTGGTGAGGGAAATGCTTCTCCTGCTCATGCATTTGTTCGAGATTTCAAAGCGTTTTCCAGTAAAGACCAAGACAGACCTGAAGTTAATAGCTGACTTTTCTGGAGGTGGGGAAAAAAAGGAAAAAAGGTAAAAAGAAACCCCGACCCCCTGCTCTAACTCAGGGATACAAGGGTGTAAGTCTTGGTCTTGCATCCAAAGCAATGCTTCAGCAACTGGGATGCAGAATGTTTTAGAGAGATTTTGGTTTTGCCACACATTTCCACAAGAAGTTTCAGTTCCCCCATGTTTCCTTAGAAAACTCCCCATCTAGTAATTTTTAGCCCTAGCAGCCAAATGGATTTTAGACCTTAATAGAAGAAAAACTAAAAGTCTGTGGGCCTGGGGAGTGGAGAATTTCATATTGCTTATTTGTTAGCTTATTTATGATATCCTATTTCATAGCGATTTTTCAGGATTAGGGTTACCAAAGTGGGGAGAACGGGTGGCCGCAGGAGGTGATGCTCCCCCAGGGTCCCTTCTCCTCTTCCAATCTCAGCTTCCCACCCGCAGACCTTCTAAGGTGCCTTCACCGCTCCCATCATCAGCACACCAAAACTGAACCCTTTTTGCACCAGGAAAGGATTTTCCCTCTCTCTGTATGTCCCACCTTCAGCCCAAAGCATCGCTGCTTCCTCGCAGCATCTCCACCTCCCTCCCTTTGCCCCCCAAAGCCCCCGGTGTTCCTCCCCGCCCAGCCCTCTCTCCTCCCGCCGTCCCCCAATGTCGCATATGGAGGAATCTATATATAAAAATATTTGCATTGCGTTGTAGTGCGCTGCCCACGGTAAGGCCGGCGGGGCACAGACAGATCTCGTATGGCAGCAGGCAGTCTAATATTTTCCTCTGATAAAAATAACCTGTGAAAATTACATCTAGTGCAGCCTGCAGTGCTGCAATGAATTTTGCTGGAGGGGCAAAAAAAAGGAAAAGGAAAAAGAGGGGGGGGGGGGGGGAAATCAATCGGCACTAACCTGGAGATTTAAGCAGAAAACGGTATTGCTGATACTGGAGGTTGCGTCCGAGTTTTTGCAAGGCACGGGGAGAAAATGGCAGCACGAGACATGGGGCAGGAGGTGAAATGCAGTGAGAGGACGGAGCACAAGGCACAGCTGGACCCTGCTGAGATTTTGGGGAGATGAGGTGGATTTTGCAAGAGAGACAAGCAAGGGGAGCGCTCGGCTCCTCGTGTTTTGGCCATCTCGGAGTTGACCATCAAGTCTCAGCTGGTCACCAGGGTCCCTCCGCAGCCCATGGGGAGGGATGGGTGATGATCCCCCCTACCCTTTGAGGGCTGCTTGACTCGTTCAGATGAGAAACCTCTTTTCAACGGGTAATGGAGGGTGGGATGGCTCCACTCCAGCTTTCAGAGCTTGGTCACCCCGTTCATCGCCCAAATCCACCTTCTCAAGTGCCGACACACAGAAAGAAATGATGCCTGCAAGCCAGAGGACTCCAAGAGTCTCAGCAGTGAAACCTCACCTGAAATACCATCATTGGTTCTGGTCACCCGAGCCTGATCGATGGAGACGGGGAAAGGAGCACACCAAAGCTGCTGGGATGGGAAGAGGAACGGGGAACCCGGCATTTGGGAGAAGTCCAACACAGCTTGGGCTGTGTATCGTCTGGCGAGAGGAAGGCTATGAATCCTCTCTATAAATACATCAAAGGCAAACACCAGAAGGGAGCAGAGCGTTTCCACCGACAGGAAAATATTCGTAAAAAAAAAAAAATCCAAGCTAGGATAAGCTGATGGTGAATAAGTCTAACCTGGAAATCAAAACGTCTGGAGCCAACAACACACAGCAGCGGAGAAAACGTACTGCTAGCATGGAGAGCTTAAATACCACATTGCGGCACCGGGGCCAGGATACGATCATCTGTCCTTCGAGGGGAAGCGTTGCCCTTCAAAGCCCAAAGGGATTTTGGCTGCAAAGACTCACGGCGAGCCCCACAGCTCACTTCCAGGCTGTACGATTCATGGTGAAAGGCTGGGGTCCGCCATCGTCCCAGCGCGCACCGTGCATGGCTGCGCCTGCTTTGCACCCAGAAAACAAAACCATCGGGGAGCCGGGCCCGGGAACAGGGTTATGAAGGTACAGAGGCTGCCTCCCACATCTCCCCACTCTTACCTGGCCCCAAAGACCCGCACCGTTACATTTTATGGACCCCAGCTCCAACCTCAAGGAAAGACTTTGCCTCTGGAAACCTCAGTTCTTGCCTCATGCCAGGGCACAGCGAGAACGTCCCTGTGCCCATGGGACCCACTCAGCACCCTTACGGCAACAGCCCTAGGCTCACACAGGCTCCTGCGTGTCGACATCCTGCCCTGGGGCAGCAAAATGACCAAACCCAGCCCCCAAAGCCTTGGTCCACTCCTGTCCAAAGCCCAATCCTGCTCCGTGGCCACAGCGGCGTGGGATGGAGCCAAGAGCCAGAGATGCAAGTGTTCTTGTTTTCAGCTTTCATGAGTTCAATACTAACTTGTATCGCAGCAATAATGCTTAATTATTGCTTTTATTATTGAAATATTTATGGAAGCCCATTCAATGTTACATAAACAACGCCGTAAGGCCATTACCACCGTTATAGAAATAAATATCTGCACTGAAGGGCATTACGATGAGACACCGAAGATAAATTGTTCCTGACTCCTGGGATGGAGTATAACAAACTACTGTGTAACGTTAAAATGTGTCAATTTTTCCCTTGGGAACATGCTCAGATGAGAGCTTGGAGCGTGAGAAATGCACCTCAATCAGGGCATCACTGAAATAAACAGGATTTTTTGCCATTTTTCCTCCAGAAACGGCTCTGACATTCCTCGTGCTGTGGCTACACCACAGAGCTGCTTCAGCACTAGCCTGGAATTAGATGGGAGTCCAACCTCCATGAGGTGGATGTCTTGGAAGAAGAGGTCGGTGAAGTGGTGGAGAGAGGCCACCAGTGAAACAGCCTGGATCATGGAGGAGCAAACTGGGGGGACCTTCTGCTCCCCGACTGGGACCAGCAGCCTGGACCGGATTCAGACTTTGTGGCAGGTGCTGAAATGTCGCAAAATAAATTAGTTTTGGGAGAACGCTGGATGGCTAAAATGCCATCACCTGGTGCACAGCTCCATGGTGCTCAGAACTGGTGGAAAAAGGGTTTCTTGCCTGAAAGTGAGCCTTCAAAAACAACGTCCCTGTGAGCTGATGGTCTCTTGCCCTGGACCAAAGGTGACCAGATCACAGGGAAAAGCAGAGCTGGCTCAGAGCCCTTTTTCTCCAGGCTCCTGCATGAATCCTTTGCCATCCTTGGCCTTTCCCTGTAAAGAGGAGGACTTCTGCCTCCAGCTGCCCGGCACGTTTCGGAATGTGTACAGGGCTGTTTAATAGCAGAAACCTCTTTAACACCCTCACTTCCAAAGACACCTATTTTGCTTTTCTCACGTTGACCTTCCACTGGAAGCAGAGAGATTTTTCCTTTTGTACATCTGTATTTGAGTGAACGCAATGGCAATCATTCCCCTTCGCCGCCGTTCACACTCTCCAAAATATTTGAGTTAACGGCATTTTGTAGTATAATTTGTCACTTGGCCAAACTCTGCAGATGGCATTTCTCTGTCTTAATCTTTATAAGCTTCTCCTTAAACAGTAGTAGTGGAAGTAATAACCACAACAAAAATATTAAAATTGATAAACAAAACACAGTCGCAGTCCTCTTTTCTAAAGCTTCCCAGTTCCGCAGGGTGTTTGGTAGCAAAGTAGACATCGGTGGTGGCAGCATGCCAAAACCAGCCCCAGATAGCCTCAAAATGCTTGGGTTTTCTTCCCAGGTAGTGGTGCCTCTGTGCACCACGCAGCTCTACAACAGGTCGCTATTTATTGCTACGTGGCTTTGTGACCTCAGCCTGCTGTCACTGCGCCGGAAAGTCATCCAGCCCCGTCGACAGTCATGACCTGGCACACCTCACTTTGCCAAAAAATGAGGAAGCATTAGCAATGTGTCCTGAAGAAACAGAAGAAAGATGCCAACGTGCCAGCAGCACAGGTCACCAGTAACATCACCCACACATCGCCCTGCAGGGCAGGCAGGGCCAGCTCCTGCCAGGGTCCCCATGGGCACCAAGTGACCTGTCTCAGCAGCCGGGGCTGGAAGAGCCCTGGTGAGACCATCAAACCCAACCTCCTGCCCCAGGGCTGCAGCACGGCAGTCCCAGCCTCCTCCCATGGACCGTCATCTAACCGGGCCCTAAAGCCTCCAGTGAAGATGGGTTTCCCTCACTCCATTACGGGCACAAGGGACAACAGGAGGAGAAGACATCTTTCCAGGGCTTCATACAGTGTCCTTCCCACCACCCAAGTCCATTCATCCTTCACCTACCCACCACGGCTTGTCCCTCCCTTTCTCCCCAGCTTTGTATTTCCCATACCTGAAGACTTATCAGGGTTTCCCCTCCATCCTCTCTAAACCAGACAGTGTCAACTCCTTCCCCGTTTCAACCATCTCAAATGAAGCCCAGCACTGCTGCAGGTAACTGCAGAAGAAGACCTCACGTGGCAGCAGGTGCCACCACCGTATCATTGCAATGGCTGGAGCTCCGGCAGCACAGACACAGCAGATCTGATAAAGACCTTGCAACACTCAAGCTTTTTTTCTCCCTTTTCAACTTCCTTCCATACGTCCCACCGTCATGGATCTAGTAAATACAGCGGCAGAAACGCACTGCTCGCAGGCTGAGGAGAGAGGAGCTTTGACTCTTTCCTGCCCTCCTCTTAACCTCCAAAAAAGCTGAATGATTAATCACAACTCTTTTTTTTCACCTCTGCTCTTCCGTTCTGCTGAGATAGTCTTTACCTGCTCTCCAGCCATCCAGAAGCATGCTCTAGATGCTCTTTGCCATCTGTGATTCCTTCGAGTGCTTTGTATTACTGCAACAAGACACGGTACAACCAGAGACAGCTGCGCTCTTCGACAGAGATGCTCAACATGGACCGTTGGCTATTTTGTCTTGTAAACAAGCAAGGGGAGAGCCATAACTGGAAGGACAATGAAAATTTGGTGATGCTGCCTGATGACAAAATGAGATGAGGTAAGGAGCAGCCACCAAGAGTTGCAGGAAACCCTCAGGAGTGCTCCTACACGGTGCGCGGGCACGGGGACTCCTTGATTTCTTTCACGAAGTCCTGCGTTATCTCAGGAAAGACATATTTTATTTGCTCCATATCTCAGGAAAGACGGATTATTTGCTCCTTCAGAGCTGGCTGAAGCAATGACATTTTTAAGAGAAGACTGTCGGGCTCTACTCATGTTGCTCAGCACAAGTGAAATGCTTCCAGATCATCTACAGGAGGGGAGAACCCTTCCACCGTCATCCTCAACACAGCTTTACGCCGCGTGGGGACTGCAGCAATTTGCCTTAGGAAGCACCCGGGAGGTCTCAAACGTCAGCTGGAGCCCGTGTCGCTACAGGCTGGACAACGACGGAGCGAAACGATCATCCCTGCACTAAAGAGATTAATACAATTAAATTTAATTAGCACTTGCAAAAGACTTTTATCTTCAAAGAGCTTTCTAGCCACAAAATCTCCTGGTACCTCCGTGAGATTGATTAGTATGCACTGAGCTCTTCGTCTTCCAGGAAGGAAACGAAGACACTCGGGAAGGGTCAAGACCAGAGCCGGGGGGGTAATGACCTGGATCATCCTCACATAAAACTGGTGCATCCAGAGAGCACCCCAAACCCTCTCCAGAGTCACCGATACCTCACTCCCAGTGCTCGGAAAAAAACAGCAATGAAGATCACATGTTTGCAGGCACCTTTGCAGCTCCTGGGACAGCAAAGGCTGAGGCTGCAGGCAGCAGCCCCCAAACCTTGTGGCCTCGGTGCGAGCCACCCGGGCACCGGCCGACAGCTGCAACATTGGCCATGCCAGGCTTCTTCCCATGTCTCCTTACTACCCCATGAATTCTCGCTATTTTGAGCGCTCATATTTCGGCTACGGATGTTTAACTTTACACACCAGCCACAAAGACTCGAATGAAAGCTGCAGCATGAGACGCATATCGAATTTTAATGCTGCATGGCATTGCTTTGTAACGTGCATCCGTTGATTTTAGGTGCCTTATCTCTGCTTTACCAGATTTCCCAAAGCCAGCTTCTAGTTTTTATGCCTTTAGTTTTGCCTTAAATGAACAGCTCCTAACTTTGAGGCTTTTTTTTTCTTTTTTAAGAAAAGCTTTTGAAGCATCTACATCCATTAAAGGATTTTCTCATTAAGTCATTGATACGTATTTACAGCTTTCAGTTTAACAACATTATGTGACTGGGGACGTCTGACTGTGCTTGCTAATACCAGTCCTACAGAGGACCAAGCCTTGCTGTCACAGTAGCTCACACACCTTCTCAAGCAGGAGCAGCCACGTGTTAACCGCTCTGCACATACGTGTCTGTACAGGGGACTGGGTGCTGGGAAAGGAGGAGATGAGATACCTGCAGCAGACAAGCACTGTGATTTTATTTTTTTTTTTTAATTCTGGTTGTCTAACTACCAAACTGGCACAAACTGGACCTAGAGGACGTTGCATGATGCGCGGATTGCACTAGGATAGGCTGAAACGCGCTCCATAGATGAGCTCATGGGCCAGGACCTCAGCATCAAGCTCATCTTGGGGACCAGAGGGGTTGATGGCCAAAACCCGTGGGTGCTACTGACTCACCTGTACTGCCTGGTGGGGAAATCCCTTGCAAAAAGCCCACAGGTTTCAGGCTTGTGTTCGCTTACCAGCTGCCAAAGCTGTTGAGATGTTCTTCTTGATGGCTAAAAAAAGCACCTGTTTTGGGCTCAGAAATCCAAAAGCTTCAAGACTGGCTACAAATGAACGTTTCCCCTTATTTATTAAAAACAAACAACCATTCGATTTTAATACCAAGTTGAAATCTCTGCCCACCCGCCCCCAAGTCTTTTCATTCCACAAGCCGTGTTGGATGGCCAACATCAATCCTTGGGGCAATCCCAGCCTGGATCAGCCCCTGACAACCTCCTGGGCCCATGGAACAGTACCTGCTACATCGCAAAAGAGAAAAAATAGATTTTTTCAACAACTGCGTTAGCTCTCTCCAGCTCCGTGATAACATCGAGAGGCCCTGGAGAGCAATTCACCACGAACGGGAGTGCATCGGTTATGTGACAACCTTAATGACATAGCCCAGACACAAAAAACCGAGTAACCTTTGAGCTGCCTCTCTTCACTCTGGCGCTATTGATGACTGCGCTCAGGCAAACAATTAATTTTTAGTGGCAGCCTAATTTTGTGGATGCTTTGGTTGTCAGGGGGCTGGTGGAGGGTGGAAATAACGTTGACCTTTTCTCCCCAGGAAACCTGGCTAATTGAATGAATTTTTGCTCTCATTAGGAAAAGGTCCAAGATGCAGGACATTTTACGCCTCCCTTTAGGTGACACCAACCAGCCTCCTAAAGGTCAAGCTGCCTTTGATGAGTTGATCCAAGATCAAAGTTTCCTATTGCAAAAAAGCAACGAGTTCTTCTGGCCCGAACCCTCCGTGTTATTTATGCCCAAGGCCACTGCTGCTTTATAGGTACCATTTATCTCTTTGGATGTCCAAGTCTTCAGAAGGATGAATCAACCTTGTGTCATTGGTTTGGGGTGTTTTTCTACTGCCTTGGCTAACTATTGCTGCCTGCTAATGCCAAACCCTCACATCATTTCAAATAAAGCCGCGTTCTCCCTTTGCAGCACTGACTGCGGTTCAGCAGAAGTCGTTTCGTGGTAGCATTTAATAGCGTATATTTAAGTAAGAGGCGATTTATGCACGGGAAGCTCTACTTCATTTCGCAGAAAGGGACATAAGCAGTGAGGATAATTTGACTCTGTAAGCATGAGTTTGATGTCACGCAACAAATTACTATCCTAGTTCAATCTTCTTCACCGCTTTTATGGGCTCTCACTGCAGATTTTAATCTAAAATATTTCTGGCACAGAGGTGTCTGTGCAGGGCTCTGAACACACTGATCACCACCAGTCAACCTCACAGTTTCATAAACAGCCGATACACGAGGCTCGCCCTTGGTGACGGGGGATATCAAGTTCATGGCTTTGTGGCTGTCTTGACTTAGATTTTGATTTTGTGCCTTTCTGGGGCTCTATGCTCTTGCAAAAATTGAAACCCAACACCAGCCACGGTTCATTGCTCTGCTCTGGCTTGCCGGGAGCCGAGGTGTTGGGTGGTGGATGGATGTCCACCCCCACTGCCCCAGCACAACACCACCACGTCTGTGCGTTGCCCTGCAGAGGGGCAGGAGCAGCCAGCCAGCGAAGCCCCACGCACACCTGAGAGCAAGGTAGCACTGCCACATCCCCTAAAGACCACGAATAAAGCTGCAGTGAAGATACCGGCGTGTCTTATCTGGCGTTCCTTAATAAAAGATGAGCTGAAGCTGATCAGGAGGGAAAGCTGTTGATTCAGGATCCCGGGATGCTTCTTTTGCAATAACAGAGGGCATTAACCCAAGCGCCCTGGTTAAATGCCAAGCAAAGCCATCCCCCTCCGGTTCCCCAAGTCCCCGCTGCAGCTTCAGATGAATTCAGTATCATTTACTCCATCTTAAACCATCGTGTATTCTTACTGTGAATAATAAAAGCCTTTTTGGTCTTTCCTCCACCCAGAGGGAGCAGCGTTTCACCCGCCTGCGCTGTTACACGTGCACACGCCGGTTGTTAATCAGCTGGTGAAAACGCCCTGGGCTGAAACGTGCTGGAGAAGGCGAGCTGCTCTTACACACGCCTTGCTCTCCCTTTCGCCTTTTTTTTTTTTCCTTCCTTTCCTTTTTTATTTTAATTGATAAATGAAATTGAGAACCTACCCTTCCAAGGCAAACACGAGTTTCATGTGCAAAAAAGATGCCCTAAGGCAGCCGCGGCTGCACGCAGGAGGCAACTGCTCACAACATCCCCGTAATGGAAAAGAAATTGCAAAAGCTCCGAGAAGCCCTGGAGTCAGCACGAACACACGGACTTTTAGGAAGCGGTTTCCTATTTTAAAACGTGCTCAGGGTTTTGCATGAACCTGTGTTCGGGATATCCCTGTGCAAGCCGTCGCCGTTCACTGCCGTAGCCCACCATCCTACCGTGGCGCGTACCTGCTGCTACCCATCGCTTCTTCCATTCCCAGGTCATTTCCTACATATTTTATATTTACAGATGAGTTTTATGTTAATGATAATTATTCCACAAGCTGTGAACGAAGCAGATGCACAAACCAGTGCCTTTTTTCCTTTTTCCCCAAACTCTGTGGTTAAAACCAGCGGCCCAAAGCCTGCAGACGAATCCCTGTGGTGTAAATCCGAAAGAGTCCCTCAGACCACTCCAGGAGCCCAGGCTGCCTCCTCCACCACTTGAATTCAGATCTTTTGTAAGCAAAAGGAGGCCTGGATTTACGAAGAACCACCACTAATCATATTAATATGCAGACGTAAATGACTGAGTGCTTTGTGCCTCTCCACAGCTGGCAGATCAAATGCTCCAGGGCTCGGGCTGATTAATGCGCTGTGCACAGAGGCTGCACAGCTGGAGAGCAAGTGCCGGGGCTGGGGAGGTTTTAGGGAAGCAGGGGGGACATCTGACCCCTGAGCTAAACCAACTGTCCCTCCTTGCTGTAAAAATCCCTGCAATAAGATGTTGTGGTGCAGCAGGACCAACGCTCCGCAGACCCATCTCAGCAGCACGGAGATGCTGTTTAAATCTGTTTTGCCTGGCACAAAATCCTAGAGGGCAGGAAGGAAAGAAAAAAAAAAAAAAAAGAACAAAAAGAAGAAAATCAAAGAAACCATGGAAACGTTCTCAATTTGTGCCCACATCAGTAAACTTTTGCGAGACGCAATTGCAGGGTTGGCAGCGTTGGCCTCCAGCCGCCCGCACCTGCCCGGGGTCACCCTCACCCTCCAACTCCTCTCCGCAGCGCCTCGGCTGCAGGATCCCAGAAGTTATCAGGGCTTTTGTGAGCAACAAGGAGGAACAGCTCTGTCTCGAGCCAAAAGCATCGCCGTGGTGCTCGTTGCAAGGAGTGAATGTGGATGATTTGTGCTGCAAATCCCTTTGAACTGACGCCTGGAGCACCCCAAGCTTCAGGCAGGTCCTGGAGATGCTCCGCTACAGATCCCAAAACCCAAAGCAGGCAGTAGATTCCTCAACACAGCCCTGATAACCTGTTCTTCGCCAGAAAAAAGCCACCAGAGAGACAACTCCTCTAAAATATGACCTACCCCAAGCTGTGCACAAAGCCAGGCAGTGCGGCTCGTGCCGGTGTTGGCATGATGTCCCAGGGCACATCTCTGCTCTGCAAGCATCCCACCACTACCTGGTCCGCAGGGAGATGCAGCTGGAGGAAGGTCAGGGCTGGCTGCGAAGTGCTGCTCATCGCAGCACGGATGGCACCACCATCCCTTTTCCCCCCTTTAGAGACTCAAGGAGGACCCAAACGGCCCTTCCCAGAACAGCCAGCAGCTGCAAAGGAACCTGAGCTAACTTCTACAGCATCAGGGCTCGTGTGAAGACCCTGGTTCAAAATTAAAGCCACGCTAATTCAATTTATCTAAATTCAATTTGGAAATGGAAAGAGATCAGCAGAATTAAGGCGGCTTTAATGAGGAAGAAAAGCAGCGGCATGGAAATTCAATGCCACCGAAACCACCTGCACCTCTGGTTAATTTGGATTAATGCTACAGACATGCCTCGGCTCCCCCTGCAGCGACGCCCGGAGGGAGGGCGAGCATCCAGCGCCTCGGGCACGGCAGAGGTTGGTCCCTGAGCTCCCACCACACACCATCAGCTTGTCCTTTTCCCAAACCACAACCCCCCGGAGAGGGGCTTTCTCCGGCCACCAACAGATGGTTTTCCACTCCATCCACCACTTGATGGCAGGGGTTGGTACGCACCGCTCCGTTACAGCACGGAAAAACCCTGCTGGGAAGCAAAAAATAAACTGCAATCAAAATGGGTTGGGCGTGAAGGAAACAGGCTTGAGATCTTTCTCTGCGTGACCTAGATCAAAAGTCCTGCTCATAGCCTGTGTTTTTTATCAAGTTAAATAGCAGCCCATAATACTACGTGATAATCTCTTAAGTGGATCGAAGCCTCAAGCTTTATGGATTTCATGCTGCTTCTTAGTGCAATTTTACAGTGCTTCTCATCCCCTTTTTTTTATTCAGTGTGTTACTTGATTAATTGGTATGAAATGTTCATCTTTATCCAACAATTCCTGAAACACAGACGCAGAACTCTCCGATTGTATTTCTTATTTACAGCCCTGTAGCCTGAGTGATTTCCAATTTACTGTGCTGCTATATTAGGTCAAGATATAATACCTTGGGCCGCTCCAGAAAGATTAACCAGAACTGGATTCCCTCTCCAATCAAATAGTCACTGCTGTAAATTAGAGTTTCTTTTACTACATTTGATTTAATTTCTGCCACTTGCCCTATCAAGCGCAATAAAACAAACACCCTCCTCATCCCCGCCGCTCCCCGGTGCCTAATCTTGTTAGACAAAGATGCGTAACCACAGAATTTGGGAGACTCTGTGCCATATGTACGACTGGCTGCAGCTTCCACCTACGCTGCTCCGAGTCTGTGGTTTGCTGGTTCCCCCTCTGTTACTGGAAAAAGTTCTCCCTGGTATTATTTTTTTCCATCTTGCATTTTACCTCCATGCAGGATTGCTAGTTTTTTTGTTTGTTTGCATCACGATTCCCACCTGGAATACCTAAGGCTTTCTTTAAAGCACAAAGGTGATGTGAAACTTCACCTACAAATTAGTTTCCCACTCTTTTCATGTCTAGTACGCTCGTGGTTAAAGTAAAATGCTAGAAAACATAAATTCTAAAAGTGCAAAATTCAAAAGACAGAGACTTCCAGTTCTTTTTCTTTTTTATCGTCATTTTTTTTCCCATGTGCCTCATGATTTTGACAGTCCTGACACAATATTTTTGCCCACCCAAAGATGGCAAGGCTGCCTGATGCCGTGACATCCAGACACAGTCAAAATACCCTTTTCTTTGCACTTGAAAATCAAGACTGAAGCAGTCTGTGTATGCTCGCTATTCCAAAATTAGACTGCACATAAATTTAACATGCTCAAATAATGGGCTTGCATAGGCAGACAGCGAAGGAAAAGGTATATTTTTCTATTACAAGCAACGTGTTAGACAAGATATTTCAGCTTCCCAAGATATTAATGGATACTCAGTAAAGGTCTTTTTAGAATGACAATACATGTCATTTTGTTTGCCGAGTCGATAACAATTAAATCACTTTTTGTATCGCAAAGCGTATGCCAATATGACACGGTGGCAGCAGCTCCTGGAGCAGCCCTATCCCAAGCTACGAACCAATATTTTCCTTCTTCGTTTCTTATTTGAATTGCAAAGAACAGTTTAAAAAAGAAAGCAGAGATCCTGAGGCATGCAGCCAGCAGCAAAACGAGGATTTTTGAGTCCACGCGCCAACTATTTTCATGCGGGGCTGTGAAGGAGAACGTGGTTTTATGGCATCTCCAAATCTGGAGCAAAAAGCAAAGCAGCTACGGGACTAAATACAGAATAAGATGCCACCGTTTGAACTTGGCATTGATAAAAATCAGCCCTGCATCCAACAGAACCACAACTGCTCTGTGCCAACGAGGGTCTGAGGGACCCGGGGTGCAGGAGGAAAGGTCCCATGGGGTGTCCCGGCCATGGCTGGGACGGAGAGGCAGCGAACTGGGGCCTGGAGGGTTCTTCGGGTGGCTGTTTTCTATGGGACAGACCCTTGCAGGAAGCATGAGCCAAGGCCACCACGACGTGCCAGAGAAACGCCTGTTCTCCCATGTGAAGACCTCCCTGCGGTGATGGAGGTTGGTCCACCTTCAGCATCTGTGAAACCCTAATGCGGTGCAAACACCATGTCTGAGACAGCAGCTCGGTGGGGGCAGCTCCAGATAGCTCTGGGAAAACTTGGATTAACATGGGAGAACCAAGGGAAAGGAAATGGTTTGAGCAGCCACGTTTGAGGGACACTGGGGAAGCTAGAAACCAGAGAAAATGGTCAAGTAACTCAACCACACAAAAATCATTGCCAAAGAGGCAACTAAAAAAGCAGCTGCTGGGTACAGGATGGCTACTGGGAAAATGGAGCAGCAAAACCAGTCTGTAGAAGTGTCTGAAGAGTTAAAGATAAGGAGAGAACAGAACAGCTCTGGTTATAACGGAGATATGAACTCACTGGGAAGAAAGAAACTCAACTCCTTCCACCCTGGAGGTACCCCCATGGCTGAACCTCCCCATGCCTACCTGTGGCTTTGGCACTGCAATGCGAAGATCCCCCCCATGTCCACCCCCATCCCTCTCCATAGCAAGGGTCCAAGTTCACTACTAAGAGCTGCATGCCCTTGAAAAGCTTTTCATTGGAGAGCCAAGTTTGTGCAGTCCCAGTGGTAGCAGCTGAGGAGATTTAATTCCAAACACATTTACATTATTATACAAATATTTGGAAATCGCTAACTCCTTCACTTACCTACTAAGAGCTCAGTTAAATGTTTCCATGGGAACAGCAACTATTACCCACTATAGTTAATATTTTTATTCCGGTAGTGTCCAGAGAGCTCAATGAAGATCGAAGACAGCTTGTACAAGGCGCTGTACAAATGTGGAGGATGAAAAAGTCTCTTGTTGAAAGGCAAAGATTAATGTTTTATGAGCTTCAAAGTCAAGTACCAGTTCTACCTGGACCTGTAAGAACACGGCCAAATCTGCTTGCAACGAGTCCAGGAGCCTCTCCTACACCATTTAACCGAATCAAGAGCCCTATTTATATAGTTTTGCCTTGAATCCTATAGCATTTCATGCTCAGATAGAGATCTTAATAACTACCCCAGCGCAATCCAGCCCCATAATATCAACCCAGTTCTAGGGGCACAAGGATCCCTTCCTATGCCTCTAATCTTTAGCGGAGTACAAATTTAAGTTAAATATGCGCGAGATTAGCAGTGGTGAGGTCATGGGGGGGCAGGACATCATCAGGGGCATCTTGAAAAACAAAGGGGTACATTGCTCCCTTCCACATGGTCAGAAGTCTGGACTCAAAAGACCCTAAAAGCCAAAAGATTTTTGAAAAAACTGAATGCACTTGGGGTTGGTTTTTTCCCCCCTCAGGTTTCAAGTCCACAGCCACGGCCAGGTTTCAAGCACCTTTGCCACATGCAGGGCTTGAAAGTTGCCTGAAGAGAGTGACCAGAGCAGAAGCTGCCATCCCACCTAACCTCTGAATGACGGTGATGCTCACAGACGTGGAGGTACCAGACTGGAAACCTCCTCCCCACTGCCATAAGCTCTCCTGGCCAGCTTCCCTGCCGGATGGCAAGAACATGGTTGATCCTCCTCCCTCATCTTTTGTCTGCCCAATTTATTTCTCCACTTGCTTGCTTCTTTTTTTTTTTTTTTGCCTCCTGTGTAATAAGAGTCTGGTTTACCCAGCCGAGACTGATCCAACTTTCCCAGCATCACAGTGATAGAAAAGCACAGCTCCGAAGGCAGCGCACTTCTGGATGGGTTCCTTCTAAAGGTTCTCCAAAAGGCATCTCCAAAAAGCAAGCCTAAAGTGAGAACGGTATGACACAAGGTCTGTGTCTCCGTGGGGAACCTCAAAGGGGTCCAAAACCCAACAAGGTTGAACACAGAGAGCTCACGGTGTGGCTGTCCAAGCCTGCTACATCCCCGAGCCGTCAATGCAGTGGTTTCCTGCCCCCAAGGCAGCCTGTAAGCAATAAAGCATCAGAGGTGGAGAATGCCCGTCATCTTCCCACTCTGTATTGTGAACCTGTTTTGCCTTTAGAAGGACAAGACTTCAAACAAATGCAACAAGTCAGAAATTATTATCTCAAATCACCGTCTCCTCCCCCTCAACTGGGCCAGATCAGGCTGACTTTGAGTACGAGATAAAAACTGGAAGGCAAAGCTCTTGCTATAAAAGCCTGTGCAATTTTAAATGATTGATGGGACCGTGGGAATCTGTTTAAATCGTAAGAATCAAACACCACACAAATAAATTCTAGGTTTTGAATGAATGCAACCAACTCTCCTCTTTGCCATTGAGCAGAAGTTTGAAAGGTGCTCAAAGGGGCTCATTCGCACAGGATGACGGAGCGACGGCGACACAAACCCTTCAGTGCTATTTCCTCCTCTCCCTTTCCTGATACCCCAAAATAAACACAACCTCATCCTGAAAAACTCCAACTGCAATGCTCTGCCTTGCAACTGCCAGAGAAACAGAGAGTTTTTTTTGGCAATTGGCAATTTTCCCAATATTTTTTTTGGATGTTTTGTTTAAAATGTCAACATGGGTTCATGAAAACTGCAGCCACCACTGCTGAAGAACTGATAAGGCTTGCTCTAAATGGGTGTCTTTGGTGGCATGCGTCACTTCCCGTGCTGTCCCTGCCCATGCCACCCCTCTTGCAGAGTCCACCCTCCTACCTGCCGTTTTTGCGGCAGGGTTCATTAAAGAAACAGGAACCAGCGTTGCCAGCAACTTCCATCATGGCAGCTCGGTCGGGATGATGGGAGCTGTTGAGCTGCCCTTGCAGGAGGCAGTGTTTCCACGTCCCCTCCGAGTGCTGCCATCCCAACCGATGAGACCTGCAAGACGGCACACAGCCCCAGCCCTTCTGTCCCTCTCTGTGCCAGGACTAGAGGGCTGCAGTGCATCACGTTGGCTCTTCAGAAGATGCCCGACCCAGTTGGGTTTGTTAGGGGACAGATGCCATCCATCCCAAATGCTCCGAGTGCAATGAGCCGAGCCCTTAGTCCATCCATGCCGCACCAACCCACACAAAGACAACAATCAGGGCAACGAATGTCCCCAAATTTCAAGGAGGAGGAAAACACAGACAGCAGCTGGAGGTCCACCTTGAACGTGGCCTCCCAAAAATGCCTTTCTAGGGAAGAGGGATGTGCTGGAGCATCTGAAGGAGACACCACACCTCCTGTCACCCACAAGTGCCCACCCCAGAACAGGCGACGACACTCCTGTTTGGTGTCCCAGTCATCGGCACCGCGACATCCAAGTCCAGCATCACTGATGAGCTGAACTATGGACGTGCTGGTCCCAACTGGCAGCCGCAGACACCGAGAAGAAAAGCAGCTCGTTTCCGAACAGACTGGGCTCCTCTTGCTTTCAAGAGCTATTAGGTTAGACATTGGTTGAGGAGGATGGGATGGGATGGGATGCTCTTTCCAAAAAAATCACCAGTACATGCGTGTTTGCAGGAGGAAAAAAGGTCTTACCTGTTTCTCCCCATATTGGCAAATATTCATCCTGCTGTATGTCTAGCATGATTTCCAGTCCATTGCCTGTCCCACCCTTAACCGTGGTAAGAAGCGGCCGTCCTTCTTCTCCTGAGTTAAACATGTAGCATTTCCCATATTTTGTAAATACCTGCAAGGAGAGAAGAGAGAAATAATATAATATTTCCCCTATAATCAATGCCTCTTCCCACCCGAATGCAGGCAGAGGGATGAGAAACGGCGACGCGTTGCAGCTCGAAGGGAAATGTCTGCAGATTAATCTAATCCAGTTTAATCATTTAGCGTATTGTGTTCTCCTTACAGAAAATAAAAGAGGGAAGAGAGGAAGGGAAAGCCGTTTTAGAGCAGTGAACAAATGTCTTCAGCAGCTCGCCAGAGCCGTATCACGTTAAGTCTCCAAGAAACACACGTACACACTGTGTTTGAGCTTGCACTAAAATATAACATAATTCCTCCGTTTCATGCAAGGCACCACACCCCACCACCGCTGCGTGCTCACGGCTGCAGACCTAGAGATGGGCTCATCCCCAAAGGATGGGAACACCAGCACTGAAGCCCACGCTTACTCCGTGCTCATCCAGCTGCTGAATATCAAACCCTCTAGGCACAGCTCATGCCCACCGCTTTCCACCCAAAGAGAGCAATGCAAATGATGCCTGCGCTCTCCCGACACAAAAAAATGCAATATCCCATTAATTCCTCACTCTACCACTACTTGGCAAATAAGAAGAGTTAAAAACACTTGGGCAAATGACGAAAGATTTCCTCCGTCGCTTTTGCTCTTTCTTTAGTCTCGTTTTGGCCCATCTCTTGAAAGAAACTCGGGGCAAACCCAGGTGGGGGCTGCCAGGCCACCAGCAGCTCTGCAACGTGGGGCGGACATGGGCTTCCAAGTGAGGTGGACACGGGCTTCCAAGTGAGGTGGACATGGGCTTCCAAGTGAGGTGGACACGGGCTTCCAAGTGAGGTGGACATGGGCTTCCAAGTGAGGTGGACATGGGCTTCCAAGTGAGGCGGCTCTTGGTGGAGCAGCAGAGATGTGACACCTTTGATTGCAGTGGCATTGACAGTCTCGGGCATTGACAAGTCCTGTGCTCAGCCTTCCCCTGAACTGGGAGAACATATGGAAAACCAAGGATTAAAACACAAGTCCCTCCAATGCCTTGCACTGACAGATGTGCAGATGTGCAGAACTTCTTCCTGGACTAAAAGAGGATAAAATGTCTCAGAGCCATTTAGAAATCCCCTAACCATCGCACGTGGTGACTCCTGACAAGCACCAGCGTGAAACGGGGAGCCTGAGTCATCTCCAAGTCACTCTGCTGCTTCATGGCTCCGGAAAGTCCGGGTTTTGCAATCAGTAAGCGACCCGCAAACACCAGCAATGAATATTCAGAGCGAGGGGAGCCCAACGCCAAGCGGCATGCTGGCTGCAGTCCCGTCAGAAATCACAAGTCGCTAACGCAGCTGCTGAGATCATACGACCCCAAGGTGATTCATAAAACTAAACAGAAGCTGGAGTCATCAGCAATTTATTCCCCTCAAATATTGACATATGCCTTATAATCACAGCACCAGGGAAGCAGGTGAACAAAGAGAAATATGAAATCATATTAAAGTTAAAAACCTCCAATCAGAGCAAAAGGGATGCAGAGAATATGAAGTGCTTGCAGCAAAGAAAATATGCCCTTTAAAAAGATTTTATATCCAAGTGAAAATCCCATTTTAACACTTGACTGACCTATTGAACCATTCAAGCTGGAAAGATAGGCTGAACAACAGTAAGCCTGTGTTAGCAGCCAGTGCCCATAGATGGGTTTTCCCAGATAGGCTTTGAAGGCAGAAGTCAACAATATCTAATGAGGATAGTTTAAAATACAGCAAGAAGAAAACTTGCATTAGTGAAAATCATGGGACATGCAAGCATGTATCGAGAGCAACAGCACAACGTAAATGCTGAATAAGGATTTAGCTGCTGATGTACCCAGTGCAGCCTTTAGCCAAATAAATCCAAGCAGTTTTATGGGGGGTTTTATATGGCCCTTTGCAGCTGTAAAATTTTAAGTGTAAAACCTCCAGTTAGGGCATGTTCATCCAACAAACAAGATCTAAAGTGACAGGGGCCCGAGGTTCGCTTCATCCCAGAAAAAGAAATCAGTGACTTGAAAAGGAAGGGACATTCCTCCATCCCCTCTGCTCCACCTTCAGCAAGCGACTGCCAAAGTCCACGAAAGGCTGCTGGCCATGGCCAAGAGCTCATCTGCCATGACCTTGGCAGATGTTTCTCTTGCACAGCAGGAGAAGATGGGAAACCTGTCCGGTCATACACGACCTGGGATGTGTTGACACAGGTATGGAAGAAATGCAACTGCTTCCCAGCCCCACATCTGCTCCCGAGCAAAGGCAAGGCCAGGGGACTGACAGACAGCTTAAATCCAGGTGTTGCTGGCATCATCTACATCGCTCCTAGGACTCTGCAAGGAAATGTTTCCAAGGAAGCCTGGTGATTTTCTGCTGCTCTTTAGGGCCACCAGCAAGCGCAGATCCTCATTAAGGCTCCTGGTACTTATCCTCCCTTACATCTCTGCAAATCCAGCAGTTACTTACGGCTTTGTACAGCCAAATACCACACTGGAGCCATGACTGTGGTATGATGGAGAACATGAACGCTTCTCCTAATGAGGAATCAGACACCTTTGCTGAAGGACCCAGAGCTAGCAAACAGCATGAAAACTCTGGGGTAGGACCACCACCAGGCTTAGTTGCTAAGCAAAGAACTGGTGCTCAAGAGGAGACCGACAAGGGATACATCAGCAAGCAGCATGGATCAGGAGAAGACCTATAGAGCAAAAGAGCTGGGCAGGAGGACCAAATGCTAGACTTGATTCAGGGCTTTTTATTCCTTTGGACCAGCTCGAGCCCAGTTCCATGCACTGGGTGCCCATTTAGGCTGGAGCACATCTTTCCACTAAGTTCAATGTGCAAGGAGTTGAGCCCAAGTGCTCCAAGGCGGCTCCTCGATGCAAACCAAAGCAGGATAAGTGGGGACAGTTGGGAGATTCACTCCCAAAGCACACTCCTGATCCAACTAAACCCCATGCAGATGCCTCCTCTCGGGGTCTGAGCTGGCTGCATGCTGCTCCCACTGCTCCCCTCCAGCAGCCCTCACTGGGCGAGCACCACCAGGGCTAAGAGGACTCAGGCCTGAAAGCACAGAGAATTCAAAATCAAAGAGAATAAACTGAGGAGGAAGAAATGGGAGCCCTTCCCTGCAGGACAAAGCTGCTCGCAGGGACCCCATGAGAAAGGCAGCCATGAGCAGTGTTAATGCTCAAGCAGTGACCGGGGCTGCCTTCAGGCAGTCTTCTGCTAGGCTTAGCTCTGCTGGCAGGCAGAAAGGAGTCACAAATACATCAAACAGACAAACAAACAAACAAACAAACAAGACAAAAAAATGGGAAAGGAAAAAGGAAAGGAAGGGAAGAAAGTCACCATGTTCAATGCAGCTAGAGACCTCCCTAGAAGCCCCTGAAGAAGCCCTGTAGAAGACCTCTTCTAGCTCCCGCACTAGTCCCAGCAGTCACCACCACTATGTATAACATGCCACACATAACAGCAGCTTCACCTCTACGTACAACCTCTCCACATCCCAGAAAACACATCCCACCCATCCTGCTCTCCACTGACGCTGCACGGAGCAAGCACCTTTCTGAGCAGGACATGGTGTTTAACCTCAGCTTGAAAACACCAGCGGCCGTTTCACGGTGATGAAGGCTTTGAGGCCAACAGCCTCGCTTAGGAGGGAGCTGCGGAGAGACAGCAGGCATTACAGAAAGCCCCGCAGGGTTCATTCTTCCTCCACAGCACAGCTCCCATGGGATGCGATGCTCCCTCAAACCCCAAGCCGGTTCCTTCCACCTCCTCTGCTGGGAGAAACCCTGAGCAGCGTGTGCCTACATGGACGGTCTCCTACTGAACCATATAGAGATGCCATATATATATATATGGCATCCCCATATATTAAAACTCCCCTGGACGCAGCCGAGCCCCGCGCAGCAGGGCTTAGCCACGGTTTCCAACGCCCAACCGCGGCGGCAGACTGCGGCACGGGACAACCGCGGGCACCTCTCTCTCGAGCCTCCACCGCAAGGTTTTCCATCTTTCCCTAAGAAGCTATAGAAGACTGTTTATAACAGCATTTAAAAAGACATTACCAAGTTCAAAAATCCATACGCATTCATTTCAACTCACATTAAACGGGGTCGTGCTGTTCCTCACCTTCTCACCTTTGCTATAAATGATTATTTGGGAAGATACAACTTTTTTTCAGGGGATCCTCTTGGTTTCAGGGTCTTTTGGGCTCCCTGATAACAGGAAAGGATTCAGAGTGTTACCAGGATAAAAGGATAGAGCTGTTCGGAAAGGGCAACATCAGTATATACTAAATGCCGTGATACACCTGAGACAGTAAACATGAGGCAAAGCAGAATGATTTAACCTCAGTTTATTTGTCTTAAGGGAAAACAGCACTCCTTGCTGTTAGTAATGTTTTACCTTGCAATAAAAAGAAGGTCCAGCACAAGCCAGAAACAAACATACAAACGTGTACCTTGAGAATAGTCTATAAAAATACCAATTTTTTTCTTTGATGGATCACTTACTTTTGACAGCCTCTCTGAAAATCCCCATTTAAGTACAAAGGTAAACATGCTCAAAATCTGCGAAATAGTATTTGAGTGACACAATGAGCCCTTCTTCAGCACGTAAAGGGAAAAACGTGTGTCCTGTGAAATTAAAAAGCAGAGCATGGGTATCTCAAACAGACTCCAGGCACAAACCAGAAGTCACCACCATCCGAAGCTCCGAGACACCAATGTGTATCCTGCTGTGTGCCGAGCCAATAGGGCAAAAAAGACTGATATTCAAAATGCAAGCAAGCCTGACCAGAGTAATAGAGAAAAAGGTATTTCACAGTTGATAACCAGCATACACAGACAAGCATATCTGCTGATAAATTATCCTTTCAATACGGAGCAAAGTGATGGTAAAAGCAAGTAATTTGAAGTCTGTAAATTACTTTTCTAAATCCAGACAAAGACGCAGGCTAGAGCTCACTGACAAGGCAAGACATTAGTTGTCAGATTAAGGTACTAACCACTGAAAACAGAGCAAATTAGCATCCTTCACAATCATTTTCTCCACAATTGCGGTACACAAACGTTCAGAGACACATATCCTATTGAGCCACGTCCAACAGCATCACGGACAACAGAGCACAAAGGAAAACGAAGGGACTTTTCCAGACAGGTCCAGAAGAACGGGAACATGAAGCTGAAAGGGCCTGGGGAGAACAGAGGTGGGTTTGGGCAGGAACGCACATGAGATGATGGGGAAAAGATCCTATTTAGGAAGAAAGAAGACCTCACTTCTGAGTTCTTGGCACAGCGATACATCCCCATAACTACCAGCTCTCCCGGGGCACCTGCTGAGCCGACGGTGGCACCGAGCCATGTCATTATTTCACTCGAGGTGCAAGGAACAGCACGGTCCGGTTGGCTCCATGCAAGCGCGTCGCGATGGTCCATTTGTTCACACCCTGGCAGGAGGTAGCGGTACATTACTTGAAATGAAATGATGGCTGCGAAGAGCAAATCGCAACGGATGCCTACAATAAAGAGGTTTCTGAAGCGTCAAATCCCAAGAGGATCTCTTTCCAAAGGAGAACAAGACTGCAGCGACAGGTTGGTAAGGAGGGAATTCACACCTGATGGGCAGAAAGGACTTAATCTCCCTTCCAAACTAAAGTGCAGAAGGGAAGAAGGAATCGAGTCCTGATCCCACACAGAGGGGGATGCAAGCCTAACCAGGGCATCCTCTTCGTGGGAGAGGATTACGTACCTCAGTCCTACAAAAACACTGGGGGAACACAAAAAACTCACAGACCCGTGTATTCAAAAGGTGACTTGGTCGGTCAGCTGCAAGAGACCGTAAGACAAGGCACAGCTCTTTCAAACATTAACATAAACCAGGAGGGCGAATGCATACAGAGGACATGCTTTGGTATCTTCTCCCCCTCAAAGGATAGCCATGGATTTCTCTTTAAATTTGTGTTTGTTTTGTATTATCGGAAACCTGGCATAGAAGCATGTCAGACAAGCAAAATATTATCCATCCTTCATGGTGTCAGGTTTAATCTTGCAACTGAGAAGAGTAACGGGGATGGAGCTCCCTCCGGAAAGCAGAGCCACAGAAGTTGTCAGAGATGTGTTTACAAGGACAGGGTTTTCCTCTCGGCCTCCAAGCCTGAGATATCCCGGTGGGGATTGTCAAGGCAGGGAGACGCTTCGTTGAAATCGGTTCGATGTCTGCCCGCACCCCTCTGGGCACCGCTGTCGCACGACTGTATGGGAACAGCAGGGATGTCAGCTCTGGTTTTATACAAGTCTGCTGGTTTTAAATAAGAAGTTATCGAGGTCCTAGGTACCGCCTGAGGCTAAGATAGTCCTATGCTGGCATTAATGTTATTTCTTTTACAAACTAGCAGCAGCCAGCATCCCAAATGTACTACCATTGCCGACAAGCTGCGACTTAACGCATAACACCCCAATACATCGATCGCCACCTTCAAAACCAGTTTTTGCCACTGGACGGGACCAACTCTCTTTTTAATTTATTTTATAGGATGGCATTAAACGTCGCCCAGGGGATCACAATTCATACCCCTATATTCTACCCTTCAAGAACAGTAAAACTCTAGCAGCACTAACGCAGAGGCACGACAGGCCAGCACATTTAATTCACTAAGAGATATTGCCATTTTCTTCTTATCTGTGCAATCAGCCACTCCCAGTAATGGCATATTGGTGCAAGCATTGGTTTGAATGGTGAGTACTTATGGATGGTCCTTATAGCTGGCATAAATCACCGCCACAGCGATCACTGCAATTTAGCACGGGTTGAGTGGATATTTAAAAAGAAATATAGCACTAATATTCTGGAAGCAAATGAATAAACTATAATGGTGAAGCTCCAAATATTTGAGAATTATGTTGGTCCATAAACTAAGAAAACTGCTGCCCTCTCTCTGATCCTCATCAAGCCCTAATTACTTTCACACATAACAAACCGATGCAGAACGATGCGACAGGAGCTCTGTCCCACCAGACCGTAATTTATTAGTCGTAGGAACCAATATTTGCATGCTCCTACAAAGGTTCCTCTCCCACACCAACACAAATTAACCCATGAACGTCTCTTAATTTCCCAGGGCTCGGTTTGCAGAACACCATCAACCGATCCTTCAGTACCCCGATGCAAAACGCCATCCTCTGCTTTTTACTGGTTTGGGTTTTTTTTTCTGGGGGGAGGTGGTGGGTTTTTTTAACAAAAAGTTTCTCATCTTATGAAAATCACTGCCCCAGCACAAACACGAGGCCACTTGACGCATACGAACGCGCACTGTATGCGGGTGAAACGAGGTCAATGGCCAGGCTGGGACCGTGGCATCGCCAGACTTGGGTTGAACGAGGTCAGACAAGACAACAGCCTGGACGATGCCCTCAGGAAGCAGCAGATGGTGTGGAAAGAGGAGAAAGGCGGGTGACGGTGTATTGCATTCCTCCTTCGTGACCACCAAGGCTGTCCCTCCACCAGCAGCAACCCGTGGACAAGCTCCGCGCATCCCAGTAGTAGGAGCCCCGGAGCCTTTTAACAGGTGCCAGCATACGGCTTGAAGGCCAGGATTCATTTAGATAATAATTACAATCTGTCTTCCTAACCTCTCCCCACTGATTCATTTAATGAATTGTTCTTCATTACCCTTGCTGGACTCCCCACCGAGTAGCAGCACAGCTCTGTCTCCAGCCCAGCAGCAGTTGCAGCTCTGGGACTGACAACGGCAATATTGCTCTACGGCCCTGCCAAAAATACCTCGAGAGCGTGCCACGGGAGCCACGGATCCCTGTGAAGATACTCATCCACGTGAAGGTACTCATGCAGGTGCTATGGAGTCTTAGCAAAGAGAGCGGACAAAACATTTGGACTTGGAAATGTCAGTGTCAAACTCAAACCCCTCCAGCTAAGGAAGGATACCATGTTCCAAATGAGTTCTCCAGAAAATGCTAATTGACCATCTTCGGAATTCCCATGCACCTTAAAACCATCAAGCAGCACCCCAAAGCCAAAGGAGGGATGGGGAAATGCTGGTGAGCTGGTCCGTCCTGGTCATCCAGGGTGAGATTGGCTGGCGACTCCTCAGCCATGGCCTGCAGCCCCTCCACAACCCTCCTGAGATACTGAGAACCTGCACGACGGTTCCTCCCCAGCCAACGCCAGAAGCGTTCGCTCCTCACGATACAATCGTTCTCATGTCTGGAGTTTTTTAGGCCATTCCCCGCCTAGAAAGCCCAGCCTTTCCGCAGAGCCAGCGCAGGAGGGAGGCGTCAGCCTCATGAAAAGGACAAACAGCTCCCAATACTCCCAGTGAGACCACTTCATCTCACGCCTCTTCCGAAGGAAAAGCAGCAACCGCTCCCTCGTCCTGACGCAGAGGAGATAAGTACTAAACGTCGTACTGAAAACGGCACTTCTCTGTAGCCAGCGAAGCTTAAAACCCCGGGAGGCTTTTACTACTCACAGCCCTGAGCGTTACAGCTTCTGCCTGAAGTGAAATATTTGGGGCACAAGAAAAAGCAAAGTCTATCCCCACCCAGCACAGGGGTGGAGGTCAGGACCAGCCTGGCCACCGTGGCCATATGGTCAGGTGATGGTTTTATGCCCCTTGCGTACCAAGGGATTTGCACTGCAGGTTTTCACCGGCATATAATCAAGCCATAATTCAGAGCACCACCATTTAGGCTCTTAAGTTCTCTCTACAGGCAACTGAGAAAGGTATTTCCATAACGCACTTCCATGTACTTTAGGGACAGATGCTCAAAAGTTAGCACAAAGCACTCTTTTCGACTTTCTTGTGATGGCTACATCATTTGGAAGAGCGAATGTTGGGGTGGCTGTAGGCATGGTGTCTTTCTTCTTGCACCCGCTGGCTGCACACAGACCTCCCAGCAATGACCCAGTGCTCTCCAGTGCAGAAAATCCCAGCAAGCAAAGCTCTCCGTTCTGTTCTCCATTGCTCGTGCACGCAAAGCCATTCCCCATCACTCGTGCACGCACAACCATGCCCCATCACTCGTGCACATGCCATCAGCGTGGTGGTGAGTCTCATCTCAAGGACTCCCTTTGGGCGTGCGGAGCAGGCAGGACAGGCAGCCGTTGTGTTTCTCACCTCCTGTAGGGAAAACACAGTCTGTGGAGAGGTAAAATAGGGATATCAGCAGCGCCTGACTCCACAGGAGCATGCGAGGACACCTGCATTCACGTCTGTGAGGTGCTCGGAAATTATGGTAATACGAGGAGCGCAGACATCGTAGCCATATTTATAACATCCCGCACCAAACGCGGGCAGTGGGAGTTCGCTACAGATGGGAGTGAGCTAAATCAGGCCTCCAATTAGATAAAACGCTATCCCTTTCGACACGCTATCTATGCAACCGCTGCCTCGTAGAGCAAGACAACCTCCAAGCATCGGCTCACGGGAGGTGGCTGCTGCACTCACGGGGCAGCTGGTGGATCCGAGCCATCTCCACGCTTGCTCCCGGGAGTGAGCACATCTGATCCCATCGCACTTCGCCTCTCTGCTCCCTACCATGCGGACGCGTTACGGTAATGCAGTATTTCATCACCCGGAGATACCACAAACGAAGCAGTGTTACCTAGAGTAAGATGTCGGTAGGTCTATCCTCACCTGCAACTAAATTGTTCCCAATGGCAGCTGCAAAACAAACGGTCCCCTTATGGCAGGGAAAATATGAAAATAACAGCTAAAGTGGATTTTATCCCACCTAAATTCAGGCCTCTACAGTAAAACGTGGACCCAAACCAAGACTCCTGCAGTCAGTGGAGAAAGGCAAAGTGTGTGGGGGAAGTATATATGGGGAGACATATATAGGTACAGACAGACATAAACTGAGATAAAGAAGTTTGTTTTAAGCCTAAGGCTGATGATAGGCAGGATTCGTTGCACCCAAGCATCTATTTCCCCAGGATGGATCCATCCATTTAAACCATATGGGACAAGAGGCACAGCTCTACACAGCCGCTGGTTTACAGCAAGGTATAAACAATCCTGTGCTCGAAATTTAGAGTGAATTTATTGCAAAAAGAGGATTAGTAACCACAGCCCCTTCTTGCGCAGCTGGCTGTCTATAGGAAGTCAGATCTTTTTGCTCGTTTTCCCCACTTTCAGCTGGGCAGAGCCAGCACAGCTGGGGGCAGCGGCAGCCCTGTTTTCTGGCCCACGTTTGAGCTACAAACACGCGGTCAAGGATGCAACTGCAGTTTTCTATCACCATCATTGCCAAGGACACGACAAACTTAACTTTCTGATTCTAGGGTAAATTGGTACCGGCAGGCAGGGGAAAAAAAAAAATTCATGCTTGTAAATGGGGCAGATTGGATCTCAAAATCACTGAATGGCAGTAAACCAGGCATGCTATGTTGGTATTTTTACAGTCACTTTTTACAGCAGAGCAGCGCTGGAGGAGACCACGGGATGCGGTTTCGCAGCCCAGCGTGGGCTGCGCCCCGGCCCCGCGGGCCCCGCCGAAGGTCGTGCGCAGCGAGACCTCCCGCCGCCACAGCAGCGGGGCAAAGACGATGCTCTCGGCAAATCCACTTGACTCCCGCTGGGTTAATATAAATCATTCCTGATAACTTTCTATGCGGGATTGAATCAGATTTGGCCTATGGAGTACATACACTGGTATAATCAGGCAAGCAGCAACGGCCAGGCTCTGCTCTTCACAGCAAATACACACGTAGCACGTTCGTTGCATGACAGCTTTTTGGAGACGTCCTTATAAAGACTGTATGAAAAGGACTGGAATATTTTCCAGGAGAAATTAAGAAAAAACCAATCGAGCAACAAAATTATTTTGCATTCTGTATTCCCAGACTTCACACAAGTACCCGATCCACAGCCTCTGCAGCCGGACCAGCACAGACACTCCGTAAGCATCCTTTGGCTAAAGGATTAACCTCAGTTAGCCTTTTAATTTAAATTACCGCTGAAGTAGCTGATTCAGTGAGAGATTTTATAGCCGCTATTTATTATTTGTACCGCTGCAGCCCCTTGCTGTTCCAGAACGGCGGTGGGACACAGAAGCCCGCGGCGCAGCGCCGGTGCTTTGAGTTACGCAGGGGATTTTAGGAACTCCCTCCAAATGACTCGATCGAAGCCCCAGGACCAGACACACACAGCGAAACCCCGGCTCTTGCCACGACCTGGGGTATGTTAAAGCATTTGCTGTACACAGCCCTCAGCTGAGCAGCAGCAACACGGTGTTTAGTGCAAGGCATGAAGCACCGGCCAGGCACGAGCATCCCCTCCGCGGCTGCATCCCTCCTCCAGGGCTGGGCAACCCTGCTCCATCGCTGATGATGGATGAAAGCTCAATTAGTCCAAAGGCAAGACTTTTTTTATCCCTTAACTCAAAACCTTCCCAAAAGATCCCAATACATTTGGAATTTCAGGTTAATTATAATGACACTGATACTGCAGGGAGCGGCGTTGCCCAAGGATGTCCCCAAACCTCAGGACAGGGACAATTTGCTTTGTAAATGCAAGCGTGAAGCACAGCAAGGCAAGAAGGAGTACGGGAGACCCCTTCATTACAGCAAACACACGGTGTAACAGGACACAAGGGAGCTGGGCAGCTCGTCTGCAACCCTCCTTCAAACCAACACTCGGGGATTTTTGGTGGAGACCTCCAAAGGGTCTGTTTATGGTCTACTATGGTCTGAAGTCTATTTACTCACTGCCAAAGGGCTCAGGTATCCACCAGCTCTGTTTTTACAATTTTACAGCACATTTCACACTCGAGGGGGACTCTTTATGGGCAAACATAGTTTCCCAGATCAACCCAGACGGGTTTTTTTTCTTTAAAAAATATATAGATAGAGATATATTCCAACTCCGCACCGCCTGCTACTTGGTGCAGATGAGACACAGACCTGACAGCCTGAACTAGAGACAGACCCCAAGCTGTAGGAGGTAAGAAAAAGCGCAATTAGACTTTTGCTTGATACACACCACCCCTCAGCTCTCTGGAGCACCCTCGAGCCAGAGATCCGGTACCTGGAGCCGAGCACACGTGAGAACCAAGCCAACGCGGCCCATTTCAGTGCTTTTAGTCGCTTCTACTTTGTAATAACCTCAGAAGATATTCATAACCCAGGCAAGGAAATGAGCTTGTTCAGCGCACACAGCATGGTTTTGAAGTAGAAAAATATCCTCTTAATTAGCTTGCCAAGGATATTTATATATCAATCTCCAGCAGAACCTGCCAGCCCCTGAAACGCGCTGCCTCTTCCAGGCTCGAGGCCGAGACGAGGGTCTTACTCGCACCGCACAGACCCTTTCGGCACCAAGCGCCAAACCCTTGGTCCAAATGCCTGTCCCCCGTCCAAACCACACGGTTTGGTATCCAAGCTCCTATAGAGAGACTTCTCTTTCTAATGTAAGGGCAGAAGCACGTTGCCTCTGGCCAACCTTATGCCTTTGTCGGACAAAACCCACCACCCTGCTGTAAAAGCCATTGGCTGCTGCTGCAGAAGCAGGAGGTTGCAGTAACGCAAAATTTTGAGAACCTGCACTCAAAGCAAAGATATATATTTATTTTCAAGCACTCCTTGGGATGCCGCTTGCCAGCGCCGCTTTGCCCTCGCTCCCATTTATTGCGGTGTAAGCTCACAGTGCAGCAACCGAAGTCGCTCCAAAGAAGCCGAGATGCCGCCAGCGGCGGGACCGCCCTCTGAGCCAAATGGCCGTGATCCTAAAAGCACAGTTCCAAGGCTTCCAAAAGCATCTACTTCAAACGTCTTTACACCTCTCCTCTTTTTGCCTTTTATTTTAAATTTTATGCAAGCAGCACGCATTGGTTCCTGCCCTCCTAACTAATAAAAGCACCAGAAAAAACTTTCTCAAGGAGAAAATACCCACTGTAAAAAAACCCAGGACCAAAATCCCCGAACCCTCAGCACGTGCACTCCAGTCAGGCCCTGGAATTACAGATATCATGACTCCCTTAACAACTTGCCTCTGGTCTTATTTTATGGTTCGCTTCGCAGGAGTAAGCCTACAGTAATCACGAACAAAATTCAACTCTAAAAATGTAAAAACCAGCTGTTCAAAAAACGTAAAGGCTTTATTTTGTAATTAATTTGACACTAGCTCCTAAAAAGGCTCAGCTCTTTAGCAGTCCGTTTGAGCGGCTCACTGAGTAAAGACTTTCCTTCTCTCCATTTCAAGGAATTTATTTGATGCAATTTCTATTCCCAACGATATCCTGCACATCCAGCACATAAACGCACGCGGCTCTATTTGCTTAGCGGCACCAATAAGAAAGACTACTTCATAAATTCCTTCAAGTGGACTTTAGAGAGACCAAACCTACCTATAAAAAGGGGATTTTAGGTTAAGCCGTGCAATTCCTGTGCAGGAAAACCAAGAGGCGGTGCACGGCAGCATCCTGCAGGCAGGAGGGGAAGGAGGCAGCGCTCTGCAGGCAGGCGAGGGGCTGGGAGCTGCCCGCAGCTGCGCTGCGTAGGTGCTGGGTCGCGCTGGCGATGTTACCGAGGGTCAGGATGCTGCAGGCGTTGCGGCGGCCAGCACGCTGGGGCTGCAAAGCTGGCGCAGCGAGGGACCCGCCAGCGGAAGGCTGCAACTGGGGAGCGATGCTTGGCTGCAGCAGAAACTCCTTTTGCAGCCACAACGGGTTTGAAACGAGGGCTCCAAGGGATGCTGCGCTTGGAAGTAAAGAGCTATTGCATGACCCAAACACCAGACTGATTAAACGACGTTGATGGAGAATTACCTCTGGGTAAACAATAGGAGAAGCTTAAAATGCAACTTCAAGAGAAAAGCTTTTATGAACATCCTGCTATCGGCAAAGTAAATCCAAGACGTCTTTGGGGGCACGCGGTCTGTCCCAACCGGCCACGAAAAACAAGAGGGAAGAAGAAAAATGAGCATCACCGAAGTGGCCAAACCCAGGAGCGCCCAGCCCCAAAACCTTCCCTTGGGTGCTTTGGCAGAGGCGGGACGGAGCATTTCTCACGGGAGCAGACTCTACCACAAATGACTTCTTTTTTCCTTCCAAAACCATGCTTTGTTATAACTCCATATAATCACAGTTATCTGCAGAGCCTCCTCACACCACATCAACGTTTTAGCCTCACCAGGGAAGTACGTGACAGCTTCATCAGGGTTCTGCATTTTTAATACAGTCAGGTTTTATCTTTTCCCCCTGAATTTGCTACCTGCAGCTGCCCTGAGCAATCCCTTGGCTGTGAGCGGACACGGTCTCACCACCACCATCCTTTGCAATGAAATAAGAAACACAGAAGAATTTCTGGAAGCTCTCTGCACTTTCATGTTCTCCCTGGTGACTTCTTAAAAGCATCGCCAGATCCTGGAAAGCCTCATATGCTCTGTCAAGGGCTTTTGCAGCTATTTGTTGCCAACCAAGTCAGCTGTACAGAGTCAGCCTTGGAGATGTTATTTGTCTGAACTAACTTAGCCTGAGCTGGCGCGTTTTTGGATCACGGCAGCTTTCACAGCTGACCTGTCCGAGACGCCACGTCAATATAGAAAGTAGTGAAGGGAGTCAGTGGATGAAAAAAATAACTAATAGGGGAGAGCAGGGAGGGTTTCTTTGCCCGGAGATGGTCCTGCATCAATGGAAAAGGTTTTTTTTTTTTTCCCTTTCTTAGCTTTCGCTGCCAGAAGGCAAAACGGCAGCTCATCCTGGAAGACCATTTTGTGATGTTTTCCCCATGATCGCTTGCCCTGCTTCTGCCTTCACCCTTATTGAGGGTAATCCCTTTCTCCATGCTTAGATCTACACCAGTATGAAATAAAGGCTCAAACTGACCCTGCTATGAGACTGATGCTCCAACATGAGCTGGAGGCAAACTCCTGGGGCAGGGACCTACTGCTCCAGCACCGCGGTCCGAGGCTGGGCTTGGAGCCATCGTTTCATGAAGCAAAATCAAGTCCTGTAGCCCCAGGCCCAGCCACCGCTGTGGTTTCCATCATGGATAAATCCCCCTTCCCAGCCTTTGGGGTTTCAGTGACAAGAGACGTACCAAGCATCCTCCGAGCCGCGTGACGCAGCGTGGCATCGCGAGCAGCCAAGCACGTCGGGGGAACACGTGCTCCTCACTCCCCTTGGTTTTCCTGGATCTCAACAGCTTAGCAGGTCTTGGCCAACCTGTCTCATACCCGGCGAGAAGGGGCTTAGCTCCTACACCAGTTAGGTGCCCTTAGGAGATAAGCTGCTCCGTATACACCATAGGCATACGGATATATACCTCAAACACAGCACAGTTATGGGAACCATTTACCAAGAAGGTTTGAAATAACAATGAGGGAAAGGACCAGCTCCAGGGACAAGCGTTTCCTTCATCTACGGCAACATGAGCCAAAAGCAACTCAATAGAGATGGATTATCAGAAATGAAACCAAAATGGGACCTGCCCTGACTATTCAACCAGCGAGGAAATGCCCCGTGTCCCTACCAACAGCTGTCTGCAGGAACCAGCAATTATTAGTCAGTTAAAAGCAAAGCAGCATTAGGTTAGAGCAACTGTAGCTGTCTGAAATGCTAAAAGCTTCTGTAAAGCAATGTAATAACTCGGGTCATTATTCCCTCCGCACCTTATAATTTTGTTAGTCATCGCATTGGGTTATTTCCCTTTGCTCCCGGGCTACTTGGCTGCCCGGCAAAGATGCGTTATTCGCAATGGATTTTATTATCAGCAAAGCAAGGGCTGACAGCTTGAAAGTTTATTGTTGTTAACCGAATAACAGACCTGGCATAGAAGCAAATAACAAATTGCAGAGGCAACCAGCCGACCCCACACAAGCAATCCTGAACTGGAAAAGGAGCAGAACTAAACAAATCCCGCCAACCTTCTCCTCCTGACACGCGCTGGGACGAGCTGTGGCCAAACCCACAAAGAGCTGAAATGGCAACGGAAGCAGGGAAGTGAAGCATGGATTTCTCTCCCGAAGCTGAAGGCTCCACATTGGGGTTATTCCACTATGATTTGCCGATCTGCAGGACCTGGCAGGGCGGAGGTGGATTTTGTTAAGGCTTCTCTGCCTGGAGAGGTGTTAAGGCTGAGCCTAGAGATGGTCCTGACATGAGGTGCGATGGCAGGTTGAGCCACGGTGGGATGCTGTGGGGTTTCATCCCAGAAAGCCATGCAAGAAAAGAAGTTTGGGCACCTGAGGAGATGGGTGTGTTAGGGTGAGCATCCAGGGAGGAAAAAAATGTGAAGACAGCGGGGATGTCTCAGGTTTTACTGGAAGCCATGGAAGAAGAAAGGCTCAAGAAGCAAATGCAAACTTATTTTCAGTCTCTGCATCACCAAAAGCAAGAGGGTCAGCAACACCACCATGGGCGAGCCCATACTTCAGGGACACGACGCGCATCAACTTCAAACCCGTCTCAGTTAAGCAGCTGAACTGACCTACGCTTGGAAACTACACATGCAATTTAACTTAACACAGGACACAATGCAGACCTGGCTCAAACAATGCTTGCTTCTCCATAATTTCTTTTGCCTTTTTTTAATTTAAAAAAAAAAAAAACAAACAACAAAACACCTCTTTTTGACTAAAAAAAGGGAAAATAAAACAAAGAACTCCAGTTTACGATACAGAGACCTTAGCTCCAAAGGACCCAGACTCCCAGTTTCTGCCACGATGCAATAAAGTAAAAGCAAAACACAAGCAGAGAACAACCGCCTGGAGTTGAACTCGGAGTGAATAAATCAGACAGCAACCAGGAGCGTTCGCAGAGCAGAAGGTGATGTCAGAGGACAAGTCGGTGATGTCAGAGGACATCAGACGCTGGCCTCTCCGGTGCAGACACAGAGAGGGGGGCAGTTTGCAGAGCAGCGAGCTGTTACCGTGACATAGGGCATGCAGAAAATTGCAATATGCCATAAAAGCAATACGTTTTCTGAAGCCTCTTCTTTCAGCAGCCTGTAGGGTTGTGTGGTGTCGGTCCCCAGGAACGGTTTTGAGCTGTATTTGACACCTCTGCCTTGCCAGCTGTGGATCAGGGGTGGTTTGTGGGCTCTCTAAAATGCTCCTGTCCCGATTGCTGGAGTCATTGCTGGGCCAGGAGGGCCCATCGGTGGTCTGTGACCGTCTGCTGTCGAGGAGGTCCCAGGATGAAGCATGGCACTGGCCGCGACGCACCACCCAAGACTGGCACATCCCTGCCCAGTCTCTTGGTGATGCTGGGGACAAAGGCACTTTGAAACGCTCCTTTGCCCACGAACACAGCAAGCCACAGACAATCCCCCAGCACAAAGCCACTCCATACTTGGAGATTTAAAAAAAGGTTATTACTTTGAAGACCTTCTATCCAGAAAGTTTTATTTAAGATCTCATTTTAAGAGCTCGAGCTCTCAGTGCCAGCCAGCGCTCGCTGCCAAAGGGCTGCGGCGGTGGCACCTCCGCCTCCCCGACCGGGATGCCTTTGCTGTGCCGCTCGCTTTTATGTCGCTATAACATTATCCATCATTTCACAACATTTATGAGCTCGGATGGATCCCATTAGCTAATCAGTGTTAACGGCTACCTGGTCTATCTTATCCAGGTCAATGGATTTTGAGGCAAGCAGATTGATGTTTAAAGACCTCCAGGTCTAATAAGTCTTTTAATAATCCCCAGGTGCAGGTAGCGGACATGCGTGCGCTGGATCGCACAGTAACGCGATGAGCTGCCTTTGGGGTCCATCTGCCCGCGTCTCCGCGTGGCCCCATGGGTCCCCTCTGGCCGCCGCTCTCCCCTGCATATGGTGGCCATGTGAAATGACTCTTTTTATCCAGAAACAAAGACTAGAAGCAAGAAAAACATGGTAAACCCCCCTGGGTAAGGTTTCTAGGTGCTTTACACATCTTGCAGAGTGATGGGGGTTAGACAGCAAGAACACAGTTAATCTCACTTAATGTTATCTATCAGCAACGTGCCAGGTGCAACAACAGATGCTGCAAGGACACAAGGCAGCCCCTCCCTGCCACGTGCAGGAGAAGCTGAATTATGCCCGCGTGGTTCTAACTCTCTTTGCTAACTACGCGGGAAGCCCGTGGCTCAGATATTCTCGTCCTGTGCGCTGCTAACACCCTGGGAGCATCGCTTTGCTTTCATCAGATTTTGCAGATTTCATACCAAAAAAAAAAAAAAAAAGCCAAACCCCACCAACCCCCCACCCCACCCCCCTAAAAAAAAAAAATCCCAAACATCTGCAAGGGATTTTCGATTTAAAATCTTTGCCGAGGAAGCATTTGGGGCTCCCGCTGTGACGCCGCCTTTGGCGCACAGCGATGCTCCGCACCCCTTTCCACTGCCCTGCGCCTAAATCACCCCCCCGGCGCTGTGCCGTGGGTGGGTACGACGGAGCCAGATCCTCTGCTTATCTTTTCTCCGCCAACTTGTTTTCGGTGAGCGCTAGGAATGAGTCACCTGCTTCATAACTTGTTGCTCAAATTTCAGCTCCTGCGCTAACCCCGGCCACCCGCTGCCCACGCATTAAACACAATCAAGTTAATTCAGAAAGATAATGTCCCCAGCTCCCCAGATGCATTGATTGTTATTTACTTAGGAAGTGATTTTTGCAAATCGTGACCACGCAAGGACCGCAACAGCAATACCAAGGCATGGAAAAAACTGCCAGGTTGCTTTTGCTTCAGAGCACAGGGAATTAATTTGTTGTCTGTGCAAGGAAATACCATAGCTGGGGGCAACCGTGCTCCTAAAGTGGGTATCTGAGATGCAGAAAAGCCTTGCATACCCTAACAAACCACATATTATAGCTCTATTATATATGTTAGAGCTTGTAAAAAAATATATATGAAGCAGTATCTTAAATAGCAATCTCTTCTGCGCTGTGCCCATCCTATTGCCCCCACCAGCTCCTGGGGGCTGCTCCATGCCCTGTCCCACACCGCTGCTCCGTGCCGGGAGCCGTGGCTCTCCCCAAAGGGCTCCGAAGCCGATTTCCCCGCAGGTCTCAAGAGCAACTCCGAGTTAAAGCTCCCGCATTCGCCATGGCGAGCTGCCGTCCCGCAGGTAAGCGCGGGAGCCCTCGCCCTGCGCTGCTGCTCAGCCGGGGGATAAATGGATCCTTCTGGTACAGCTGTGATTAATGCCCGAGACGGCCGGTTCTCTTGCTTTACCCCATTCCTCATCTGAGATTTTTCTAACCAAGGTGACAGGCAACACCGCTGATGTTTAATACACCTGCTTGCTGTAAAACACTTCCAAAATACAGTCTTAAACTCAGGAACAGAGCAGCAGCCTCGCTGTCTCCACCGTCCCCAGGCAAGCAGGCGCTTTGCAAGGGCTTTCCAGTCCGAACCTCTGCAGGCAGGTCTGCTTGGGCATATTTCCCTTGCCAAATTTCAGGGCATTCGTTTTAAGCACTTAAAATCCAGACTCCAGTCCTGTGTGTCTTTCCTACTAGGCAAAAAAAAAAAAGTCGTTTTGTTTCTTTTTAATTTTTTCCCCTCCTTCAACAGCCCATTGCCAGCTTCCACTTGGGGCAGTGGCCGCGAGGAGAATTTCAGCCCACGAAAAGACACCTTGGAAGTTGAATCCAAGAGACACAAAGACCCTTTACGCCACCATGACGTATCTGAGCACGAGCCTAAAAGCCACGAAACTGCCATCCATCTCCATGCTCTGCCACGGATTCTGCGTAGGACTTCGGTCGTATCACTCGCCTGGCGTGGGCCCCGCCGCACCAGCGAACCCCCGGGAGCTCCCGCGCGCCTGCTGCTCTCATGCTGCAACTCTGCGCACCCCATTCCCACCTGCTATTGCCCGGACGTCCGCAGAACAAAGCTCTAATCCCAAATCCCTTCTGAACGTATGCTAAAAATAAATCGACTACAAGCACTGACCAAATCCGAGTGCTTGCGGTGGCGCGAGTGATGCTCTCTGCGGTACAGCTGCTATTCAGCCTTTTGCATCGCACCCTACCAGAAGCTGGGGAGGGATCATCCCACAACTGCCAGGCAAGCTTCGTGGATAATAAATCCCTCCTTCTCCTCCACGAAGGAAAGGGACTGTGTGGCGGTGGGTAAAAAAAAGTGGATGGGACCAAAGGCAGCTTGCAAGGATGCAGGGCTCATGGCTGCACTCCAGCAAGGTCCTTCTGCAGGTGTTTAAAAGGGAATGGGTTCTTGGCTCAAGATCGGGGTTCAAAGGTGCTACATAAACAATAAGGAAAAGCTCCAACTCCCCAAAGCCAAAATTGAGCTGGAAATAACCGGAAAATTACACGTGACAAAGATCTTGACGTTACCTGGGGACAGGAGAGTCAGGCTTTGAAGAGACTGTAGGATGGACTCAGGTACAGTGTGGCTAAGCTCCCCCAGCCAACTTTTAATCCCAACCCAGGATTAGCAGCTGGTGACAGCATCAGGTCTGGGAAAAACCACTTTTTATGCTCAACTCTTTGCCAAAACCTACCAAAGTCTGCATTAACCACCCCGGCCCATGGTGGCTTTCAGAAGGAGCACGCTTGCTTTATCCTGAGACTCGGCACAGGCTTGCCTGGATAAGCACGCTGCATCAGCCAGCAAAACAGCGAAAGGAATTTAAAGTGGATTGATAAAGTGCATTAACCTCGGAGTGAACCATCCCTTCCAGTCCTGCCACGGCCAGACTTGGCTTTGAATTTTAACTAAACAAGGTTAAAGCCTCTAATTCCGGAGAACCATCTCACAGAGAGCTTTAATGTGCTCTAATGAGCTTCTCTGAATCCTAACCTAATTTTCCACTTGCGGCATAAACTAAAACATTGAAATCATAATAAAGCATGAAATTACCCTGTGGAAGGGGAGAGAATATGGTGCAAAAATGAAGCTTATTATTATTATCTTTGAGTTGTCAACAGTCCCTGCAAAATACCCACTACAAGCAGCTGACGCACGCGCCCAGCTCTGGGCACGCGTCCCAGGTCTCCGCCTCTGACCAGGTCAGCGCAACGTACGGGCTCTCCGACATCTCTGTATTTCATCTCCAGTTTAAAAACAGCGCAGAGAAATGTAGTTACTCAGCCAAGAGACGTGAACCCACGAAGGCAGCGAGGAGAAACGTCCTGGGCCAGCATCCCCCAGCCTCGCCGGAGAGCGGCTCCGCTCTGCTTGGGAGATGGACGGGGAAGCCACTGCTGGGGAAAGCAGATGCTCTAATAGCTTTTCCAGCAGGAAAACAAGCTGGCCAAGCATCCAGGGCTATAAAGGCAGATATAATGTTTAATCAAGCCCAACTACTACATAGGTTTCAGTATGAGGCTTTCTATACACCCTTCTTCACGCACCGTATGGACAGAATCACGTTGCAAGCCGACCCGCAGGTAAATCCAGCCAAACGCAATCCCAATTAAACACGGCTCAAAAAGAGCTCGCGCAAACGAATCGCAGGCAGAGGGCTGTTTACCGGGGGGCAGCAGGCTTTTCATTACCCGCTCGCGGCAGGAAAGCCTGTAACCGGAGCTGGAAGGAGATGTATTAACAAGGAGGACGATGGTGTGACGGGCACACGTGATTTGCTCTTAGTCACCCCGAACCAAGGACGCAGGCTATAAATTGGGTAACAAATTGGCCAACGGGACGGAGGTGGGAGTTCACCTCGAGCCGACACGGGTCAGCGAGGCCCCCTTAGCTGCTGGCTTTGCTTATTAATGACCAGGCTAAGTCTGTCGAGTGGAAATATTAATACCGCCGGTGCCACAGATTGTCTTTGGGATGATTGAAAGCCACACAACAAGCAGGCGTGGGGGGAAAAAAAAAAAATAGGCGACAGATTTTTGTATGAGTAAGTCAAGAAAGATGCATTGGGGGGGGGGATAAAAACACCACCAAAACACCAAGCAAGGAACGCCTCCCCCGCGAGCGGGTAGCGAGTGGAGGAGAGAGGACTGGGAGCGCCTGGGGATAAGCGGGTTTTCTCCTCGGGACTGCAGCTATCATGGTGAGCTGGAGGAGAAAACCACTGGATGCACAGCAGGTCACCTCTGGCTAAAGGAAAGGACTACTTTTCCTCCTATTTTCTCGTTCTACAAAAAACCCTGGACCCTACAAAGCCCTCACAGGACAGGGACGTTGCCCAGGCCCCCGTTTCAGAGCTGTCTCTGGCAACAAGGCTAAGAAGCAGCACTGAACATCAGTGGTTTTCCATGGTGGTTTGCTCTCCTTTGAGGAGGGGGACGGGGAGGGACCTTCAGAGCGTCCCTGCCACCCATCACCATAACACATCCATCATCCCCCCCCAGCTGTTTGCACCAGGCCACGGAGGTCGCCCCCTGCTCAATCCACGGGATGCAAAGAGCTCCCAAATTCCTCCTTGAAGCCAAACCCACCTCCCAAGGCAAAGATGGGCCAAGGAACATCACAGCAACCCAAAGCCGCCTGCTTCCACCCATGGATGGACACGAACCGCCTGCTCCTGGCCGGCAGAGGATGCAGCTTTTACAGAGCAGGAGACCGAGGCCAGCGACAGCTCATCCCTCCCGAATTCACACCGTTTCTGCTGACATTGATAAAATCAGCCAAGACTGACTATGGGTAGGTGTAGCATCACTCTCGCTGCAACGCTGCTGTCTAGACAGAGCCTAGAGCGGTGGCCGTCCCCTTCTTGTCACTAATGGCTCCAGACGGTCACCAAAACAAGCATGCACTGCATTTGATCTGCAGGTCTTGGACTCCAGCTCCCTTTCCTAGTTCCTTTGCAATTTAATCTACTTTCTTGGTTTTAAAGCAGTGCAAGGAGATACCTAAAAATATTACTTTAGAGACAGCACATTTCCAGTTCCTTTTAACAGAAGAATTAAGCAAGCAGAAGCCAAGGACAAGCCAGTCCCACTCAGAAGCAAAGATCAGGGTGCCTTAAAAGAAAAGCAACTCTAAGACTCCAATAAGGATTTTACATGAAAAAAGGGAAAAAAAAAAACCAAACCAAGGACGTACAAGACCTACCTTGCTTTGCTCTGTGATTGCCATAAAGCACCGAGAACCACGCAACCTGCCACTGAAATAATGTTTTGTAAAGAGGCGAAGAAAATCCAAATGAAGGTGAACTTCTCCCTTGTCCGCCCTGGAGTCGCGTTTATTGGATCCAGGCTCCGGCTCCAACCCTGGCAAGCCTCGGGAGAGCCGTCCTGCCCGGCAGCGCACTTCAGCAGCAATGGAAAAGCAGAAGGGAAACCATTTCTCGCTGCCCCGAGCCCTGGCAGACGGCTTGGTCTTCCCCTGCAGAACAGCATCTCCAGCTGCACAGCAAAGATCGCATCGGACAGCAACCTGGGGAGCATCCCACGAAACCTTCATTGGAAATGGAAGTCTCCAAACAGGGTGCTTCTCAAATTCCACAGTTTTTTCCAACCGTTTGGACAAAATTCAAGCAGGTGGTGACTCAAGAAGCAGAGAGTGTGTGTTTTTTCGTGGTACCACTCCATGCAAGCGAGAACTCCCTTGGGCAACGGCGGTGGCTGAGGTGAAAACCCAACCAGACCATCTGGGCAGGCAAAGAGCTCAGCAAGAGCCGCTGGGTGGGGGACCGTCACCGCACACGAGGGCTGAGCACGGACAAGCGTGACACACCGGCCGGACACAACGACGGGGCGACCTTCGGTCTGCCGAGGCAAAGTGCAAGGTGGAGCAGCCCATGGGGGATAAGAGGCTGGAAACTGGGAGCACTGGGAGCAGAACAGCCACCCATCATGAGTTATTTAAGACTCATTGCGAGAGAAATGGGACGCTGAGCAGGCGTTTTAGAGCCTCAAGCAAAGCAGCGCATCCCGGGCTTTGGCTGTGCTGGATTCTTGCAGGGGTCAACATCGATCCAGCTGTCCCCAGGACCGATGCTCTCCAGAGGCAGCGTTATGCTACCTGGAGATGGTTTACGGCTGCAGGAGGGTCTAAGGCAGCTGGACTACAAAATTTGAGGCCAAAGAACGAGCCGTCACATCACATTTGAAATCAAAACTGAACCCCAACAGGGCTTGCACCTTGCCTGAGCACAGACACCCAGTACGGAGGCATCCACCTCTCCCAGGCTTTCTCTGCCTTCCTCGGGGAAACCCCAGGTACCCAGCAGCATCTCAAATAATGAGCTTTAAACACAAAAATCTTGTTGTCATTACCATGTCTAAGGAGCTGCTGGGACACACAGCTACACAACCCGAGCCCGGTAGGACAGATCTCCCCTCCGGAGCTTCCCGGCGGTATAATCTGCCATCTGAAACAGCTTATTCAGCGTCTCTTTTAATGAATATATGCTGGTGCTTTGTGCTGGCAGGCTGTTCACATGGCTCTGCAAGGGTCTTTCTCATGTCAGAGACCATATCTGCCCTGTACCTTTTGCATTTGATTCAAAATACATATATCCTGCCAGTGACATTTATGGATAAACTACAGCTCCTGTAGCACGAGAGCACGGTTAAAATCCTTGAGATCGATGCACCCCTCTCTGCTTTCCAAGCTAAGCTAGAAATCCTGGTACAGCTAGAGGTAAATAACACACTTTGAGGGGTTTTGTGGGCAAACAAACAAATCACCTGATGAAACATCGCTTCTATTTCTGGGCTCCAGCCCTGGGGAACCGTTTTGCTCCTTGCAGGCTCCAAGAGGCGAGCATCTCCAGCACTCTCGTTAATCAACTTTTAATTGAAAGCAGACAAAAAACCCTCACACCGAATGAGGAGGTGAGGGAGCCTGGCAGAGATGCATGCTTCCGATTATCCCGTGGGAACAGGAGGGGTGGATTTCATTTTGAGAAGTGACCGGAATGCCCTATTTGCTCAATATTATGGATATACTCTGCTGCTGCCATTGGCACGGAGTTAAGCACAGGTGCCCTCGGGCTTTGCATCGCAAAGGATTTGCCTTCGTAGCATTAATGCTTTGGGCTTTGGTGCCCATCCTTACTCAGAAGACATCGGGCAGCGGCCAAAGGCAGCAAGCCAGGCAGATAACCATATATACCTGCAACGTTTTGAGACCACGCAACAAAAGGTGGATGCAGAAGAAGTTTTCCTGCAGCTCCATAAAGCCTTATATTGCCTTGGGCTGAATATGTATGTGCCAACATAGGGCCCCTCTGAGTCCCTGGTGCTGGGGATGCCCCAAGGCAAGGTTTTACAGACCCTTTACGTATCTGCGAAGCCATCCCAGCAGGCAGATGGCTTTGGGTGCGCTGCCTTTAAACGCTGGCGGTGTTTTGGATGGAGCCAGGTCTGTCCCCGTGCCGTACAGGACGGCATCTCCTTATTGTGGAGCGTTATGGTAATTTCTGCAGCAAAACCTCGTATAACTCATGCAAGCACAAGCAACACATCTGCCCAAGCAGCTCAAATTCCTGCTTTTTCATTGTAATAACGTCTCTGTTTTTGACGAGTCTCCCATACTTTGAAGCAGAGACCCTTTTTCTGCCACAAACGCCTTTTTTTCTGGAAAAGGGGGTGGTGGTGGAAATCAAAGCGAGCTTCAGAAGAAGGAGAAAGAGCAATCGAGCACGGACTTCACCCTCCTTCCCAAAACTTGCTGCTGTACCCATTTCAAACCAGCCCAGACAGACACAGACATGTTATCAAGGTTAATTAGGTTAATTCACTAAAAAGCATAAGGAAGTTCAGGTGAGAGCCCAAGCATCAGCGTGAAACACTTGTGCAGTCTTTGGGGTGTATCAGGGCCTGCATTTGCTAGGAAAGTGCATATTTCTTTTTTAAAAGAAAAAAAAAAAAGGGAAGAAAATGACAATTTGCACATCACTTGTCTCTAATGGCAGCATCTTTAATTAAAACATCCTGGGAGCTGGCAACACTGATTGTAGCTCTCAAGGTTTTAAATGCTATTACAGCACAAAGCCCTCTAAGACATGGACGGCTTTTGGCAAAATGCTTAATATTCTCAATTTCACCTCTGGTCCATGCAAGTCCATGCAGATGCCGGGTATTTAATCTGATGATTGGTCTCACCATCAACTAATAAAACCTGGCAGTGAAGGGAAGCTCCTTCTCTTTGGCTTGGAGAATAAAACCAAAATGTTTCGGCACCATGAGGGTTTTTTGGGGGAAAGCTGGAATTTTTCTTTCTCTCTTCTCTTTCTCTTTGCAAAAGAATTTTAAAAGACATCATCACGATGCTGATTTCCCGATTCTCTGCTCCCAAAATCACCAGGCTGAAGCGCCAAGAGCTGCAGCAGGTGGGAGGAAAGGCACAAACTCATCGTACAGCCGGAGCCGTTTCAGGTCGGGTATTTTAGCAGTGACCCATCTCCAGAAAAGAGACGAATTGCAGCTTTCCAGAAGACAAAAATCTTCCCCAAAGTTTAAGGCCAGCATTCAGCAAGTCTAAAACATCAAGCCCTTACATTTAAGAGCAGCCACTGGAATGAGCTCAAGTTAAAGCGTGTGGCTGCAAAGGGAGAGGAGAGACATCCTGCGGCACAGAAACGCGTTGGGAGGTCACCCAGAGACGTCCCCACACTGTTCAAAACATAACTTTGGGATAAAAACCTGAAAGTGTTCAAAAGAACAGCAGCTCTTTACCAAGAGGTATTTATTTTGACTCCTGTTTGCCCACACGCAGCATCTCCCCTGGGCTGGGACTAGGGCTGGGGAGGCGAGCAAAGCTTCCTCTCCTTCAACGCAAAAACACTTACCAGTTAATCCCAAACCTTTCAGTGATCCCCAAACGCAACACTCAAGTTTGCCATGAAGGTCTTCACGCTGAAGAAAGTTTTGATTTTTGTTTTCATTTCACCCAAATGCAAAGGATAAAAAAACCTGAACAGCTCTTGCAATGCAAACGGCAAATGTTGACGGCTGCAGCTCCACACCCCAGCAGTCCTCTTCTCCGTGCCCAAATGGCTTGAGTTTGAACTCAAAACAGGCACCCTCTCCACACTGCTCTGAAAAACTCAGTAAAATGAGAGTATCCTTTTTTTAGCCCTGAGATGGGAAGAAAACCATCTCTCGTGGTTTCCCATGCTGGTTGGGACCCCCCGGAGATGTCTGGCAGAGGACGAGCCTCACGGTGCCGTTCCCAACCCGCTCAGCGTAAGCATCTCCCACCTCCACGTCAGTAGATGACACCAGCTTAGGACACGTACAAAGAAAAGAGCCCCCGGGGTTCAAAACCTGACTCAGTGTGACAGTGCCCGAGGGAGGCATGGAGCCACCACCCCCTTCCCTCTCTCCCGAGCCAGGAGCATCCCTGGATGGGAGCAATGTAAGGTACCAGTCACCTCCTCACCCAAGAGGAGCCCGCTGAAACGCATCAAGATCAGATGCTGGACCAGATCTGTGCTGCAAATCAACTCCCCGTAATAACTCATAACCCACCAAGTACCAAAAACCTAAGGTGTGAAGGCATCTTAATGGCAGCTCTTGCACCACACCATAAAGCTGTCTTCTATGGCAAAGTAACCGTCCCGTATTTCCAAGGTGTAGTGATGCTAAGTGATGCACATCAGACAGAAGGAAGGTTGGTGCTGGGATGGTTAACGAAGGCTCGGTTGTGATCTCCACTGCTGAAAACACTTGAGAGTGTTACTTTTGTTTAGGGAGCGCTTTAATGCTGTATCTTCTGAACAGCACTTAGCAGCTCTAACTGTAACTTAATTATCACTGGTAGTAATATGAAGCTGGTATTACGAAGGCTAACAAGTCATATTAGCGTAGTTGTTATGCGATCCAGCCCAATCGCCTTATTCAAAAAGTCTCCACCTGAAAATTGCCTCTAAATATATATATTATTTAATGCAGGAAGGTGAAGAAAGCCTTGTTGGTAAACCACAGCTAGAGCGGCTGGACGGGAAACCCATGATTAATCAAATCGCTTAGCCGTGTCCGTGCTTTCGTTTTCTCTTCTAAGTGCTCATGATTATATGATACACAAGGAAATGAAAATTAATAAGTATATCCTAACCCACACAAACACTCTGGAAAAAAAGATGTGCTACAGCACAGCCTGTCTGCTGTGACAAAGCTCCTTAAATATAAAACGCGGAGCTGGTTTTTTAACGTTGCTGAACATGATTAAGTAGGAAATTACCCTCCCAAAGCAAACGCAGCTCAACACGCCCACGCTGGCACGCGGTGCTTGCTGTCCCCCGACCCAGCACCCGTCCGCTCCGAGCCCGCTCCCATCAGCTCCGCACGCCATCGCTCCACGCTCCCAAAACCCAAATCAGTTCATTCGGGAGGTTACTGCAGCCGAGCTGGAACATTGCCACGGCTGGAAACCTGGGGCAACCTGAAGCCCCGAGCTGCAGGGAGGCATCGCGGGATTCCCGACATCGCCTCGCATTTTGGACAACGTACTGATGGAGCGGATCCCAGCCCAGCAGGGAGCTTTGCCTTCCCTGCTCCGACGGAGCCCGCGGTTTTACCACCCAGCTTCTGGGCTGCCTGAGGACAAGTCCATGACATCCATGTGCCTACATCCCCAGCAGCACCTCAGCTCTGCTATCAAAATAAAAAGGCTCCGATGTTCCCCTCTGCCCCTGTAACCCCAACACGACGTTAATCCCTGCAGCACCATCCCCCCCGCCATGCCCAGACCCTCTCAAGAGCCCCAAATTTCCCATCTCCATGCCTCACCGATGCCTTTAACAGTCTACAATTAAAAAACCCCTGCCTATGCTTACGCCGCAATTTTTCTCTGCTTCACTTTTTTTTTTTTGCACAAATGCAAAATCCCCTCCGCGGTCACCCTGGGGGATTCCCAGCTCTCTTCTCCCGGGCTTAACGCACCAGCCCAAAAGCCGAGCGCTCCATTGCTCTTGTTCCAGGCACTGAGAGCACCTTAGCATCCCTACAACAATACCTGAAAATGGAAATGACTTTCCAGAAGAGCCAGAAATGACAGGAATTAATTTGCTCCTAATCTTTCAGCACGCTTTTTATTTAGTACGGCGCTGCCGATTTACAGTCTCCTCAGGCACCCGCCTGGCGGGTTTAAATTAACTCGCTAAACAGGCGGAAAAGAAACGCAACGCAAAACGCTCAGCCTTTCCGAACGGCAGCCAAGACCTCCTGCACCAAAGCGTGGCGGCAGGCGGAGGAGATGAAACCGGGACTCACTCAAAGAAGAGAGAAACCACAAATAAGTGGAGGAGTTTCTTCCCTTATGGCTGTGGCTCGGCATTAAATAGCAGGCTCGGGCCCCGGCTGCCTACGACGCAGCCAGTTCTTACTGGAGATTTTTAGGCATCTGTGGGACTGATAAAGAGTGGAGGGTTATTATTACCGGTTTTACTTTAACAGTGGCCCAGATAATTTAAGGGCAGGACGCAAAGCCCTGTCAAGCGCTGGGGTTCAGGGACACCCTTCTGTCCACGCGCGCGCCATCCGAAGTTCCCCGCAAACCAGAGCTCGTGGCACAGCGGTGACAGCCACAGGCACCGGCGGCGCCCAGACCCAACCACAGGCTTTCCTCTCCCCCCCAAAAAATACGTGTTTTTTCCTTTCTCAAATATTTCTCTCTGGAATATTTCTCTATTTTATCATACAATAAATAGTAAAGTTTGGATCCTGTCTAGCCACTGCCTTCAGTCCTCCCAGCCTGACTCCTCACCCCCCAACTCCTGCACGGAGTGTGAAAGTGCTCAGCCCCACGCTGCGGCTGTTGGGAGCTTAAAAATGAAAAAAAATCCCCATCCCCAGCTGCTCTGAGTGACCTTCAGGGAACGACCGCCTCTGACCTGTCCCCAGCAAATGCCATTAGTATTAGCTGGTCTTAACCACGGCGCTGCAAGGAGAAGGGTCCCGATGGCTTCGTGCTGCAGCAGAGCTCGCATTGGCCAGTGCCTGTGTTAATGAGAAGAGATCTTCTGCCACGCAGCGAGATTATTAATTATGGCCCCAGGGCTCACGCAGAGCCGCTCTCGGCAAAATAACCTACTTTAAACTCGGTGCCTGCTGCTCCACATGGGCAGCAGCCAGATCCTATCTCAGACCTACAGATGCCAACGGGGCATCTGCAGCCCCACGGGTTGGTGGCATCAGATGGGGAGGACTTAGAGTTATCTCCAGCTGGGAGAAGTCAGGGTGAGGGTTAAGGGTGGATCTTTTCCACTGTGACGGCGAGGAAGGAATGATCTCAGCCTTCCCGTCAGGCCGGGGCAAGCCACGAGCTCCTTGCCGTGATGCTACATTTCCCTGCCGACTTAGCAGGGGCTCGAAGCTGGCAGCACGGACGAACGGCTGCCCGGGCAGAGCTGGCATTAAAGCCTGGTATAAAGCAGCTGGTCAGGTTGGTATTTCTATGACTCAGAAATGCACTTGCTGCTGTGCTTTTTAATCAGCCAAATAAATTGCAGCGAGACCTTAAAGTACATGGCAGTAGGAAATGAGAAATTCTGCTGCGGGTGTCAGGAGAGGTCAGCAGGCGATGCTTTATTTGTCCCTTCCCTGCAGCCTCGCCCGCCCAGCCAGCCCCTTTCGTGCCCATCAGCCCAGAGCCGCGGCGTCCTCCTGCCTCCCGGGCAAATCCGGGAGAGCAGCTTGCAGAGCGGCTTGTCGTTGCCGTAAATTCACACAGAGGTGCATGAAAGCAAGGCACCTCCAGCCCATCAGCAAGGGCAAGGAACGGCTTTCGGTAAGAGACTCAAAGCAGCGTTTCAACTCGCCGTGTTATATTAAATCGGTACGACTCCCCAGCCTCCCCCCGCTGCACAGCCTGAACTCACCAAGGCATAAAATAACTGAGCAGGTGAGCTATTAGCAAACGCGTCAAAACCTTCCTTCCAAATCTATTACTCTGGTAACTCGTAAAAAAGTACTATTGCATCTGGGGCTTATCACAAACATGCACCAAAAAAACAGGCCAAGAGAAAAACGTGCCTGAAGAGCACAAACAGGGAGCGGAATTTGGAAGGGCTGCAGCAAAGCTCGGTGCGTTGTAGGTCGATGCCTTGCACCCTCGCTCTGCAAAAGACTGAAATAATGCCACTATTTATAAACGGCCCTTTAAAAATAGAAACGTCACTCTTCCTTGCTAGGAAATTGCCTCATTTTTTTCTTGAATACAGGTGAGAGGGAAGTGGGGAAAAAAGTTATGCATTATACATGGCAAGATTCATTTTTTATTAGACTTCTCACAGCTACATCACCGCTGCATCACTGTGGAGTAACGAAGCAATGGTGCAACATCTCTCGAGCGAGCAGCCTGCCGCAGACCCCGCAGCTCGGGGGGCAGCCCCATGCGCAGCCCAGCAGCCCCACGTGCACGAGATGGGGAGACGGAGCCATCATCCCCAGCATCGATCACAGCCGCTGCGCCGGCGTCCAACGCAGAGCGGCGATTTACACGTCACCAACTCGACACAGGCACTTGCTGCCAAGTTTCTGCAATGTCTTTATGCCCTTATGCCACTAATCTCTGCCTTCGCTTGCAGCGAACGGCTGGTTTATTGATGCCAGACCCGAAACTGGGAGCGATCCATACCCAGCACAACGCAAGCACCCGAGCATCTCCCGAGCAGCGGGCAGGACCGCAGCGGGGCTGCCACCGCCCTCCCCTCCACTTCCACTTCTCGTCTAGATCGTGCTAGAAAGGTTGGACCAGATGATCCTTGAGGTCCCTTCCAAGCTGGGATTCTATGATCCTATGGTTCTATGATCTATGATTCTACGATTCCAAGCCAGGTAGTGTAAAACCCCGGCAGAGCTGCCTCTAGCACATCATAGCCCCCGTAGGCAGAGCGTTACCGTGTCTAACCCCTGCGACGGCTGCCGCTTCCACGCTCCGTCTGACCACGCGAAGGGCTCACCGAAAGCCGTGCAGGAGGAGCCTCGAGGAGCTAATTAGGAGCTTCGGCACTTGGCATCAGCAATCGCCAATGTGCGAGATGACGCGTGTAGGAGTTTGTTTTGAAACACAAAAAGTCCCGTAAGCTTTGTGTTAACAGGGAAATAGCGACCGACCTTATTGCAAATGGGGAAAACAGAGAAAAGGTATGATGGGTTGTTTGACTGCTTCTAGACTAAATCCCACATCCCTTTGGTACGAGGCAGCCAGATGAGACGCCTGCCAGGCCAGGTTATAACACCATCCCGACAAAGCAGAAGAGTAAATATGCGAACCAGAGGGATAATATAAGGGATTGAAGGAAAGGAATGCGTAAAGGAGATGAATAAGCAGATAAAATGACACATGTAGTTGGAAGAGCCTGGAGCTGTTTTCCCAGAGCTGGTATTTTCTGCTCCCGTGGGCCATCGGGTACAGAAGGGGCAGCAGCCAACGCCTGGTTTTTCTGCTGCGAGGCTTCGCTTTGGTTGTAGTTGCCCAGAGAAATCACGCACATCTTGTTTGGGGTAAGCACATCCATTCCTATACTAAGAACACCTCTGTGACTGTAAATAAAGGCGGCAGCGACCCTGCCTTTCCTTAACAAACAGCTTTTTGGCTAAAAGACCAGAAGTCGGCATCAGCCATTCATCTACAGCCACACACGTGAACCATCGGTGCTCCCCAGCACAGGGCTGCAGGCAAACTTTAACCCTCCTTAACCCCCAGCTGCAGCTCGCGGAGAGCAGAGCCCCCGGGAAAACACCTCCCCGGTCCAAATGCACAACTTCGGTTATGTGCGTCACGAGCAAATCTCAGTGGGTTCCTTTATTTATTGCTAAAGAAATAAAGTCCTCCTTTGCATGCAGGCCTGGTTGTCAATACAAGCCTTCAGCTTCATTTAATGCGTATTAACTTCCGATGCCCGATAGCCACATGAGCCAGGAAAGAAAACAGCAATTCCTCGCTGCAAACGGCGATGAAGGCAAGGAAGCCGGCCACGCACGTGCGCGGCATCTGCAAAGCCTCAGCCAACTCTGCCGGTCCCCTCGCAGACGCATCTGCGGAGTGGGAGGGCCACGGTCGTTAAGGTTAAATTAAAGCAGCTTGCAAAATTAAGCTTCATTTATTTCTTGATTTGTTCTTTCCACACGACATTCCCAAAAGCCAAATTTTTAAATTTTTTTTTAAATTTTTTTTTTCCCTCCACTTGCAAGCCTTTCCAAGGATTAATTTGCTTGGAGTATTTGAGTCATTACGGTTTGGTGATTTTTGGAACGGAAGATAAATGAAAAACAAGAGGAGGAGAGAGCAACAGACACTCTGTGCAAAAGCGACAGTCCCATCTCCATTTTCCTTCTCTTTTTTAATAAAGGGACCCTTTTTAGAAAGGCTCCCGGGGCAGAACAGCTCAGCTCTGAAACGTGCAGTTCGGTCCAGCAAGAGGTTATTTAAACCCAGATGCCCGACTTTGCTCGGGAAGAAACTGGGCCTGCTTTCGCCAAGTTGTGGGGGTTCAAATCTTGGCGCAGTCGGCAGCGGGGCTCGCTGCCCCGGGCCCTGCGAGGCACAGCCGGGGCCCGTACCCGCGCAGGGGAAGCCGAATGAACCGAGCCCCGCGCCAGCCCCGAGCCAGCCCGCGTCTGCGGACTCAGGTGCAGTGATTTTCCCCTCCACCGCTTGCCACCCAGCCACCCCAAAGCTGGGGAGGGCACACACGGGGCTTGTACCCATCAGATCCACTCCGCGTGGGCCTGTATTCTCCTGCCGGGCCCCAGCAATGAAAGTGTTTGTGCTTAATAACAGGCACACGCAGGGGAGCAAATCCCACCAGGAACGGCCGGGAGGACTACGAGCAACTCCCACAACAGCATCTGTTTTAACACTTTCATAACCAAGCCTCACAGACAGCTATCCTTCAAGATATCCTCCAAACGCCAAGTTTGGAGTTTGTCCAAGTCCTGGCCCCACAACTCAGGTTTATTAATCCAGCAAGGAAAAAACGGAGCGGGAATGCACAGCTCTGGGATGCCACCTGGGGCCAGCACCCAACGGCAAGGAAAAGCTCGGCAGTCTCCCCTGCGTAACGCCTTCAAAAATATAAATAAAAATGCTCGGCAAGTATTCTGCAAGTTTGAAAATCAGATGCACGAACTCTAAGATTCTAGGTCAGCCCTTCAACGTGTCTGTAATTCAGGGACTTAGACCCTATCCCGGATTCATTTCCACCCAGTGAGGCTGGCAAAAATCCAGGCTCTGAACAACTGGGACAAGCACCATGCTGTAAAAACCTTCCTTTTCCCCCAGAAAGCACCCTCATCTCTGCTAGTCCCAACGGGCACCTGAAGTCCCTGCACACCCCGTTCTCCCCAAGACGTGCTGTGCCATCCATGTTTCCTTGCAGATGTGGGTAGGGCTGGGTTAGAAAAAGACTTTAGAGAGACTTAAGTTCTCCAATGAATTCCCCAGCCTGCCTATTAGGAGAGAAGGGAAAAACTTCCAGGCTGGAAGTGTTAAAAAAAATCCCCAAATTATATATATAAAAATCCCCAAATTATATCTATAAATTACAATCCCAAACTCAGCCAAACTACCCACAAAAGGACAAGGAAATAGAGCCACTTGCACTGATGCGTCCTGCCCATCAGTCTTGAAACCATTTATTCCAACCCTCTTCACCCAGTTCCCATTAAAAACCAACTTTTCGGCTGCTGAGCTCATTGCCTTACCACTCCACACCACAGCAGCCTGTTCCAATAGCAACTAATTGCTAACAAGCTCATTACAAGACGAAAGCAGCAGGAGTGTAATGCTGGAATTTTTTTTTGCCTGTCTGCAAAGTGAACAGCTGGCCACCAAACCTAGAGGACTAATCTAATTAAACAGTAACAAAAATACCTACATCACTGGCATAAAAAAGCCCTTTCACTCAGGCATAAATGTTCCCTCCTCAAAGTTCATCAGAACTTTGTCAGTTCTGAGACCGTTTCCGACCGTCGCACTCGCAGGGAGACCGAAGATTCATGATCTGAGCCCAGCTGGGTGCTGGGAGGAGAAAAAAACCCATAACGTGAGGAGGAAAAGCAGATGTTGGCAAGGTAACCTTGCTGTCAGACCCAGGCGTCGCGGGGGCTGGTGTAAGGCTGCTGCTTCGGAGCCGCGTTGTTTGCCTTTGAGCCCATGCGGACATGCAAGATGCACGTAGAGCGAGGTGGAGCCCAAGACCAGCTCCTCCATCCCAAGGCGTAACAGAAAATCAGGGCAGAGGTAACGAAAGAAAACGATGAGCAAATCTACAACCCATCACCCCACGCCTGGGCTGAAGCCCTTGTGCCGACGCCTGCAATCCCACCGCCTGCTCCACCACGAGAGAGACTCCCAGGCTCTCGCTGATCCATCATTAAAGTTCACTAGCAGCTAAATATTCACCTGCCTTATCCCATCACGAGCAATTTGTTTTGCAAAGTTTGAGTCTTCCCCGGGATTTACAGCATTTGTTTAAGCAGGACTTTGCAGTCCTGCAACAGCACCGGCTTGCTGCACGGTTTGAGCTGGGATTCGCTCAGCTTTTGAACCAAGTCCTCCAACCATCAGCGCCTCAACGCCCTGCCAGTCCACGCAACGAGGACAGCAGAACAGCCTCCTTCAAGGCTTCCCACACTAGTGTTGGCACAACACTAAATGAAGCAATTTTTAAAGCACTAAAGATGCACTAATTCCTGCATCATGGACACGAAGACAACTTACTCAAGAAGCAGAGCATAAACTAACCCAGGGCGTATCCCAGCCCACTGCTGATCTTCTTCCAAAGCAGCACCACGTCTTCATCACGATGAGCTTTAGCCGCCTTATACACCAGCTTTTCTTCCACCCGTTATGTAGTTGCCGCTGCATTTGATATTTAAAAGATAAGGAAGTATGAATTAGCGCGAGCTCTGCACGTAACGCAGCCCGCCTGTAGCAAGGTGACTGCATCCCCCCGCTCCGGCGGGGATCCCCAAATCAGCAGACAAGAGCCGTTTTCTTGATGTCTAACATCAAAAGGGCATTGCCTTTCCGAACACAGAGGAGAGCAGGATGAAAACCGAGCAAGCGTCACACTAATGCTAACAAGCACTGATGTCTCAGGAACAACTTCTAAAACAAACGGGTTGCCAGATATCAAGTATTTTGTCTGGGTTTTTCTCACTCCTGTTTAGTTGCTGGGAAATCACCTCTTCTGAGGCATCTCAGTCCCTTTTGCACTTGTTCCTTGTTACCAGACAGAAGGTAAGAAGAGGGTGTCATCCTTCAGATGGGAAAATTAGAGGTGAACACCCAACCGCGGCACTGCCTCCCCTCTCAGCGCTGGGCTTTTTAAGACCAAAAAGTCAGCAGTCCCACTAATAACCTGTCTTAACAGAGCAGAAGGGCTCACACAGTTAGCACCAATGGTTCCGTCTTCCCTTCATCTCCACTGGAGCTCATCTTTAATAAGACAGGCAAGAAACAGAGGCCAAAGAAGCAAAACTGCTTCAAAAAGTGGAGTGCAACCAAACCAAAACGCAATATTTTCCATGGGAAGTTGCTTGGCCTCGCGTGCCTGGCTGTATGGAAGGAGATCGCACCTTCTTGGTGCTGCTCGAGAAGGCTGGTTTCTCCAGAGTCACCCAGTGAGGATATCCATTTATTAATTTTTTTTTTTTACATTTACTTATTTAACCCGTCTGGTAGCTCCAGCCACGCTCCTGGAGAGCATCCCCATTCACCCCTCGCTGCGGAGCATCCCTCACGGTAGCGCTGCAGCCACACTTGCTGCCCTTAATCACACATTTAAAAGAAAATAGCTGTTCTAGCACTTTTATTTCACCTTGTTAAAATTCTCCTCTTAGAAATGAGGCATTTAAACGTTTCGGGTTAGTAGGCCACAAAAACCTCTGAGCATCGCGATGATCATACAGATGAAAACCAGCTACTTTCCTCTCCCCTTGCACAAGCCACCCAGAGTCGCTCAGGGACACCTGCATGGTTCAAAGTTGCTCCCATGCTTTATTTCTCTTTCTTCCCCTTATATACTCCTTTTCCCAAATCCATCCTCCTTTCACATCGTCTTGGGAGAGACAGCTCGGGGCCGAGATCTCCATCAGCTGCAGGAGGTGAACATGGACTAGATGAGGCGAACGTCGGACTAGATGATCGCTGTAGGTCCCTTCCAACTGAACTGTTCTATTGTAACATCTAAAGGCAGCCCGCGGTGCCCTCAGTTCTGACCGAGCAGGGCAATTACCGAATCGCACGTTCCCATTAACCCTACGCAACCGCCAGCTCCACACGCCCATACCAACGCCCGCCTCCCCGCACCACGTTCCCTGGCTTGCGGCAGGAGCCACCTATGGCAAGCCGCAGTTTTAAGCAATGAGCTGAAACAGGGAGGGGAAGGGAAAAAGAGACAAAAGGAGGAAAGTGGGAAAGGACGGGGGCTCAGGAGAGCTCGGCCAAACGGTAACTGCCATCGCAGAGATGCGGGCAAGGAGAAGCCCCAGGCCCCTTTCGGAGCTTGGAGACGACCCCGAGCTCCCCTCATCCTAGCACGTATTTTAGGATGAGATGACAGACTGTCTGCAGGGACTCCTCTCTGTTTTCTTCCTTACGACACAAAGTTTAATTTTCTCTTTGAAGCCGAGGGTTGTTTTCCATTTCCCTTACGTATATATTAACGGTTATGATTGTGTAGGGTGCTGTAAAGTGAAATCCTCCCCCTTTTCCAAGGCTCCTCTCCATCACTCGCTCCGGGAGCACACTCAGCAGCACGGGGACTCGGGCACATCCCACCAGCACCTTCCCCGAGAGGCAATCACCACCCAAGACAGGATGACAAGCCAACAAGGAAGATCCCCACAACAGCAACGCCCACAATGCTAATAAAAAGGTAGACCGATGACACAGCCAGGCTAAGAAATGCAGAGGAGTGCATCATGTGCTATTTTTGATGTTTGGATAGCACAAATCCCACCACCCACCTATCACAAACTCAAAGCTCTTTCCCAGCACTTGGCATCTTTCTGCCTGTCTTGTCTGACTGCCTGCAAACCTCTCCAGATGTTTCCAGCACCAGGAGAGCTGCTGTCACAGAGCAGAGCAGCTTATCAAATGCACACCGCTTCTCTTTGCGCGAGGCAAAAAAAAATAAAAGTCACCTCGGCAGATCCTATTGGGATGTTAAAAAGAATGAAACATTTCCTACTAAATCCCACATTTCTCATCTCCGGCCCTGAAGCTGGTAACTTTTTCTAGGTGACCACATCATTAACAACATGGACAGACATCAGAAATTACCCCAGGCTTCTGTTGCACCCAGCCAAACCCCTGGCCTGTGTCATCCCACAGTACTTGATGTTTAAAGGTCAGCACTAAGGACATCCATGAAAACCTGTTTTGGGGTGGGTGTTTTTTAAATCTAAGTGCCTAATCCTTACAATTGTAAAGGAAAGCTTGGCAATCTCATCTCTAGCAATGCCCAAGGCAGAAGGCAAAACACAAATACCGAATAAAACCTTTAACCCTCTTAAAACGATGTTTTTATTAACCTTCAGCCAACTATCAGGATTTGTTCCTGCTAAACCATTTGGTGCATCTTCACATGTAACATCACCCTCTCCTGTGCTGATATACAGAGACTGCAACGGAGTTGCTTCTACCCAGCGTACCAGCCTGCGTAAAGCTGCAAAACTGCAGCTTCTGTTGATGGATCTCATTCCCACGTACGTATTATCTTTCCCAAAAGGCGGCAGACCTCAAATCCAGGAGTCACTCTAAATATAACCTCCCCAACCTTGGGAAGGTTGAGATGTGATAGGGAAAAGGGACCTGTAGTTTCGCCGTATCGTCAATGCTACAACCAATTACTTGATAATGATGGTTTAATTCAGTGGGAGTCGCAGGGCACTGGATCAAATTCTGCTGAAAAGAAATACCCTCTTGTGCAAAGGCAAAGTTGAACAGTTTGACTTCGTGAGCGAAAGGTCTTTTGAAAAGGAGGAGATATTTATGCGAATACAGAAACATGTCGACTACGAAACACTTGCACATCCTGCAGCTATCAATCCCCAGCAGCCAACAGAGAGAAACACCAGGAGCTGAGATGAAGCTTGTCCAAGCAGCAAGTCACGCTGTCACAGGACACTAACGAATTTATTGCCCTTCCCTACCCAGCCAAGAACGTTATTTACACCTGCCTCCTCCAACGGCTTTGCTACGCAAGTGCCTTGGACACACTGGCACATGCAATTAGTTCAGCACAAAAAAGTCAAGCCAGGAGAATGGACACAAGCAGTAAAGTGATGGTGAATTGTCCATCGCTTGGAAAAAATCAAAGGCAGAGGACTTTCTAGAGCATGGTAGCACTCGGTCAAAAGGTTTGTGTTCAGTATTATGCTGAAAATACTGCTCAACCAACACAGCAGCGTGGGTTGGACTCGGGCAACCAAGCAGCAGCAGCACAGCCGATGCTCAAGAGCCAACCAGCACCCAAAAACTGGGGATGGCAACGGGAACAGGGTGATGGGAAACGCAGCGAGAGCAGCAGGGAGGTGATGGAAAGGAGAGGGAGGACCAGGGAAAGTCAGCCGGAGCGATGCAGAGCACCAAGGAGCCTTCTCCAAAGGCTGTGCCAACTCAGGGGCACGCACGGGGCTCGGGAGCGGCTGGGAGCTTGCAAGCAGGAGATAAAAAAACCCAGCCAACCCAGGAGCATCCATCTGTCCTGTCTCTCTCCTCGCTCCACTCGCCTGGCAATAAAGCCACGACAAAGCCTCTGCCCTCCAGCATCATGAAAACATATGATCTTAGAGTCAGAAAGATCATACTTTTAATGCCTGGAAACTGCATTTTAATTATTTAATGAGAGAGTAGCTAGCAGAAACTGTGACACTGCAATAGCCTCCTGCAACCACAAACCCACCCCTGTAAAGCAAGGGGCCATTATCTCATCAAAAGGTTGGGGACTTCTGTGTCCCCAGCCCCAGCGCGGAGGGGGAAAGGGAGGGGGCGAGAGCAAAGAGGGCAGGAAGGATGGAGAATTAATGCCTCCAACCACATTTGAGACTGATAAGCCTGGATGGAGGGAAAGGACGAGGGAAATCAGAGCTATGTTCAACGCAGGGGCAGAGAAGAAGAGGTGAAGTTTGTCAAGATAAAAAACAAATGCACTTTCCAGAAGAAAACCAGCAGCCAGCTTTGCATGCATCCTTGGCTGGTTGCTCAACTGAAATATGTTGGTGGATGCACGACAGCGAGTGTTGATAACCGCTAATAAAATGCACAGCGCAGAATCCAGCCGCAGCCCTAGGTGCAATAAGTCATCCAAGACTTGTAGGAGGTTTCTACAGAGAAACTATATGGATGCAGACATTATTAGAAACAGAATGATTGATGTGTTTGATATTCTGGAGCGTGTTGATTTTATGATGGTGTAGGTAGCTGGGATTATGTGCATGCAATGTCTGGATTTGTCACCTTATGCAGTAAATATTTTAAGTATTGTTTCACAGTGAATAACTCGAGGCAGGGTGATAACCTCATGTTGAAAATACCCTTGCTGAAGGAATGCATTTCTGCATTCAGCTGAGCATAAACTGGTTTAGAGACCATGAGATGCTTAGTTATCATCCAATGCAGGGACTTAGCTGGTTATCTTAACGGGCGCACTGCAACCCGCTGCTCCAGCTGCAAAGAGGCAGTCCCAGCCTCAGCGTTCCCACGTCCCACCGTGAGCAGCACGCACGGTTCCATGCATTGTGCCAGGAGGAGGTAGCACAGGGGGGGAGAAAAGAGAGGGCAAAGACTATTAATCCCTTAGAGAATCCATTGCTATTGCAAAATATTTGTTATAAAGTTACATGCACCTGGGGGAACCGTATGATACATACCGGTGTGGTTTAGGGAACCTTTCAGGCTCCTTTCCTGCTGGAGTAGAGCAAAAAACTTGCCTGTTTTCCACTCCTTTTGGAGGCATTTGGTAGTTTCTACTAAACTCAGCAAGGAAAGAAGGTCTGAGAGATGAAGCCCCACAACAGAAGCCCCAGGGGAGCAGGCTGCTGACACGGTAGCGGGTGTCCCTGTGCTCTCCCATGGGGTTGTGCAAGGAGAAGTAGCCTCAAGGGCTCGTTCCCGTTCTCCGGGGTGCCACGGAGCTGTGCGAGCGCATCCGCGGCTTGCCTTGGGACCCAGCACCACCCTCAGCATCCACCCCTCCTCAGTCCCCATGTGCAAAAAGGGGAAACCCTCTCCCCTAGCTCTTGAAGGCGATGGAGGGGCAATTCCCAAGACAAGGTGCATACCAAGACAGGCACAGGGCAGGAGAGCAAGCAGGGAGGAGAAAGCAGCAAGGAGGGAAAGGCATTCCTTCTAACACTCAGCAAGGCCCCAGCTTCAAAAGAAAAAAAAAAACAAACAACTGTGAAAACGCACTCACAAGCCACGTGGCTTTCTAGACTGCAACAGGAAAGGACCATCAGACCTTCTCCTCCACCATCCCTAACACAGCCCGTTAAACCTCTGCCTAAGTGGTTACTTCCCTCCCAGCACCTCAAGAAAGGGCTGGTGAGAAAAGTCCACTTAAATTTCACTTGCAGCTTTGCAAGTGATTTCAGACCTGTTTTCCTGGGTATTTTGGCCACTCTGTTTGCCCTCGGGCAGAGGCGGAGGTAACTACGTCTTCCCACCGCCTGGCTGAAGCCAGCAAGGGAAGAGAGGGGTTTTCCTCTCCCAAGCACACGCAGAAGGAAGTTTTCAAACGTCCCTTTCAAACAGAAGAGGCACAAAACACCTAGGATCTACACAAAGCATCTCTCGTTGACGTTGCCACCTGGATGGAGAAAAGCCAAAGACTCCTGGTTGGAATTACACGGCTTTAAGGAGCACAAGCCCAGGTCAGAGCCCAAAGGACCTCATGCACCAACTCCGTATCATTTTGGATGAACCCTGAAGAATCCTCCCACAAGAACCACAGCTTAGGGCTCACAGCCCCAAGCAGCAAGTCCTCTAAGAGACCACAAAAATCAAACACAGCCCCGAGCAGACCGACACCACTCCACCTGGAGATGCTTCCAGCAAGCCCTCAAGCCAAAGGGAGATGCTACCCAAGCTTCACCGTTTCTCCAGCCTCTTGCAAAAAATTCAACATCCCTGAAATCTGTGCTGTTTTTCAAGTGGTTTGTAGCTAAAGGAACACAGCTCTAAGGTCAAGCTGCCGATGCTTTTGCTCCTGCCCACTGCTCAGACAGATTGGGGTCCTTCCACAAGAGTGAGTTGGGAAGCACTGATGCATTAAGTCTAATAAAGCTACAGGATGAGGTTATTTATTTTTGTCAGTAACATATGTTGAGAGCCTATAAAATTTACATGCCCACAATGAGACACTTTCGATCATTATATAAATTTACAACAAAATATGGAGCGAATTCCCTGTCACAGGTTTTGCTTGGTTCCAGCTGTTGAAATGTTTTTAAAAGACAAAAAGGAAAGAAAAAAAACCCACTCAAACCACAAAGGTTTCAGTCTTTTCCAATCGTATTATGCAACTTTTCCCCCACACTGGCGACAGTAATTCCTGCTTGTGAATCACAGCTAATTGTATTATAATAGGCCATTCTTCTTGATTTAATATACCATATGAAAATCAGTATGTGAGCGAGTGTGGTCATAAGATTAGTAACAGCTCTAGTTCTTAATTTATGTTCACACTTTATTATTGAAAAATTTAAAGCTCAAGGGTGTTGAGGAGGATGTTTTCCTGGAGTTTGTTTTATTCCAGAAGTAAATTACAAAATTGGGGGAGAAGGGAGTGGAACAATCAAAAACAAATTATGAATACCTGCTCCCACTGCAAGAAATTACAGTGCTCAGGGTGAGGAAAGGAAAAAAAAAACCAAAAACCAGAGGAAGAATTCCCAGAACTGCCTGAGAGCGAAATGAATCAGCTGCATTATCACAGAGGTTTGCAACAACAGGGTTCCCCATTTTCAGAAAGAGAGAAGAAAAGCGTAGAGATACTCCAAACCAGATTAGGATTCATGGGTGAGTTTTGGCTGGGTTACAAAGTAGCAGAGAGAGGGGACTGGGAAAAGGAAAGGAAATTAGGGAAGGGTGAAAGAAGTGGTGAAAACTGCAAAGAAGGTGAGGAGGAGCAGAAATGCAGGGGAAGAAAGACAAAAAAAAAAAAAAAAAAAAAAAAAAAAGAGTTGTAACCAAGCAAAAGGGCAGATGAAAGCAAAGGAAGAAGAAACAGCCCTGGCGCTAAACCCTGGCCAAGCCTGCCTACATGCTCTCAAGTCTTTCGGGGCCAATATGTGTCTTTTGAGTTTGATTTTAATTTTTTCAAGCATGGGCAATCCATTCCAGGCAGGATTTCCCCAGCCAGCTCCGGTCCCCACGCGTGCCCGCAGCAATCGCTGCCCTGCAATAGGGAAGGAGGGCATTGCACCATCCCTGCCCTGCAGCCAGCGTCCGCGCCGGGCACCGGTGCTCCCCGCCGGTCAGCGCCGGCTCCAGGCTGGCCTCTGCCTGCACGGTCAGGGACCGGGAAACGCGACCTTGGATGGCATCAAGATGCAAAAATTATGGACAAGCAACGGCCCCGCACGCAGGCTTAGCCCTAACCAGGATAAATGCATTTGCAGTAATACCCCGCAGTCCGACTCGAGCAGTTCTCCTCCATCCCGGCTCAGGAGGTGGCAAGCCTGCAGCCAGGATGGTAAAAGCAAGCTCAAAAGAAAAAGCTCATCCCAGCTCCAATTTCAGCCATCCCACTGGGAAAAGCAACCCTTACTGGAGCCGGCCCGGAACGCTGCAAAGCCCTTATGGCACCATGTAACGCTCCAGCCAGGAACAAGCTCCGGCAGCCTGGGGATTTCGGGATAAATGACGTTACCCTGAACTACACCTAGAGTAAAGGGCAAAGCCCAGCGGCCCCCGGGGGATAACAGGCTCCCCACAGGCATTTTCATTAAACAAACTCTCAGCAGCATCTCACAAGGGCGTGGGGGCAGCAGGGAGCCCAAGCCTGACTTATTCCCATCCTGCAGAAGACCTGGATTTCTGCTGCGGCCATTTAACCTCCCCACAGCAGCTTCCTTCGGTACCTACATAACAATACCAGAATTATTATTCTTTGCATTTGGTAAGTATTCGTAGATGGTCGGTGGATCCTGAAGCAATTCGCAAATATTAATTAAGCCGTAGCAGAATCCCTGAGTGGTAGGTAACTGTAATTATGCCCCTTAATTATATTAATTCTGCTGTAGGGCAGCAAGTAATTATTTGGAATCTATTATATAACTAAAACAAACCTATGTTGATGATTACACGTTTAGCATGCGACTAACCGGTATTTCGCTTCCTGACTGATGGCTTTGGCATAAATGGGGAAAAAAAAAAAAAGGCATGTAGAAAAAAAATGCAGAGGAAAAGTCCTACTAAAAATCCCTCCCCTGTTTCTGCAGTCTGAGTCCCCTCTCCCAAACACACTCGTCCCTCCTCCTGACAAACAGCATGTCTGCACATCCCTACGCCAGCAAAGGGGTCTGGGCCTGTGCTCCAACCCAGGGACAAAATAGGACCAGAAACTGGGAGAAGCTCCGAAGTTTCATGGTGGTACTGGGAAAACCTTAGCTGAACCATTTCCCCACTGAACAGGTTTTTTTCTTTCCTGCCTGAAATAACAGTCCCCATAGTTTTCATCCCAAATGCTTGTCCAGATTTTGTTAAAATCTACAATCATGCAAAGTTTAAACAGTTGCTTGCATCTGGACCCAGGTCAAGTGGGTTGCAAAGCACGGGATGCAAAGGATTGAGGAGCACTGTCAGCACGTGCACAACCCAGCCCTCTTCTTCCCAAATTCAGCGGGCCAAGACGTTGCAATCCCATCTCCCTTTACAGCCACGCAATCCACAGCACATCTATACTCCACCAGTCCAGCAAGGAGCCCTAATGCAAAGGTCTCCTCCTGCTGCAGACCAGTTTCTGGCCAAACCTAGAGGAAAAGCGACCCAAGCGCAGCCTCCCACACCAGAAAGACATTCAGTCTTCGAAGATATCCTCCACACCAAGCACTTGCGGTGCAGCGCTACCCAGAAATAAAGACCAAGGGGCTGTAAAACCACGACATATAAAGAACCTTCCATTGCTTTTTCTCCTAAATCAGCAAGGCAGAGCAGGTGTCCCTGAACACCCTCATCCTACACAGCCTGAAGGGTTCACGGCAAGAACCTGGGCAGCACATCTCCGCGTCAGCTCGCGCCTTCCCGGCTCGGCGTATTGATGGAGCGCGGAGAGTTAGTGCTGACCCAGCAGCAAGGCACATTCCTCAGAGCAGTTTTATGCCAGCCTTTAAAACCCAATGCCATTTTTCAAATTAAAAAAAAAAAAAAAAAGAAAAAGGAAGCAAAAGTCAGAGAAGCTTTGTTGAACCAAATTGATTATCTACAAGACAGTAAAGGATTGTTCCCAGCAATATGTTCGCAGTAGCCTGTCTCCGGTAGAAGACCAATTAACCAAGTTTTATCCACCCTCACCCTTGAAACCTCTCGGTCCGTATTTCTCTGCTCCGTCCCAAACAGATCCTCATTAGAGACTACCGCCTCAAAGACGCACATCCAGCTCTCGCAGCCACCCTTGGCTTGGACAACCTACACAGCCCCTTTGGTCCTGCCTCATAAATCAATCCCCACAGTCGCACCTCTTTTATTGCTGTTATCCTGCAAACTTGCCTCAATTTGTCAATATTTTTTTTTCGTTTCAAGGAGATGCTCCAAAGAGACGGTGGAAAAATACAGTCTTGTTGCAATTGCATGTTATCTTTCCCATGTCGGGAAGGATACTGGTTTGCACCGTGTGAAAAGGTACCGGCAATGTCTCTGTCTAAAATATGTTCAAGCAGGAATTGGTTAGAAGTGTTCCAACAGGAGAGTTTTCAAAGCACCTCCATTTTCCAAGGGAAAATTATCAAAGGGTTCTGCTCTGACTATATGGTCTACACTTAAGGAGAAGATGAAAAGTCAAGAAGATGACACCAAACCAAAAAGTTTTCAGAGTGTTTTACATCATGAAAAATTCTAATATCATACCCATTTAAAAAATTAATTCAAACTAAGTCCCCCAGGAGATGGGAGGTCTGAATTTCAACCGGACTTAATCCACCTCCTCAAAGCCAGACCTGGGAAGAAGGACCAGCCCTTTCTGAAACAAAACGTAAGCCTTCTCCACGCCAGATGCCAAGAAGTACAAAGCGCTTTGGCAGACGACCGCGCTGATGAAGATTAGCGCATCAAAGGGCTAATTCCAATGCCAAGGAACCATAAATAGCGATGAAAATGGCAACCCGTTCGCACCAATTTGTGTCACTGTCAAGCCAAGCTCCCCACACCGATGGATTTTAATTCCCTCCCAGTCCCTGGACTGTCCTCCTGCTCCCAGCACCATACCCACCTCCCCTCTCAGCTAACCCGTGCCGTCCCTCCGCTCAAACGTCACGGCAAACAGCCTTACAAATTCAGCGCCAGCACCAAGGCGACATTTGTCTGCTGGTGCTCTGCTAATGTGCCTTATCAATCCCACGAGACAAGGTAAATTAGGTTATCTGCTGAAAAAAAAACAATCATAAAAAGGACTTAGGTACCCCCATTCCAGCCACATCCCATTTCAGACTCCTAAATCAAAAAGATGCGATAATAAAAAGCCCCGCAGAGCCGCTGGCTACCGCCGAAGGAGCCTGTTCTCCACAAGCATTAAGCCCCCAAATGAAATAAGGAGGAGGAGAAGCCCACGACCCCAGATGGTGCATGCTGCTGAGCTCTTCGTGCTCCATGGATTTATTTGGGAGCTCAAACTCCGGTGCAGCAGCCGGGCGATGCTCCTTGGTCCCTGCCCCTCCTCAGCAGCTCGATGCCATCTCACGCCCAGCCGGGAGCCAGAAATCAGGTGCCAATCTCCGAGCCAGCTCATCTCAATTTTTATTCCCCAGCCTAACTGCAGTCACAATGACCCCAACAACCAAGTCTGCAGGAAAACAAGAGTATCCACCTTCAGTGCGGGGCCCAACTGACCCAAACATACACGGAATCACCCCAAACCCCTCTTCAGAGCCAGCCCACCTTTCACAGCGAGCATCATCCATCGCGGTGCTCGGGCAGCGCTTCGCGCAGTTCAGTCCTAATTTCTCCTTGGATTCTTTGATGCTAACTAACACAAAATTAGTAATATTACTTAATGCCGTTGCAGTCTGATGAAGAGAGCACGGACTTGGCACTGCTGCGTTAATGAGCGAGACTGAATCCAACTGGCTCCACTCACAGTTCCCTTAAATGGCAGTTGTACAAATCGGGAGCATATTTAAAGCTTCAGCCCCACATCAGCATAATTAAATGCAACCCACTTCCCTTCCAAAAGGAATAGTAACAGCAAGCCAGAGAAGTTATGTTTGGAACTGGAGCTAAAAAAAAAAAAGAATAAAAAAATAAAAATATAACAGAATAGGGGTCTAAAAAGGAATTGGGTAAAACAGTTTGTTTGTAGTACAGTGAGCAAAATCCCCAAACAAAACCACACACGCACGCTGAAATTACTGTGCAATTAGTTATGGTGGTGCTAAATATGGTGCTTAGAGCTACTGGGAGCCTCGGTCCATCCGAGCTGGTGGCACAGCGCTTACCGTCCGCGGTCACAACGAACGCCGATGCGACCCCAGTGCTGGAAACGTCTCATTAATTTAGTTTGACGAGTGTCAGCTTCACATTGGACGCGGCTTATTATCTGGTGGGGCAACAGCAAAATAACTCCCCCACCCCACCGTTCAGGAGTATTTTTTAAAATGCACTTTCCTGCAGCAAAGCAGCACCCAGGGCTCTATGCAACTGCTACCCCTTAAGGTCCCTGTTCCGGGAATAAATACAAACGTTTTTAAAAAAAGAAATGGCGAGCAAATAAAACCACTAACAGGTCTTGACTGCAGAGCCTTCGAAGCAGCCCCATAAATCACAGCCTTCACCTGGGCTCGTTTCACCGAGGCGCAGTCAGGCCGGAGACCGAAGCCTGCTCCCCTCCCTGCCCGGCCCGGCCGCTCGCAACGGGCAGGTCCTGAGCTACGGCTTCCCAGGCAGAGCCAGGGGTGACATGTTTTATTTGGGAAGTTATTAAATGAGGATGAGGTAATTAGCCCATAAATCCCAACCCCTGGGATGTGTTAATAACTTTCTCAGGTAAAAAAAATAAATAAAATCAATAAGCATAGGACAGGACAACCAAGATAAATATTTTGGAAACAAAGGGAGCTCTGTGGAATAAATCAACACCCGAATTCAAGCAATGCAGAGCAAAGCAATCGTCCACTTAATCCTGATACTCGGTTACAGATAGATGGGGCCATTCCTGCAAGGGAAAGCAAATACCATCTTTAATCATTAAACTGCCCAGTTCTGACAGTTTTATATTAGAAATTGGAAGAAGTTTCTGAAGGACACCAACTGCTGAACAGCTGCTTCCCTTGAAGCCTCCGAGTCGAGGTGACAGCCGAGCACGTGCGCAACCGTCGCCTCGTGCAAGGGCCGGGCTTTAGGTCCAGCCTTTGGAAAGGAGCAAACCCACACCCATCGACCGAGGGCTGCGAGACTCCCCCTCGCCCACATACAGCCATCCTCACCCAGCTGGAAAACGCTGCACACAGCCGGCAAAACCTACCTTGCACAGGCAAGGGAGTAAGTCAAAACTGAGTGCTCATAAACACGCTAAACACGCCCAGCTGAATCAGTTGAGTCCTGCAGCACTGAGTCCCACAAATCAGCGCAACCCCCTGTGTTTACATATACTGGGGAATAAAAACCCCGTGCTACCGACACGTGCTGGCGTTGCTGCGTTTACTCTCAAGTAGCCCTTTGCTTTTTCACGTTACAGAAGTGCAATCGCCACCGTACCCTAATGGTATAAACAAAGCGCGCTTGAAAGGCGAGGCAATCTCTTGTACGAGATGCACTAACAGAGTCGGAAAGAATAAAAGGAGACCAACTCTCTCATCCAGAGCCTTTTCTTCTGCTTCAGATCTAAGGAAGGACTTGTTTGCTCAAAAACATGCCTGGTTTGGTCTTTTGTTTTGTTTTTTTGTTTGTTTGGTTGGTTGGGTTTTTTTACCCAATCAAAGACATAACCCTGCAAGCATTACCTCACTCTTGCCTTTTGAGACAGAAAATGCTCTTTGAGCATCTAAGCAGGTATAGAAACTGCAAAATACTCCTTACACTATCATTTATTCAGTTCGCATTTGATCTTTGTCACCTGCTTTGCTTCAAATCTGTGCCCAGTTCAAGCCACACAATTTTCTTGCCCCTCCCTGGTGCTATTGCCTCCCGACTCAGAAGAAAAGCAGAAGCTTCAAGTAGCCCGGACCCAAAGGGATGCCTGGGGCTGCCCAGCGCGCAGCCCTCGCAGCAAACCCCAGCCCCGAGCCTGGTACCCCGATCCCAGACCACGGGCCCCGGGGAGCGAGGTGCCCCGCAGCGAGCTCTCTGGCCACGCGCCAGACCCCAGAGAAGTTGTTTCCAGCATCTCCCCAAGACACATCTCTCTTTACTAGGGATGCACAGGTGGAAAAGCTCCTCAGCCTTTACTCAAGGACAACGCAGAGGTCGTTCTCTTTTGCTTTCAAGCAGAGAGGAGGGAGGACGTGCCATGACGGAGGGAGCTGGCACTAACCCCCCCCCCCGCTTCACCCAGCACCTCGGCGCAGGCAGGGCAGATCCAGCTGCTTCCCCTGGCACAGAGGGCTCCCAGCTCCCTCCACCCCGCTGTCCCTCCCTGGGGCCACGCTCCCTTTGGGATGGAAAGAAGGGGAAAAAATTCCCCTGTAATGTTGCTATTTCCCCAGCTGAGCGATTCCCCACTACGGCCCAGGCCCGACAGGAGAGACGGGGAGCGCTCCCCTGCGCCCCGCGCCAGGTCCCGGCGTGCTGCGAGCTCCCAGCCAGACTCTCGGGGCTGGCACGCACCCACCTCCTTCCCTCCCGCCTCGAGGGGCAGCTTTTCAAATCTCTGCAGGGTGGCTGGAGAAGACCACGTTCGTTAGCCCTCCTCGGTGGTCTAAAACAGCTGCTGCAGAGAATTTGGTAGCCAGTTACATCACACAGAGCCTGCCCTGAACTCCGGCATCACTCCCCACAGCATCCTTCGCCCGTGTCAAGCCAAAGCAGCGCTCCAGGCTTTATGTTTCTCGGGACAACGTGAATCACGTTTCCTTGCTCACCACAACTTGGAACAAGAGTTCACTGAAACCTGCAGCCAGGCCCTGCTGATGACGAGCAAACATCACGCTCGTAAACTGGGGAACGGGAAGAGGGAGGCAGCTTTTCACAGCCCGGAGGCCGAGTGCCTCTTTCTCCCTATTATTCCCAAATGTCCCTATGCCACTGTACTGGTTTGCAGACTTACCCTGCCAGAAAGGGCCTGGCTCCATTTTTTTTTTTTTTTTAAAAAAGTGTGCCATTTCTGCTCATCTTTCCAGCAGCATATGCTAACTCAACAGTCCTGGGCAGCTCACTTCATCCCGCAGGGATTTTCTCTCTCCTCCCCTCTACAATTTAGCAGCCAGCCAGGCTGATGTGACAAGTCCAAAGAGACAATTTCTTTTGATTTTAGGTATGCATCTCAGGCAGCGCTTACAGAACAGGGAATTCAACTCCTCTCCTGCGTGCGGAGCAGCAACAGCTCAAACTAGTTATCTCTCCCTGCAGACACCAGCACCACTAACAGCAGCAAGAGTATTTAATCACAGCGTATACCTCTCTCTCCTGGATATCTGCAGAGATTAGAAGAGCAGAATATTCCAGCACGATAAACATCCAACTGATTATATACAATAAAGTATGAAAGGGTCATTCAAAAGAGTCCAGTTTCAGCTCTCATTTAGAGCTACGGCGATTCAGTATCTCCTGTTACCGCACTGTAGCTTGCAAAGTCCCAGAGGAATTTTCTCAAGCAGAGACACGCTTGGTGGTTTGCAAAACAGAGCCCTAAGTTTAGGGGTTTGATCCCACCGCAGAGCCCGCGGGCAAACTCCTGCCCGGAGCATCAGCGCTCCCCCAAAGGGGGGCCTTCCAGAAGGCAAAGGCGGCAGCTCCAATTAGCAGAGCTCATCATTTGCAAACCAAATCAGGCTGCACACCACCACACAGCTGCGCAGGGTGCAGCTAACCCACGAGGATTCACTGGGCAGCAAAAGGAGCAGGCAGCAAACTAAATACCCCCCCGTCCCCAGCGTGATGGAGCAGAGCTCAGCCCAAGCCTGCATCTGCAGCCAGAGTTCACCCGAGGAAACTTTGCCTCCCAGCTGGCGATGCAAAAAGTCGAGATGCAACTATGCCGAGAGCAACAGGGAACTCGCGACAGGAGTAGTGGGGATGGCTGCGGCATCTTTTGGTTTTTTTTAATTAAACAATAAGGGGGCAGCGAGCCCCTCAGCACCCACTGCTGCTGGCCAGGGTTACCCTTAAAACCGAAAGCACCAGCTGGGGTCCAGAGGAGAAACAAGCGCCCAGGCACGCCGCTCCGCGGGCAGCGTCTGCCGGGGGGGGCGCGGGGCTGCGGGGGGCTGCGGGGCGGCGGGGGGCGGCGGGGCTGCCCCGGGGGCACTCACCGCGGAGAAGTTGTGGGGCCCGCAGAGCTCGCCGCGGTACTTGCAGGAGAGCAGCATGTCCTCCAGCTGGTGGCCCAGGCGGTCCATGAAGTCGGCGCTGATGCCCTCGTAGTGTCGGGGGGGTAAAAAGAGGCGAAAATCCGCCAGTTTGGCGAACCAGCGGAGCCGCGCCTCGTCGCCGCGCAGCAGCTCGGTGAGCAGCGGGCGGGCGGTGCGGTTGGGCAGCAGCAGCCCCAGCCAGTGCCCCGCGTAGTAAAGATCCCCCTTGGAGAGGCGGGGGAAGCGGAGCGGGTTGTTGTTGCAGAGGGTGACGGCGGGGAAGGGCAGCTGGCGGCTCCACTCGGTGCGCACCTGGGTGTGCGAGGGGAAGGAGAGCCAGTGCAGCAGGCGGTTGGAGGACCAGGAGAGCAGCAAGCCCAGCGCGGTGCAGAAGGCCAGCACCCACAGCGCCCGCCGCGGCAGCGCCGCCCGCCGCGAGCACATGTGCCGCAGCCCGTGCAGCCGCGTGCGCAGCGGCGGCGCCCGGCGCCCCCGCGCCATGGGCGCTTCCCGCCGCCGCCCCGGGCTCAGTGCGGGCAGCGCCGCGCCATGCCGGGCCCCGCCGGGCCCCGCGCCGCGGCCGGCAGCGGCCCCGAGCGGCGGGGGGAGCGGCCGCGGGCAGCCCGCCGCGCCGGCACCGCGCTCTCCGCCGGGCGGCAATTCCGGCAGCGCGGCATGCCGGGCCCCGCCGCCGCCGCCGCCTCCCCCCCCGCGCCGCGGGGCGGCCGCACCCCGCGGGGGGCAGCGGGGCGGCCCTGCCTGCGAGGCGCCGGCCGAGCCCCCCGCCTGCCCGGCCGCGCCGCTCGCCGGCTGCGGCGCCGCTCCCACCCCCCCTCCCCCCCCGCCGGCACCGGGCGCCGCCCGCGGGAGCGGAGTTGCCCCGCAACCCCGCGGGCTTCCCCCGCCCCGGGACCCCCGCCGCTCCCCGGCAGCGGCCGCCTTCCGAGCCCCGGCGCCGCTCCGCGGGGCGAGCGCTGCGGGACCCCCCCCCCGCCGCGCCCGGGGCGGCCGCCTAGCCCCGACCCGCGCTCCGCCGGCCCCGGCCGGCTCTCATGCTGCCCCGGCCGGCATGCCGCTGCCCCCCGTTCCGCCGGGCAAGCCCTCCGCCGGGCGCGCCCCGTCCGCGGCCGCGGAGGAGGAGGAGGAGGAGGAGGAGGAGGAAGAGCGGGGCGAAGCTTTCCCGAGGTGCCGGTCCCGGCTGCGGCGGCGAGCCCCGCCGCTCGGCGCCAGCCGCGCTCGGGAGGCGGAGGGAGGGAGGGAGGGAGGGATGCTCGGCCCCGATCGCGCCGCGGCTTCACCGGAGCAGCCCCCGCCGCCGCCCCCGCCCCGTGCGGCCCCGGCGGAGCAGGGGCGCACGGCGCCGCTCGCAGCTCCCGGGGCCGCCGCCGGCCTTGGCCGGGGCTTGGGGAGCCCTCGCTCCCTCCCTCCTCCAGCCGGAGTTTGTTTTTCTGCTTTTCAGCATCCCCGGGGGAAAACATGGTCTCACAGACACAAGCAAAGCCTCTGGGAATCCAGGCGAGGTGTGCAGCCTGCTGTTGGGAGCGGCTGTTGTCTGGGGAAAGTGGTTCATTGTGGTGGGTTTTTTTGGGTTTTTTTTTGAGGGGGGGTTGGTTTTGCCTTGCCGTAGCAAAGCTGCTTTAGGTCCTCCGCTTCCATGAAAGGCAAGTGCACGGAGAAACGCCTTCACCGAAGCATCACCCCCCTCCCCGGCCCTTGCGACCCCTTCGCCTGCGTCATGCCCAGCCCAGGGAGCCCCTCGGGGGACAGGGCTCATTTTGCCCTGCATCGGGCACAGCAAAAAAGCCCCTTTCCCCCAACACCTTGACGAGACGGCAAGAACTTGCGATAGACGTTGGCATCTCATCGGGTTTGCTTAGCTCTGGTCTCTGAAAAGCAGCTCGCTGTTACCTTCATTTTGATTTTGAATAGTACCAAGAAGGATTCCTGTAATCGTGTCCAATTAAGCTGTAAGTGGCAATAACTGCTTTGAATCCCCTCTGATATTTTTTTTCCTCTGAATTCATTTTCCATGTGCATTTTGATCCGCTGTGTATTTTTACCCAATAGATGGAGCCGTTACAGCCTGGTTATCTCCAGCCTCTCTCGGCGAGTTTCTGTTTTACTGTGGCAAAGCTGCAAACGTGCAGCAAACCCCGAAACCCCACTCCCGGCCCTGGGGCCACCGGGAAAAATGTGTTTGAGGGGCCCCGAGCTTGTGCCCCCGTGCTGGAGCTGGGGGCAGCGATTTGCCCAAACACCTCCGCGTCAGATAACTGATGATTTGCAGCGCCCCTGCCCGCGCCGTACTTGTGTCCACGCTCTGCAGGAGTTTTACCTTTTTTTTAGCACTGCTCCTAAGTGTCAGATCCTTTTCAAAGCCAGAAGGATGGCCGTGACCTTTCTGACACCGAATGGGAGAAGGCCAGAAGTCACCACCTCCGTTACCGCCTGCCATCTGGGAGCTCCCGTGGAGCCTCTCAGCCTGGTTTCAAAGCAAATCTCAGCTTTTTTCCTGCCGCCTGTTGCAATCAGAGGGAGTTTTTCCCCTTGGCTCACTCACGGGTTAATAAACATCCAAACCGCGGCGCTGCGAGGCGGTCTGAGATTGTTATACCCCTGATATATTGACACAAACCCGAGGAAATAAAAGGTGCCTGACTATAAACATCCTCAAATATTCCCTCCCCTGCAAAGCTCACCGCTGCCTTGCAGCAAAGGGAGTCTTGGACGGTGCCAGGTTCCCGGGCAGTGCCTGGGCTATGGGTTCTGCCTGGCTGGAGGAACACGGCGCAGCCCTGGACTTTGTCCGCTTGCTTATTTTCAGCCTCTTCCCCTTCTCTAAAGGGTTTTTCACTTACCTTTTGGGTGGGGGCAGCTTGCGAAAAGGGGACTCTAAAGGAGAGTTTGCCTGGAAAGCTGCTTTTTTCCCCTAAACGCGCCCACGCTGAATTACCTGCTCAGATCTCCGGCCTGATTTATCAGAGGGAAGTCATTTTTCTTAATTTAGACAAAAAAAAAAGAAAAGCTGATGGTAAATAGCAGTAAGACCAACTTCATCCTGAGCTGAAATTCAAAAGCTTCCCCATGACAACTTCACGAAGATGAACCAGCCAAACCTGACCGTAACGCCAGCCCGCGCCGGCGGCGTGACGGCTCGCCCTGCCGGGCCACCCGCCCTCGGGAAACCCCCTCCCGTTCTTCAAGTCCTTTGCGAAAGCAGCTCCGTTACCTGCTCACCCCGTGCATTTGCTTCATGAGAGTCCTGGTTAATTCTTTACGCAGCCAGAGCAGCTTAAAAGCTTATTGGGCTTAATGCATGGAAGGAATAATAGCGCTGGAATCAATAAATATTGCTTATTAGTCAACAGGTCACTTTTAAAATTATCCCTTGGGGTGGGTGAGTTTGCTGCTTCTGTTGGAGAAGAGAGTTTGGATGGAAAGAAAACTATACGGGAGACGTTCAGTGAATCGTTTCGGGTGAATCCTGCCCTTCTCCCCCCCGAGACGTAACTCGCGTGCTCCCGAAAGGTACAGAAAAGACAAATATTCTGACATTTTTCTAAACCAAAAGCATTGCCTTCTTTTGAAACTTCATTTTCACTTCAAACATCGACTCAGGTTAAGACAAAAAGGATTAAATAAAAGCTTCAAAACCCCTGCAAAGTAAATCAATACTTTGTTCCAGCTGGACCCTTTCATTATTATTATTTAACTCATCCCATAAGGGAGCCAAAGGAGTGAGCGCTCAACCCTGAGCGCTGTTCCCTCCGGCCTCGCGCTGCGACTGGCAAGCTGGAAAACCCACAAAAGCCCCCGTTCGCCAGAGCCCTGCAACCCCCCGGGAGAGCGAGATGCTGAGCTAAAGGCTCAGGTCCGGACACGGGAATTTGGCGACAGAGTTTCCGAGGTGTCCGGGCTTGGCTGGCAGGGCTGCGGCGTCGCCCCGCCCAACGGCAGCTAGCGCATCCCGGGGGATTGATGGGAGTTATTCCGCTGCTCGGTTCTGCAGCACGATTCCTGGTGGGTGAGCGGGCAGCAGGTTTATCCCCGTTCGGTGCCACGACGAGTTATGGGTTGGTAGCAACACCGTGATTGTCCCCAGGACGCGATGAGCTTCGCAAAAGCTGCGATAGCATCTCGTTTATAGCGGGTTTAGTCCCTAAAAGCAGGAGGCGAGAGTGCAGGGATGGGATCAAAGGGGGCAGGACTCCAATCAGCACCTTGCGGCGTTGGTTTTTGTGCTGCCAAAGCCCCTGAAAAATGAAGGGCTTAGTTTTAGCTCTCAGGAGCTCAAGCCAAGGAGAACGGGGGTCAGATAGCGAAGGGCCGGTTGTCCCCAGGCAGGAGGTTGAAGTCACCGTGGGTCGGGAACGGGACCGACCTGGAGGTGCTGGTGCAGAAGCAAGGGCTGAGCGCAGCTGGGCGCGGGGGCTGGCAGGGCAGCCCGCAAAGCTGCCGGCGCTGCTGGGAGGTGGTCGGGGCGCCGAGACCGCAGGAGCCGCCCCGGGGCAGATCCGATGGCGCGGCCCCGCGGGTTGGCGCGTCGTACAAAAAATGAGCGTGCTCCTCTCTTGTGTCCTGCAAACACCAGTCTTTCCAGAATAATGCGCTGCTTTGCCTAAGTGCCGCAAAAACAATTCCTGCTGAAGACACCATGTTATGAGAAAGTCATAAAATAACTTGGAAATAGGGGTTTCCATGGAAGCTACCATCTCAGCCTTAATTCTATTACTGCTGCCTCAAATCCCATCGCATGCAACAAACCCGCCCCAGTGCGAGCCGAGAGCAGCGCAGCTTTGGGGAACCTGCGGGGTGCTGCCACCCCAAAACCGACGCCTTTATTCCAAAGGGGGGGTGTTTTCTTTGGGTTTGTTTTATTGTATTTTCCTTGCAAGTAAATTCTTGAGCTTCTGGCTGTGAAATTCTCTGAATTAATTGAGGATTCTCAGGGCAGAAGCCTCCCAGGTACAGCCCTGCGCCACATCTGTTAGAGGGATTTTTCTGGGTCTGCAGTAGTTCGGGGCTGTGTGTTTTTAATATAGGAAGGTAAAATACTTGATCTATAATAAAGTATTGAAGGCACATAAATAAGATGTCAGTAGCCTATTTCTTACTCTGCTGCATGCGTTCTGGCATCAGTAGAGTAGTAAAACGGTTTGCATTTTACAACTCTGCGTTTGGATCCAGAAATAGGGAAACTTTTGATATCTCATTTTCCGTGCCTCGTGTGTGTACAGAAAAAAGAAACCCGAGAGAGATCAAACAAATGCCCAAGTGAGTAAAGATGCTGCTGCTCTTCTGGGGATTAGGCTGGGACTCGCAGCGTGTGAAGAGCAAATAAAAGTGGGGTTTTCTAGGGTTGTGCAGGAGGCTGCTAAGGATTAATTAGGAAGACCTTAGCAGGAGCCACATCTCGGGTGGGGCGGGGGAGCCGGCTGTGACTCCCTGCAGAGGTGCCACGTTTGCCTTCACGTCCGCTGGGCTGCGCGTGCGGGGGTCCCCCCGCCCCGCGCCCTCGAGAGGCTTTGCCCCTCCTTCAGCCCGGGTGTTTGGAGGGCACGGCGAGACGCCTCGAGTCCTGCGTTCAGTTTGGGCCCCGCACCCCAAGGCGGCCATGGAGGGGCTGGAGCGTGGCCAGAGCAGGGCAGCGAGGCTGGGGCAGGGGCTGGAGCACAAGGCTGGGGAGGAGCGGCTGGGGGAGCTGGGGGGGCTCAGCCTGGAGAAGAGGAGGCTGAGGGGAGCCCTCATCGCTCTCTGCAACGGCCTGAAAGGAGGCTGGAGCCGGGGGGGTCGGTCTCTGCTCCCCAGGAACAAGCGATGGGACGAGAGGGAACGGCCTCAAGCTGCGCCAGGGCAGGTTTAGGTTGAACATTAGGAAAAATTTCTTCACCGAAAGGGCTGTCAGGCCCTGGCACAGGCTGCCCAGGGCAGCGGTGGAGTCTCCATCCCTGGAGGTATTTAAAGAACGGACAGACGTGGTGCTCGAGGACATGGTATAGATGGACTTGGCAGTGCTGGGTTAACGGTTGGACTCGATGATCTTAAGGGTCTTTTCCAACCTTGACGATTCTCTGATTCTATGATTCTACGACACGTGGCTGGAAAGGGCTGGTCCCTGGCCTTCAAATACATTTAGAAAACAACCGTAGATTTTCAAAGGTCCTATGCAATGCCACACACGACAGGGCTGTCCCGTGTCCTCTCATTAGCAGAGTCTCGTTAAATTGGCGTTTCCTGACATAACCATCAGTCGCTAACTTTCCTTAAAGGAACAAAAGGGTAATACATATACACACACACACACATATGCCTGTGTATATATATGTATATATATTTTTCTTCTGCAGGTAGAAAAGAGGAATGATTTTAATCTATTTTAAACTTCTCAGCTGGCATCCTCCCAATTATCTCCCTTTTTTTTCCTGTTTTCCATTTCGCCGCTGAAGAAAAGAGGAGAGGGAGTGAAACAAATGAAAATACCTCTGGATTTCTTAAGAACTAATTTTAACATGAATTCTTTTGAGCAAATTAAAAAGCAAAGTTCTCACAGCTTCTTAATATCAATAAGCTCCTTTGCTGTTACACTCAATGTCATCGAGCATGGGGCATCTTGTACCAACCGGTACCCTGGTCACAAGGGAAGATGGAGACAACCCACCTCCTGCTGCAATGCTCTCCACGCATTTTGGTGGCCCTGTGGCCACCATCCTGCTGGCCAGAGCTGTCAGAGCTGACCAAGAGCCTCCCCTCCATCACGGGGTAGCCCCAACGCTTGGCCAGCTGCAAAGTTTTGTGTCAGCCATGGTAAAACATCGCGCGGTGATGCTGGGCAGGAGAGGGTCAGGCAGCACCCGGCGAGCTGGAGCAAATCACTGCTTCTCTGTCGGGGGACTGTACGAAAATGGAGAGAGAGAGCCAGAAGAGGAGGCTGGTACCCGATAGCCGAGCTTTTGGTATACTCCCATGTTAACTGGCCCTGCCGGAGTTACCCTGGATCCGTCCAGCCCAACACGAAGCACAGATATGAGACAAGAGAAAGCAACACCTTTAAAAAGGAGCCCTGCAAGACTGCAGGGAAGGGGAGGATGCATGAGACATGGCCAGAGGCTAGAGAAATTATTCCATCTTCAGGAGGGCAAAAAAGAAAATTGAATATCATCTCCTTTTTGGGGACAGAGCCTGCGTCTCTGAACTTCAGAGCCTTGGGGTGGCTCTTCACAGAGCGGTGCTGCAGCCGGTTTTTTGTGTTGTCACTTATTTTTCTCCCCCGGCCCCTGTACATGAAGGGCTGAAGTTTGCTCGGAGTCGCCTGGCATTTTGCTGGGTGAGCTCCTGCTGGTTTAGCCCACGTCTTTATTTCTGATGGGCTGTGCCGCGCGGGAGCAGGAGCGATGTTGTCGCTGCTTCACTTGGGTGTTCAATCACGCTCCAAGGCTTTTTACCACTTTGTGTACACCGCCACAGCAGAGGTTTAATTAAAAAAGAACCTAGGGAAAGAAAAAAAACCTCTAAGCTGGCTTTACTATTCAAATCTGTGTAATTCAGTGCTTTGGTCCTGGGCTGCGTGGCCGTGAGCTGACCCGCGTGAGGATTAGACGTCACCTACGCCTTCGTATGTGGGAGTGGGATGCGATAGCGGGAAGCGTGGGAGGGAGATCCCGGCTCCCCTGTCTTGGGGGGAGGATTCTGGATACTACGTGGGCATGAGCCTGGAGCGTGAAGGTGGGTCTCGAGGCTCTTCTGGACCTCACCTGGCCTCAAATGTCACATCCCAAGGAGCAATAGCACCTGGAAAATGAGAACCTGGAGCTTCCCGGTGGACCTTTGGGGCTGAGCGTGGCACCAGCACACCAGCCCCTGCGGTCACGCCAGGCTCAGGAGGAGGCCTGGTGAATATTTCATGTCACCTCTTCTGTCTGGAGAGAAAAATCGCCTGCTGTCTTAATTCCGCTCTTCCTGCCTCTGCTGAACCCTTTTTTCTCAGGTTAAATTTACTGGACCTAGCAAATACAGAAGAAAGCTGCTCTGTGTTTAGATGCTGAAGGGGACTGAAAATTATATCTCTCCCAGGGAGTTTTGCTTCTAAATCAAGTTAACGGTGCAATTTCTTAAGTTAATATTTATCCTTTGTCTTTCCTAGGTATTCGAAGACTCTTCTGGGAGCCAGGTGGGAAATAGCCCTTTCTCCTCTTAAACCTGTTGCTATTATTTCAAATACAAGCAAAGGCAAAGAGGCTGCCACAGCCCCGTTCTTCACAGCAGCAGGGAGGGAAGCAGGAAAAGTCACGCTTCAAATACTGAAATACGAGCACAGCTCGGTCGGGATAAAAGGGGACGGTCACCTCTTGCATGAAGCAACATCAGACTTTCATCCTGCAGCACTGGGGCCACGTTTGGAGGCTGCTTTATTTGCTGCAGGAGGGTCGTCTGCTGGAAAGCCAATATTTAATGCTCTGGGCCAGTTTGGGGTCTCCCCACAGAGGCTTTGGCCGGAGTTTTAAGGATTAAGCGGCCTTGGAGCGATCCCACAGCCAGGATCTGACCCAAAAGCTGCCAATGAAACCTTCCCATCCCCAAATCTATTTGCTACTGGGAATGATTTGTGGCACAAAGAATTGCACGATAATGTGCTGCTGCAAAATTCTAGTTCAGGGGTTTTTTTCTTTGTGAGCAATTGGCTCTGCACGGAGAGCAGGCATCAGAGGTCCACAGCATGCAGGGTCACCTGGGGACAGATGTCGTGAGGACGGGGGGAGAGGCATGTGCACGGGCTGGTGTTTGGGAAGGCTACGGCTCACATACGCATGCACGCCCTCATGCTTGCTGGCAGACCTGCGTGCTCTAGCTGAGCGCAGGGGTCACATTGGAAGAAATCAATAAATGCAATTATTATAAAAATTGCCGGTGTACCTGAGGGACGCGGCTGGAAGCGTACGAGGGCAAGTCTCCAGCAGATTCTGCTTTGACCTAACTCTGCTCCTGGCATGTTCGCCCTGCGGCGCGGCCGAGCGAAGGCGTGCGGAGCCTCCCAGGGCGACGGCGGCTGTTTGCAGCTGGCGGGGGATTTTCGGGGATACTTCCCAGGGGAAACAGGCCCTTTCTGCACAAGGAAAAGACTCCCCCTTCACCATCAAAAAAACCTGAATTCCCATCAAAAGCTATTTCAGAGGAGAATTTTGACAGCCCCAAAGTTGCTCCAGTTCCTTTCACGTTCAGTGGGAATGTTGCCGGGTATTGCAGCACGGGTTCGTTGGGGCGATTCCCATCTGTGGAAATCCCAGGTCACCGCAAACCCTCCCAACACCAGCGGCTGCTGCAGGAGGGGAGTTTGGGGGCTTTTACCTCCTTACTGTGATCTGGCCAGGACTAGAGGACACGGGGTCGGTGTTAAAAGACTGTCCCCACTAATATTCCCGCAGTCCTTGGCACGGGTAGAGCGTATCCGCAGGGATGCCGGGCAGGCCGCGAGCGGGGCTGGCTGGCGGGGCAGGTAAGTGCTACCTGCCGAGCTGCCAAACAGAAAGAATCCATCTAACGTCTCTTTGGCAGGCTAATGGGTGACAGCAGTTGTGTGGGAAGACTAATGGAGAAAAGGTTTGATAAAATAGAAGCACCATCCCTAAGTTTTTCTGATGCTTTTTGCAGTTATATAATTTTAAAATGACATTGATTTTTAAAAAAAAAAAAAAAAACCAACAGTGGGAAACTTTGAACACTTAGGGATGGATTCTGCTCTCGCTGTCAGCAGAGAAAGTTTGGGTCCCTCCCTATGAACTTCAGGGAAGGCTCAGCACAGTTTCCCAGGAGGGGGAATGGGAAACAGGATTTGGCCCCGCACTCTTAATGCCTCTAAATGCCACCGGTGCCGTACAGGGAAGAGAAAAGGGGCTGAGCCGTCGCGCTCAGGGAAGCGGCTGCAGTTTGCATCCAGCCAATATTCCCGTGCATGTTGTTACTATGCCGACCGGCATCAACGCAGACCGGGATGCGCAAGGGGTTTGCACCTCGCCGGGATGCGGCACCACCGTCCCCGCGGGGGGCTCTGGCTGTGGACACTGTCCCAGCCTCGCACAGACCCTCGCAGGTGCCTTTGCTGGGCTGTGCAAAGCCACCTCTGCAGCTCCTCAGGAGCTTATGAGGATGCTTGGGGGGATTTTAGCTCCCATCCCGACTGGATCTGGCCTCAGGGCTTGTTTGTAAGGGAGAGTTGGTGGCAGAGGTTGGAAACAAGGATGACGGCATGTGAAGGAGCAGCCTAGGCAAACGGTGGGATGGCCAGCGGAGCTGTGAGCTGAATGCGAGCCCCTCGTCCCTGGGTCACCACAGGCTGGGTGTGCCCAAGGCTGGGTGGCCGGCGGGGGAGAGCCGGGCGAGCCCCCCAAAACCCCACTGGGCTCACGGGGCTCCGCTGCAACCCAGCGTTGGGCTGCGAGCTGCCCCCGGGCACAGGGAAGGGACACGGGGCGCCACGCCTGCCCCCAGACGTGACGCTGGGCACCTCGCTCTGGGCCTCAGTGTCCCTGCCCAGCGCTCCTGCATGGACCAGCAGGTTTCCAGGCACAGGCTGGTACAGCATGAAGGACAACGGGACCTGCCTCGGATCAAGCCTGGCCTCTCTCCTGGCCAGGATCCAGCCCCTGGCAAGCTGTCCCCTCTCCCATCCTAGCCCGTCGGGACTTTTTTATTATTGCTTCCCTGTAGGCTTCAGCAATTTGGCTGATCTGATGGCTGATGACTTTCTTTTTATTAAAAGTACCTGCTTTCTTCTTTAATATAATCCCATGGGAAGCCAAAATGAAGGGAGCTCTTAGATGGAAAAAGCCCCAAAGAAAAGAAACTGCGGCAGAAAGAAGGTTCCTCCAGGAGGGACGCATGGACTGACTCTGCCTTGACACAAAGAAAGATGTTGTCAGAATTAGTTTCCGTGAAGAAACGTCCTCCGTGCTTTTTGGGAAGGTTAGAATTGATTCTCTCACCCCTCCAAGAGAAGTGGTTTTGCTCCATGTATATAATAAGGCGCAAAGGTGAAATTTCCCCGGTCTTTTTTATTTTCCTCTATAGCAGTCCCCATAAATATTGTGTACATTTATATTCATAATTCCCTCTCCCACTCTCTCCTACTCCTAAAGTCGTTGGATGTGGCTGGGTGGACGCGAGGCGGGCGCACGTGGTGCCTCGGTGCTTCTCCGAGCAATGGTTAATGGACTGGATGATGTTTTTTTCTTGACAAGGCTTTTTGGTCTCTGAGTTGATATTTTAAACCAATACAACTGAAGGTGTAAACCTCCATGAAGAACTGACAAAGGTTGACTGGAAATGCACCTACCACACACCTTTGATCTCCTCCTTTTGAGCAGGCCCCTCCGCTTTCTCCTTTGTATCTGCATGCATGTGAGTTAACAACATCACAGGATTTTTTTTTTTAATTTTGCCATTAATCTTGTTAACAAGATGCTCCAAGGAAGCAATTGCTCTTGTGCCAATGTACCAGGCTTTAAAATCTGGGGAACGAACACGTCCCCGTCTTCTTTCCCCGCTTTGCCAGGATCAGTTCCTTGGTGCCATGAAAGGGGCTGGCAGTCAGGGGTCTTCAAATAAGGGGGAATCAGCAGCTGGAAATCTGCCAGTTTGCATATCGCACTCCAAAAAGCCTCCTCAACCCTTCCACGAAACAGAGGAAAAGCAGGACTGTTTATTTTCATTCCAGCTACTCCTACATATTAGTGCAGCATCCTCCCACAGTCCCCATTCAGCCCCTGGAGACAGGGACACGTTAGGCTCATCACATCTCTGAGATGGACGGAAAGGGACGGAGATGAGACATTTCCATGGACGCTAAAACCCTTGAACATGTTCCTCACGGTGGGTGTTTTTCATGACAATAGGGGTTTTTTTCCTCACCTTCATTGACATCACATTATGCAGTAAGTCCCCAGGGAACTGTTCCCAGAATAATTGCACAAGACAAATAATCAGTATTTCCAATTTATTTTCTTCTGCTCTTCCGGATGAAGTAATGTGGCACTTCTTTGTGATAATTGGAAACACCTGATGCTGACCTTAGAAAGAGAAGGAAGAATTCAAAACATTGATCTTAGAGCCACCTTAAAGGGAAGACTGGCATCTTGTGCTGGGAAAGCTTAGCCGGGGGCAGCTTGCATTGCCCTCCACAAGCTCTCTGCAGAGACTCAGCTTTTGGGGGGCAAATCGGTGCTGGGGTGCGATCCATTGCCTGGCCATCAGGCTGGCCACCCCCCCGTCTGGGGGTTACAAGCCTCCTGCCAGTCCCGCTCAGTTAACCCCCACCTTTGCTTCTCCAGGGAAGTTTACTGTGATATTGTGTTATTGCTTCTGGGTGCTCAGCAAAAGATCGGTTTGGATCCCAGTATCACCAGCGCTAGGATCAGGGGAGGCATCATCCTCTCCGGCCGATACAAACTAGCATCCCTTCTGAGAGCACCCGGAGTCTGGAGTGCACCCCGAAATGTCAAATAAAGTTAGGAGATAGGGTTCAAAACCGGCAGAAGAGTGTACTGCTCCACACCATGCGTGGCGAAATATCAGTTGGGGGCTATTAATACAAAGATACGCCTCTGGCTTCGCTAGACGGACCCCAGGCTGCCAGAGATCAGCAGAGTATTTGGGGGGCACGGCGTTACACGCTGTCCTTGGTCTTATCCTCTTCTCTAGGCATAGGTTTTATCAGAGACAGGATATTGGAGAAGACGGACTCTCAATCTGATTGAATACAGCTGCTCGCATAGTCTTGCGTTGCGCCCCTGACAACCTCCAGACTTTGCAAAGTGGGACATGCCTGAATCCAGCAGCTTCCCATTAGGCTGCTGGGAAGCAAATGGATTTCAGCTCAGTGACAACTCGGTAAAAACAAAATGAACCGGCGTTTCTCTGCCCTGCAAACTCCGTGCGCGGGGACCTTCTCTGCGCCCCTAAAAGCGAGGCCCGCGGCGCTCGCCGGAGGCTGCTGTTGGGCCCGCAGCAGAGCGCGCAGAGCTGGCAGCGCTCCGTCAGCCCCTGGGTCGGCCCAGCTCCCGGCGTGCCCGCGGCACCGCGCGCGGCAGCACCCGGCCTGCTTTTTACGCAGACTGGAAAGGGATTCAGGGGCGCAGCTGTGGGCGGAGAGTTTATGAATAACCCAGTACCAATCACACCGTTTAAGCATTATAAAGATTTGTGTACTTTTCAATTGATATCATATAAAGATCTAAAATAATGAATTTTTTTGAAAAACGCCAAGAATCAGCTGCTTGTTATCTGCTTATAGCTCAGCCAGTACCCAGAGCAATCGCCCACCACAGCCCAGTGAAAGCTTTCTGCTTTACTGGATTTACTGGACTACGGAGCTGGAGGAAGGATGCTGCTCTGAGCAGCGCGCCCCAGGCAGAGCGCAGAGCTTGTGCAGCGCAGGGAACACCACGGCAAGGAGTCAGAAATCGCTATTCTGAGCAAAAGCTGTGCTCACCCAACCTTCCCAGCGCCATCGGCGCTGGGGACAGACGGGATCGCCGCCACAGCGCTGCCGGGGAGTCTGTGCTCGGACTCCTCGAGGGTTTGCGTCCACTCAACCTCCAGGATGCAGCAGCTCCTGAACAAAACAGGGATGCTCTGCTCTGCCCAGTCTGATAGGGCTGCAGCTCCTCACAGAGGTCCCTTTATAATTCTCTGGCAGTATAAAAGAGACCTTCCAGGTGCTACACGCCTAAAGCTATGTGAAGTGGCCTCAGTGCAGCCCAGGATCGTCTCATCTCCAATAGGTTTCTCTCGATGTGGACCACATTCCCTTCCTGCTGGTGTAAACCTAACGCACCCACACGAGCTTGTGGTGAAATTCAGATGAGCACATGGCCCGGAGCTACTATCATGAGTAACAGCTTCGTGCATCTTAAAAGGGACTGAATCAGCTACCAGAATAACTCCGGGCTTCCACATCCAGGCAGCGGCACATCCCCCCAGATTCATCCAGGCTTCCTCGGAGTTAGGTTTGTGTACACACACTGTGCTTGCTTTTATAATTATCATCTCTCAGTTGTCTTGCAAACAGTAGTCGCCTTAAGGGTGATAGTCTGAGCAAATTCCCCTGTTTGTTAAAGAAACAATGTGGGCCTGATTACGCGCTGAGACGTACCTATTGCTGAGCCGGATAAATGCGGGGAACTCAGGAGCGTTATGCACAGGCTCAGCTGGTGGGGAGAGCGCCCAGAGGAAAGGTTGATCAGTGAAGATTTAGCTTGAAGCATAACCTTTCAAAAGGAGATGTGGTTTCTGGAGAACTCCTTGTTGCTTCCCACTGCGCTGGAGGGCTGGGGAAATCCAGGCAGTGTTGCAAAAGCCTTGACAAAGGCAGATGGGCTGAGCAAAGCGGGGCAGAAGCAGTGCTTTCCCCGGGTACAACCTGGAACTGTCCTCCCAGAGACCCCAAGCCCTGAAACACGAAGGGATGACTCCAGTGAACCGGGCAGGTCTTTAAATAATTCAGAATTAACCCTCTTTTTTTCAGTTGCACGGTGCTGGGTGGATTGCCAGGTCACTCCTTTGGAGGAGTGCCGGGGTTTAACCCTGGTCGGCAGGTAAGCACCAGGCAGCCGCTCGCTCGCCCTCCCCACCCGCGGTGGGATGGGGGAGAGAATCGGGGGAAAACTAAAACCCGTGGGTTGAGATAAAGACAGTTTAATAGGACAGCAGAGGAAGAGAAAATAATAATAATAATAATAATAATAATAATAATAATAATAATAATAATAATAATAATGGTGATAAAAGAATATACAAGTGATGCACAATGCAATTGCTCACCACCCGCAGACCGATGCCCAGCCCATCCCTGAGCAGCGATTGCTGCCCCCAGCCAACTCCCCCAGTTTCTATACTGGCCATGATGCCATAGGGTGTGGAATAGCCCCGTGGCCAGGCTGGGTCAGCCCCCCTGGCTGTGCCCCCTCCCAGCTTCTTGTGCACGGGCAGAGCATGGGGAGCTGAAAAGTCCTTGGCCAGTGTAAGCACGGCTGAGCAACAACTAAACCATCCCTGTGTTATCAACATTGTTCTCATCCTAAATCCAAAACCCAGCACTATTGCAGCTACTAGGAAGAAAATTAACTCTATCCCAGCCGAAACCAGGACAAGGAGCGTTAAGGATTACACCGTGGCCTCAGCAGAGTCAATGGTGAAACACCCTTTTGCTTCCCGCTGTCGGGGTTTACCCTATTAAAAGGCAGACACTAAACCACAGCTCAGCACGGCCCTAAGCACCCCAAGACCATTTGGCTTCAGCAAGTAATTTGGTGGCTCAGTCTTTCCAAAATCAGGAGTTACATCCTCGCATTAGGATGCTTTACAAGGAGGTCTGGCATCGCCACGGATGGAGAAGAGCAGGCAGGGCTGGATGGGAAATCACTGTCCCGTGCTGTGCATAGAGCACCGATTTTAAAAATACTTCTGGTTTGGGACAAGCGTGCTTGCGTGCACCTATGGATGGACGCACGCACGGCTTCGTGCTTTTGTGGAGCCCGGGTCTGGGAGACTCGCACGCCTTTACGTGACTGCATCTGTGTTTGTGTGCCACGGGAACTCAGGCTGTAACTGTCGCTGCCTCTCTAACGCACGCCCGCTGCTGCTCCTGCCCCGTGTGGCCCTTTGCACTGCGGACCCGCTGCGATGGCCGGCCCCTGTCGCTGCAGGGGTTGCTGCAGCCCCTGCACGGGAAGGGCTCTCCATCACCGATTTCTTGATTGCCCCAGAGAGCGGCTCTTAATTACACCTTGCATCGCACAAGCATCCATACGGAGCGGCTGGGGGAAACCCCTTGCTTTTTCTCAGCCCATCCACAGAGGAGAACCAGCAGCTCCGGGGAAGGAGGTGGCGCGTGGGGCGGGCGTTCAGGATCAGTCCCCTTGGCAGGGCTCCGGGAGCGAGGCATCTCCCCGAGCCACTTCTCACACCGACAGATGCGTGCCATCAGTGCAGTGGCTTTCAGGAGCAGCTTGCTGCTTCGCCCCAGGAGGCTGGAGGTGGAAATGAGATGGATTGAAATCAAAGATTTCCTTTGCTTTCCGACTCTTTGTCATTTTCTTGTTTGCCCGACGTTTTCTCTGTGTTTGGTTAGAGCCCCTCAGCACTTGAAGAAGGTGTGACATGTGGTCATAAATAATCATTAACTCCGCAAGTACTTTCTAGATTAAACATTTTAAATAAATAGATGTAAGTCTCCTGAAATGCAAACTTTTATATAACTGTATTACATTTGCATGCATGCTGCTTTCAAAGAGAAACCCCTGCTGAGAAACAGGACTGGCATGGGCTAGATCGGTATTTCCCGATCCACACTGGGAAGAGAGACTGCTCTGTCACCGGGAAATAAAGCAGCAAGATCAAATTCCAGAATATTTCGTCTTGCTTGAAAGTGAGCCGCTTCACTCCGTGCCCTGGTTTTTCAGGGCTAATAAAACTGGCTGCAGACTCACAGAGTCACGTAGCGTTAGACAAGGCGGTGCTGTCAAAGAAGTAAGAACAGGTTTTGGCAGCGGGATTGACCGGGGAGGGGGGTGCGGAGATCAGACCTCTCTGAAATGCTCGGCGGGATGCCCTGCCCTGCCCAGCAGCAGGCAGAGCTCCCTGGAAAAGGGGGGTGAGCCACAGAGGTAGTTCATTTTAAGAGTCCGACTGGGAGCTGGCTGTGATATTAGCAGGCAGCTGTGCTGATGTAGCCTGGAACACCCCAGCAATGCCCTCATTGCAGAGGCATGCCAGCTGATGGAGTTTTCTGCAGGATCTGACTTGCTGAGTCACTTCCATAGCCAGCAGCATTTCCCCCCTCTTGTGCCGAGCATTCTTAACCTGCCTCCTTACCAGGGGGAGTCTGCGTGCCAGCGGTGGCACCACCGTTTGCATTCATTCAGGTCAAGTTTTCGGGACTGGGGCACTGAAGAAAAGCCAGTGGTGAGAGATGGCTTTTGCTTTGGGCATGGCCCGAGCAGGACCAGCTTGCAGCTTTGCTGGTGTCGGCAAAGTGGGAGCTGAGAAAATCAGCCGGGAAAGCTGAGATTCCTGGGCTTGGTCCTGCTGTGGCAGTGGGGACCGGCCAGGCCAGAGCATGGACCGCTGATGCCTTTGCTGCTAACCCAGTTACATCGGGGTGAGAAGCTCGGGGGTGCCGAGGCCAAATGGTTCACGCCACGTGCAGCCAAGTGCCGCAGCCACCTTCCTCTGCAGCACGGCCGAGCCGGAGCTCGACGGTACGTCAGAGCAGCCACAATTAGCCAAGAGAGGCGCGAGCAATTAGCAGGGCGCTGCTGGGGTCATTCTGGTTGAGCTGTTTAACAACCGCAGCAAAACCTTCTGTCAAGACAGCAAGGTTAAGCCCAGTGAAAAAAGGATGCTCACCTGGCACATAGGAAAAGTCACAACGAACCAGAAAATGCTGATGAAGAAAACTGGGTAGTGGTGATGCGATGGGCTACCTCCCACCAGCGCTGGGCAAAAGCGGGGCTGTGGGAAGGAGGCAGAGCCCAGACTGTGGGCTCTGGGATGCCACCCGTGTCTCTGAGCCTCTCCTTTGCTATCAGCTCCTCCAGGCACCAGCAGAGAGCAGGAGCCGGGGGCTGCAGGCAGAACATCAGCCCTCTGCGTGCCTGTCCCAGGCCGTCACACGTCTTAGGGGCTGGGGCGGCTGGGGTCCAGCTGGGGGTAGCAGAACAGCGCCTGTTAGCACTTGGTAAAGTGTAACTAGGGACTCCCGCCAGAAAAAGAGCAGTTGCAATAAAACCATGAAGCTAAGAGCTGCCCTGCAATGGTGTGCCCAGAGCTGGCCTCTGCTGCACAGGGCAAAAACCAGTTTGGCTGCAAAGCGAGCCAGATGCCACTGGAATAAATGAGAGGGAGGCTCCGAAAGAGGAGTTTCTCTACAAACCCCATGTTTTATCAGCATGACCAGGCTTTTAGAGTAGCTCAGAGAAACAGCTCTTTATTTCAGTCACCGTCCCTGCAGGACGTGATGGACTCCCAGAGCAAAGCACTGGAGATGGCACCAGCAAAGCCTGCACGGGCACAATAAAAATGTCGGTGGCCTAAAGAAAGACAGTGACAAAGCAATCGCTGCAGGAGCCGGAGCTCAGTACCTCAGCCACTTTGGTAAAGGCTTGTTTAATTTAGTGCACGGTGGTTGAATTAAATATTTCTTGGCCTTATTAAAATAAGGATTTACTCCCCCTTCTATTATTCATGGGGCTGTACAATAAGTACCAGCCAGTCGGAACGTAATTAGCAAAGAATTATTTACAGAGATGAGAAACTGTTACTAAAACTGAGCAAATAGCGTCTCTGTGCTCGCCGGCGCGGCCGGCAGCGGGACGGCTGCCACCCGACCCAGGAGGGCAGCACCTCTGCAAGCGAGAGCAACGCCGCCTTCGGAGGCAGGCACGGCAGTAACTCATGGAAACAGCAAACATGCAAACTGTCAGTGTGATTCACTGAGTAATTATAGAATAATACAGTGTAAACTATTAGGAGATAATAACAATAAGTCAGGATTGACTCGTCTCCTTTAAAACTTCAGGCTGCCTCCTAGTTATTTGTACCTCCCAGAGCCTGCTGCGCGCAGGAGAGGAGAGCTGAAGGGTGCTGCTGCGCGGGAGCCTGCGCAGACGCCTTCTCCTGGAGGCTTTGACAGCAGCAACCTTCTGGAGGTGGAGCCCATAAATCACCTGGGCCGATGCCTTTGCCAAGGGTGGATGCCTGCTGGAGGCAGCTGGAGAACTGGCTGGGGAAAGGACGGCACTGGGGCACGTCTGGTAGGCCAGGGAGTGGGGGGGTTGTCAGTTCTCAGGCTTTGGGACACTTTAAGCTGGGGGTCAGGCGGGATTTTCATCTGACCTTTTTGACAAAGGCACCTGTAACGGTCCCTGGGTGCTGGTATTCGCTAAAGTTCGCCCAAGCTGAATGGCTTTTAATAAAACCGACCCCAGAAACCAGCTAAGGAGGCAGCTGAACTCAGCTCCCGTCAATCCCAATGCTACATTTTGATAACATTGACATGGTGGGTTTCAATTTTGAAATTTAACCTTTTTTCCTTCCCAGATAGTCTTTGGGTTCATTTAAATAAATTTTTTTTTTTTTTTTTTAAAAAAAGCACTTCAGACTGCAACTTTCTATTGTGAAAACGGCGAGCGGAGCATTGCAATAACCGTTGCTGCCTCCCTCCTCTCTGCACCAGCGGTTTTCGGGGTGGGATAGTTGTCAGCTCCAGCCCTTCACTACAAGCCACTTTAGGTAGATGAATGACATTTTTAGTGAAAAAACTTAATCCAAATAGCCTCAGTTGGCAGGTCTTGCTGTTGCATTGCCAAATCTCGCTTACTATGGAAAATCCTGTGTTCCAGAAACTGTTTACAATGGGCAGTGCCTAGAAGGCCTCTTGCCTTTAAAGTGTGGGGGCCATCTGAGGCTTCTGGGGAGCAGTCACTCTGCTCCTAAGTAGGGGCTGAGGATTAGCCATGCATGTGGGGTGCAGATTTGCATGCGTGTGCAGACACACGGGCATGTGCACACGTATGTGCAGAGCCATGGGCTTCTGCAGGGTGTGAGGGCAGGCAGCCCGGGGGCCCTCGGCGTCCCGCAGCCTATTCTGCCTGCCCAGCACCAGCAGAAACGCTCAGGCGTGGTACATGGTGACAGGTCTCTGGAACGGGACGGCATAAGTTTAATTCTCTTGCAAGGAATGACCAAAATGTCACATTTTTTGGTAAACTGGGCCACAAAAAGCCACTTGTTTGGGTCCGCCCGGCAAAAAATTAGCAGGCAGTTTAGGGAGATATCCTGAAACATGTCTGCAAAGTCACGCCAGCGGGGCAAGGGTGGTGACCAAGACCAACATTTTGTTGGCTAATAGCCGTAGACGATGCTTGGCAGGTGGTGCACAGACATTTTGGGTACCTTACAGCCCCTCTGGGACGGGCTCAGCTGGCAGAAGACTTGGGCTGTCGCACGAAGGCTCGCCCCTGCCGGCAGCGCGGCATGGCTGTGCTGGAGAGCCCTGTACCAACCCTCAATCCATCACTCGCGGTTCTTCATTAGAGCAGGAGAGCAAGCGGCAGGCGGAACCGTGGTTTGCCGTTGATCAGAAGACGACACAGTAGGAACAGCTGTCCATCAGCTTGAAACTCAATTAGCCAAGCTACAGCTCTCCTCTGCATAGGTGTAATCAGCTCCTTATACATTATATCATGCGTTCACCTGCTGGTTATCATCCTCTGTCATGCACTTTCTAGACAGTTCATTACTTATGCAGACACTAAGCAGATATCCTTCCCCTTGGTGGGACCTGCATTGCTCCTGATCGATGCCAAGCCCCCTTCCCACACTGAAAGGTGTCCTACGGACTGGGAAGCAGCTGGTGGGGCCGCTTGCAAGGACCTGGCAAGAAGGTGGCAGCATGGACCTCGGAGAAACCCTACAACCCTTGCAGCCTTGGGTTAAAAAAGCCTGGGGAGATCTGTGATCGAGACCCAGAGGCTCCGCTCTGCACTTAACAGTGGTTCTAAAACGGGGAAAAAGTAAGCATGGCCCGTTCATTTTTTTTTCCCTCTGTCATGGTATTTCCAGGGATATGACTCCAGGCAAGTTGTATTCACAGTTGAATTCTTTGGTGGCAAGAGCAATGAGCAATGATTTTTGTTCTCTGGGCTTCAATACTCATAACATTTCCATTTTTATGGCATTTGATTATGTATTAGGCATTTAAGATGCATTTATAATATTAACCTCTCAAAAGAGGCCACTCCTAAAACACCTCTGTTTACCTAGTTAAAATGCGACTCTTGCTGCTGTCTGTACCTCAAGTGGTCTGAGTCGATGAATCAAAGATCTGAAATGCTAAAACAAAAAATATATATATATAAAAACCCCACAGGGGGGAAAAGCCTTCTTTCCTAACAAATGACCTGTGCTGTAACATCAGCCACTTACTCATTTGTCAAAGCAGCGCGGTTCTGCTCAGTTGCACCGAACGTTGTAATTTGCAAATCTGAATCCAATTTGATGCTTTGTCATCTTGTGACGCCGCGGGGGGGAAGGTGACTCAGTACCGCTCACGCCGCGCGCGGCGGGAGCTGCGCTGCCCTTCCCTGGCGTCCCACGGTCAGGATGGGGCCGTGCAGGGGTGAGGCACCCAGCACCCCGGTTTGTGGGGCTTGTTTGAGATCCGGCATGAAGAGGAAAGCACTGAGCAGGTTGTTCCGCAACTGGAAAGAGCCAAGAGAGGTGAAGGGGTTTGCTGGAGACCTTGGTGTGAGTCCAACTAACGGCAGAGCCTGGAGCAGCACCGGAGTTTCCCCATCCCCAGGCGGTGGATGGGCCATTTGATCACGCTGACCCTCGCCTGCCCTCCAAGCTGGTTTAGACCTTCATTAATTGCTCAGTCTCTGGCTGCAAGTTATGATTTTGTTTGTGTTGTAGAAGCAGCTCGAGATCCTACCGGAGGACGTGGACCTGCCGGTGCCGGGTGCTGCCCACACACCTAACCAGAAAAGGGTGGTGACAGCGCCAGATCTAAACAGAGACTGCAGAAGTCAGGTGGCTGTGACAAACACAGGGCAGAGTGGATGTCCATCACGCAATATAACACAAACCTGTCCCCGAGTCAAGAGTTAAGGATCTGGGGTTGCTCTGAACGCTCCCTGCCTCCTTCTCCCATTATCCAGTGCAGGGAGAAGGATGCCGTCTCCTTACACAGCGTTTCCTCGTGTTTGTGAAATGCTTGACACAACCACGGTGAGAACTGTCGAAAAAACTCAGGAGATAACAAAAACCGTCTTTTTGTCCCCTAATAAGCACATAAGGCCTGAGAACCACCCCTGAGCACAATGACAGAGCCGAGGCAGTAAATCCGCTCTCTCTAACCGAGCTCGGTCCATCGCGCCTGGTACAGGCAGGAGTCTCCCTGAGAGCAGTGGGAAATCATGACAATAAAGACAGTATCATAACTCACATGAGAGGTGACGAGTGGAAATGATGAATGAAGAGTGCAAAGTGTATCTTCTGTTCCTCACATCTGAAGAATTTCACTTGGCAGCCTTAACGAAATTCCTTTTTTTTTTTTTTTTTTGGCTTTGTACTACGTATGTGTACCGTACTCAGGTTTATATTTAACAGTACACACAGTAAGGGAGATCAGAGGCACAAGCCACCCGACGCCAGCAGCGATGCTAGCGGAACCTCTAGGCTGTTCGTACCCCGCTGTGTGTGCTGCTAGGCGCAGGCTGAAGCAGCGTAGTTATCTCAATACGCGTGTTATTGTGCTAGGCAGTGCGGGATCTTAATGTATGTACACTATAATTACTTTTAGTTGCTCCCTTCTCTTTTGTTGTAATTTGCTTGCTAATTATCGTTACAGAATCTTAACTCAGTTGTTCCCATTAATCTTAAATTAATTATAAGGTAGTCCATACTAATTTAACACCAGGGTTGTTTTTTTTCTTTTAATCACATGTTTTTAGGCTCGTTGCTGATGTGCTAGAAACAGTCACATTGGAAGAGCAGCTCTGTCCTGAAAAGTGATGTTGCAGAAAACACGACTGCAACCCAGGGGTGTCCTCTTCTCTTTCAAGGATTCGGGACTAAACAGGCTTCATCTGACATGAGAAAAGAGCTGCTTTCCCATCGGCTCCCGGTCCCTGCAGAGACCACGTTCATTTATCTCATTTTCAGATGCCGTAAGTGTTTGACACGAGCCTTGCGGATGACCGGCCTCAGGAGGCAAGGCCTAAACCCCGCGAGAGTGGGGCTCCCACCTCCCAGAGGTCCCCTGCCAAATCTCCATCTCACTTAAGCATCGTGTTAGCGGCGCAGGGACTTAAGAGGGCTCCCCAGCCCGCTGGCCTCCAGGCGCTCATGGGAGAAAAAAGCCATCCTCTAATGGATCCACACCCCGGGGACCCAACATTTACCAAGCCTCCAGTGAGAAGCATGTCTATGCCTGGTTAGCTGCTAGGGGACCAGTATTTCTGGATGAAGGATTTGCAGGAATGCCTGCTTTTGATAGCACCGGAGGTTTAAAGCTGTATCATCGCACCTATTACATCTCAGCCGGGTAACAAGCTTTGGTTGAGACTTTCTTTGGTAAAGATGGTGACTCGGTGACACCAAGGTTTTTACTGAATTCCAGTCAGTCAGTGGTTTTTCTCCAAAAATAAAAATATCCTCAGACCCCCGGCCAGTCGAGGCACTTTCCCTGAGGCACCGCCAGAGCGGGTGGCTCCCCGTGACCCCGCTGCTCGCGTCCCCGGCCAGACCCCGGCGGAGCGGGGGGCTCTGGGGGAGGACGCGCACCCTCCCCCGGGTCAGCGCGGCCCCAGCCCGTGCTCCAGGGGAGATCAGGAAGCCGCGGCCACCTGCCCGCGTGCGATTGCGTACCCCAAATGACACGTCTACATTTTTATGATGAAGTATTTTGGCCTTTTCAAAATGTCATGTAAAAGACATGCTCAAAACTGGAGGGAACCGTTTTCTTTAAGTTCAAAAAGGATGCTACAGCCATCGCAAAATCATTTTCCCCTAATTTCTTTTCAGAATTGTCCATCAGTTGGACAAAATACTGTCTTTTCCCAGAGCTCCAGTCCTGCTTCGTGTCACCCCCAGGTGTTTCGGCGCAATTGGAATAAAGTGCTGTGTAAAGATTGCTGAAAATGCCGATGAAATCAGTAAGGTCCTGCAAAACACTTCTATTTCAGAGCACCCACGTTTGTCTTTGCAATATGATTGCGTCAGATAAATTTTAACAAATTCTGCTGTCCCTCACGTCATGGCTAGTTTTTATGTACCTGGACTCTGCCCCAAGCATGTGCTGGGTACTCCTGACGTGCCAAACAACAGGCAGTGCCGGAGCTGAGCGCCCACGTGTCCGACAAGGACAGAGGAGCTCCAGCGCCGGGTCGGACACCGCAGCACGAGATGCCCTGTGAGCACGGAGCAATGGGAGAGTCCTCCGTCCAGCAGCGTACAGCGACCACCAGACAGAAAATAACAGCTACCTACAGCCAGCTAGAGAGAGGCTGCTACAGAGAGAGTGAAGCAGCTCTCATCTATAATGTGTATAAAACCATGGGATGCCTAAGGCTTAAATAATATTGACTTATTTATAGACTAAGCAGGAACACGAAAGGATTGAGGGGAAGATGAGGCTTTGGCAATGGGATTAAATTAGATGTTTTCTAATGCCATTATGAATTTTGTTTTGTTTTTTCCTCCTACTTTTGGAGGGCTGCTACTCTCACACGACCCTTGGTTAGGGTAAGCGCAGGAGCAGGGCGGCGGCACGCTGAGGAATTTTGTGCCCCAGCAACACCTCTTATCCAAGAGCTGACACTTCGATTGCAGCCACGTATGGCAGTTTTGTGTCTCACGGAGGAAAATCACTTTGCTTTTCGGAGGGGAATGCCACGGAGCGCCTGCCCGGCAATGTCCCTGACCCCCAAAACGGGGCACGTGGCACGGCGGCACCGCTGGTGGCTCGCAGCAGCCCAGAGGCAGGGAGCAGCAGGGTGGTGCTCGCAGGAGCTCGCTTTGCTGACGGCTGCGGAACTGAGCCGTGGCAACTCGACTGCAGCACATCATGAAGTCTGAGTACTTTCCTTCTGGCTCCAGTGAAATGTTTTATTACGAAGACGCCCCAGTAACAAATTCAGAGGGCAACTGTGTTTCCTCCGGAGTTTTTCTGAGCGATATAAATATATCAGAGGAAACACCATATATATCATCTACAATATTTTTCTCCTTTTCCCTGAAATCCTCAGTGTGCCTCCGTACCACTGGGGCCATGGAGGACTCGCTGTTGCCAATGATTTCTCAGCATCCTCCCCGAAGGTTGCAATGGGACGCGAGCGAGTTAGACACAAGGCTCATCTGGACTCTACGGGGGAATGGCCTTGCTCTGTGTAAATGTTTGGTTACAAGTGCAGGGATACTCGCCCCTCTCCTTAGCCGAGCCAGCTGGGATCCACCTAGCCCTTCATTTGGAAGAAAAGGGGGGTTGTGGCAATACCGCTCGCAAGGTGTGCACAGGACCACGAGCCCCGGCGAAGGCAGACAGTGGCCATGCCGGGGCTGGAGGGTTAATAAACACTACGAACAGCCCATAAAATCCTCCTTGCTTTCCCTGGCTGCCGATGCACAGAATGCAAATCAACCCACCTGTTAATGCTGCAGCATAAATAGGGGCTGAAGGATATTCCTGCCGCTTACCGCTAGCTAAAATGTCCCTCAGGAAGCTCCCAATTAGCCTCCTGTCTCCACGCCTTCGCTTGATACAGTCCTTGTTAAAAGATACTGCCAGAGCATTGTGATTTTGAATGCTCAGAAAGAAATAAAGGGTAAATAAAAAACCAGGCCTGCTTGCCAAACTGAGCTGATGGAGGGAAGGAGAGGGGCTGAGCGGGCAGGGGAGAGGGCCGGGCTCCTGGCTGACACGTCCTCCTCACTCCAGCATCCCCAGGATGTGGCCACCTTTGCTTTTCTTTCCAGAAATTTTCCTCTGGGCCCCAAGTTCCTTTCGGAGCTGATCAGTACAGCAGATGAGATGTCAGGGGAGCTGTGTCCAAGGGGAGCCCATCCCCTGCCTGCCCGGGGATGCCAGCCCAGGCGGGCACCTGGTGGGCAAGGATGTTTCTTTGGCCAAGCCGGGGCTGGCGAAACCCTCCGTGAACAGCAGCATCTGGATGAGCGGATCCAGCTGAGGCACTTCCAGCGCACGTACGACAAAACGGACTTTGTCCCCCTTCTGTTTTCTGCACCACTTTTCCAAGCACTTGCTCTCCTCAGCCTACTGCTCGGGCTCCAGGCAGCAGTGAGGTTAGGCGGCGAATGAGCGCAGGCTTTCAGGGTCGTGGTCTTGAGCTCAGATTCTTACCATCCCCCAACCAACCATTTCAAAGCCCGTTTTAGTACTTTCCCTTCATTTCCACTATTACCTGTGTTTATTTTTTAGCCACAAAAAGCGCTCCGCGTGTGTTAGCGGCTCTGTGTTGTGCTGTGGTGTGTGGGGGTGTATTTGTCTCAGGCAGTGTCTCTGGATACTATTCTAAAGCAAGCAATAATAAATAAGTCTACACCATGCTGTGCTAATTAGGGAGCACGGCTGACAGCATATTGGACGTCCTTGTTTCAAGACAGCCTGAGATGAGGGCCTTCCACAGCTCATGCCTATAATGGGAATCCACCAGGCCATGAGTCTGGGCTAAAAATAGCCATCATAATTAAAAACAGAATTCAAAGCACAAGCAGAGGTATCACAGGCAGATGTATCTCCTTGTAAATACAATATTTAAACACCTAATAAGCATTCAGCATATCACCAAGAAAGAAGAAGTTAGGAGAAGGTCAGTCCTCCTTCTATTAGTCATGCAGAAAAACAGAATATATTTGATTTGTTCAATATATGTCAGATCTTTAATGGGACTTTCATTTACCTGTAATATTTGTCATAAACTGCCTTGCAAGAGAAAGGCTGGCTGGAGAGCCCTGGCAATATATCTGCAGCAGGAATGTCTTTGTCCCCTCTTTGCTCAGGTTTTCTCTTCGAGATGTTCCTTGGAGGAGCCCTGCCAGGAGGGGAGCAAGGAGGCCTGAGGCCAGGCACGCCCTGACCCAGAGAAGGGACTAAGGGCTCTCTAAACGGGTGGTCATAAATGGGAACGCTCAAGCCAGCAGGCGAGAGCGTCTCTGCACCCGTGTGCTATCGAGTAGAGATGTACATCGCGGCCTCGGTCCTACCCAGGCTGGGCTAAATCAGAAGTCACTTTTACTGAGCATCTCTCAGAGACTGAAGTTCTAGCTGCTGCACAAAGCCCTCCCTGTAGGGACACGCCGCAAGGCTTTTGGGGACAGAAATCACCTTTTTCTCTTGTTGATCTCTTCTCTTTGAGGAATCTGAGCTGCCTGGATCTAAGGCAGTGCTTTTCTCACCCTCAGGCACACAGACACTACAGAAGTTGCCCCTGGGTGCGGTTAGCAATCCCCCCGGAGCCAAACCGCGCGCTGTCATTGTCCGGCCAGAGCTAAGGACGACGGGCTACCTCCAGCCCAGGGGGACAGACTTGGCGCCATGCACTTGGAGATGGCTTTGCGTCGTGTTGGACTTCCTAGCCAGTAAATTCATGCAGACAGGACCCTGTGCTCTTTTTAGTGGCTTCTCTCTGTCCCAGCATTGCATGAACGTGGGCTGCGGGCAGCAAAGCAGCACTGCTGCCTTTACAGCCATGACCCCCGGAGCAAGAGAAACATTTTGAGGTTCTCCTATGAGCTCATCTGGGGCAGGACAATCTGCTAAAAAGCCAGCGTGTTGGGATTTTTTCTTACTGCATCCCTGCTGTGTCAGGGTCCCTCTCTACTTCTTTAACTGGGGACTAGGAAAAAGTGAGGACTCCAAACCCAAACCGTACACCCTCCTCGCTGCCTGCCCAGAGCCCTGCAGATCCGAAGCCAGCTTGTTCGCAGGGCAGCCTGGTGCACAGTGATTAGACCACAGCACAAACGAGTCTGGAAGTGATGAGTATCGACTTGGGAGAAGGCCAGGAGCAGAGAGACTTCTAGTAAATATTACCCTGAACTTCAGGACTTGGCTCCATTTTCATGTCTTGTCCTTGGTGTACGAGCCCGGGGCAGCGTGCCTGGTGGATGCACCGGATCGATGCTCTTCCCAGGCTGGAACTGTTTCATCACTTGGAGGAGCGGGATGCATGCGGAATGGGGGTGCAATGGCTGAAGGCAGAGAAAGGGGATGCTTTGCTTTCCAGCTTACCCGCATTACTTTGCTAATGCTCTCCGTTTGGGTTCCCCAGCTCTGTTACTGCTCATTAACAATTTGATCGGGGTGGATTTTGGACTCATCTAAAGTCAGTGAGAAAGGGGAAATCCACTGAAGTTGGCGGCGTTACGCCGCAAAGAGCATAGCAGAGATGCTAGTCCTGGCCCACTGTGCCCATGGTTACACGTTTTCATCAAAGTGACATTTCTTGCCGCTGGTGGAGGGAACAGCTATTACCTCGCTGTCTGCTGCTAATGAACATCAGCGCAGTGAGCGAAGCCCTTTGGTGGGCATGGCTGGCGCTGCTCGTTCCAATTAAAAATGCACAATTAGCATCTCACGCCATCCTCTCCAGCAGAACGACTGTAGGAAAATGTCCTTGATCCTTTCTGCTGTGGGATGGCCCTTGTGCTGTCACTTATCCCCGTGCCTGCACGCTGTTAAATACCTGGGGGTTAGCAGCGGGTGGCTCGGCCACCCCCCCGCAGGCTGGGTGACGCGCCCGTCACACGCCACGAAGCACAGGGAAGTTGGAGATGTTTCGGCTGAGAGTAGAGACAGCTTCCAAAAAACATCATGGGGAATTATTGGGAGTCACTGCTGAGACGACCAGCAGCGGGTCAGAGGGACACCGTAAGTGCTTAGTAGATCTTGTAATCGGCATTGCCCAGAGACGGCTTCATCCTCAGAGGATTTGTCCTTTTCTCTCTTTTCTGTTCCCCTCTGGAAATAAGAATCGATATTCCGTCATTTCATTTGGATGTTTTCACATCCTGACAAGCGATGGGAAGGCTCAGGAAAGGAATAACACTTGCTGTTTTTTCTCCAGCCAGGCTGAGCTCTGTCCTTGCCGAGCAGGGCTGGGTCTGTGTGTACGTCCATGTCCGTATGCACAGATGGCTGCGGTGGGGCTGTAGATGGACGGGGTGGGCTTCAGCTGCTCAGACATGGTACCTAGCAAGGTTCAGCACACCCAAGCCATCCCAGGCAGGCATGGGACTGCCCGTTCACACACAGGACCTACAGATGCTGGAGGCCTGGAGGGATCTGAAACGGACCCTGGATGTCCGCAATGGCATCAAAACACCCGTGTGAGGGCTACTGAACCCTGCCTAGCTGACTGCGGAGCACTACAACTCCTAAGGATGATACAGGAGAAGGAAATCTCCACTAGACTCGCAGGAAGAATTCCTATTTTCCCTTGAATCTCTCTCATAGAGAAATGCAACTCCCAAAGCACCCTCAAAAAGCCAAGGCTGCAGAGAGGGTGGTGATGCTGCCCCAGGAGGGGGAGGAGGAGGAAGGGAGCCGCTCGTGGATGCGGTTGGCCTGTTACTGCTAACTCTGAAAATCAAAGAACCTGCAAAGAATCAGACCCAGAACAGCAGACGAATTAATAATAATAGAGATAAAGAGGGAACGGGGTCTCTGATGCAGAGGGAACACACACACATAATCCGCATACACAAGAAAGAGGGAACAAAGGTTCAGAGTCCTTCAGAAATGTGTTTTCTCTTAAAATCAGGCATGGGAGACTGCTGCTGCTGTTTCACTCTCTATAAAACCCGAAATAAGATGTCTCCTTAAGTAAAAATCAACTGTAGATGCATATGTGTTTCTGTGTGTCCTGAGAGGCCGAACAAGAACAATTATCCCCGCCGGGGTGGGGAGAAGGCGGCAATGAATTTTCTGCAAATGTTCGTTCATCTTTTCAAACAAATTTGCTTTGTCTGGGCGAGGGTCCAGTTTGGATGTCCACGCACTAGCTGTTCTAACAAAGGAATTTGAACAGCCCCAAAACTGTTTCCACTGCTTTTAGCCGGCAGGCAGGATCTCCACGGTTCATGCTGGAGTGTTTCTAGCCTGGAGTTGAGGACAGAGTTGGTCAGATGAGAAGCCAATTTGTTAGCCTGGAATACTTAATTTGAAATATTTTAGTTAAGACTCCCTCTAAGCCTATTCAAAGCAAGTCACTACCAATAGCATTTGGCTGATCTGACTCACATTGAGGGACTGGGATTTTCAAAGACACGTGGTCCCCCAACTTTTTTCTGCCATTTTAAAGCCCTGAAAAAACACGGAAATCTTTGAAATTGGTGAAATTCCCAAACTCAAGAGCAACTGCATCATTAGGGCTTATGAAGCACTAGACACAGGAGCTAAACACAGCCCTCGAAGCTGGTGGAGATAAAGTCGGGGAGGATTTGGCTACTGGTACTCATGAGGGAGCTGGGGGGGCTCAGCCTGGAGAAGAGGAGGCTGAGGGGAGCCCTCATCGCTCTCTGCAACGGCCTGAAAGGAGGCCGGAGCCGGGGGGGTCGGTCTCTTCTCCAAGGAACAAGCGATGGGACGAGAGGGAACGGCCTCAAGCTGCGCCAGGGCAGGTTTGGGTTGGGTATTGGGAAAAATTTCTTCCCCCAAAGGGCTGTCAGGGCCTGGCCCAGGCTGCCCAGGGCAGGGGCTGAGTCCCCATCCCTGGGGGTGTTTAAAAGCCATGTAGATGTGGTGCTTAGGGACATGGGTTAGTGGTGGGCTTGGCAGTGCTGGATTATGGTTGGACTTGGTGATCTTAAAGGTCTTTTCCAACCTAAACGATTCTGTGATGCCTGACTACATGCAGGCGAAGAGATCACCCTTAGATTTCCTGCTAGAAATCTCAAGATGAAGCTGTAGATACAACCCTTCTCCTCTGATGTCTGACATCAGACTTTTTAAGCTTAAAGGGAGAAAAAAAGGTAAAAGGAGTATTTCCTTGGGAGTTACTGTCTGTTATCACGTACCATTCCCTGAGGGCTGAAAACAGAAGGCATCACTTCATCAGAAACGCCAAAGATCTTCCCTGTGCTGCCTTTGTTTCTTCGCGCTTGGCCCCAGGAGTAAAGCACAGTGAGTGCCAGAAGGAAGGAGGTTCCTTTGCCATCGATTCACCCCTCGCTCGCACAGGTATACACACACATTCACGCACACACAGCTCTTTCTTCCATCTCGCATCCATAGTCCATGATTTATTCATTCGTAGATACTCATGTGGGATGTTTATGGGAAGGGTTTAGTTCAGCGTTTTGGCAGCTTTAGCAGAAAGGTGGATTTATTTAGGCTGATAAGCTGCAACTAAACATTCACCCTGAGCTCTGGGTCCCTTGACACAACTTAATGTCTTTAGGAAAATGGTGCTGAGAAAGCCCATCAGAAGAGGTTGCTCCTCTTGAGTAAAGTCACTTGGCTCCGCATCAGGCAAGCGTCGCGCCAGCACATCGGGTACATGCTCTCCACCCTTCGGGGACAGAACTGAGCTCCTTACAGCAACGGAACAGCCTCCAACCACCTCCAAAGGTGTAGGACTGGGGGCTTTCAGGGTGCGGTGGACACATGATAGTGAACGCCAATGCTACATTGGTACATAGAATCATAGATTTGTAGAATCATTTAGGTTGGAAAAGACCTTTAAAATCATCGAGTCCAACAACATCACTCTGTGTACACCACTGGAGACCTTCAGGCACCAATGTTATGGACCTCGCTACACCCAAGGACAGCAGTGCCTGGAAACGCACTGCCGGATCGCGTTGCTGCCACGCTGCCATCCCCGGGGGCAGAAACAGAGAACCTCCAAATCACACCCTTCTCTCTTCCGAGGGGACAGGATTCGCTTGCCATTCTTTACTCCTACCAAGAGGTGGCAATAGGCAATTCTGTATTGGCCTCAGCGAGTAAGAAACCCTGAGTTTTAATTTCCACCAGCCAGTGACACACGTAGTGTCTCCACTGGGTACGGCGTGAGCAAAGTTCCTGGACTGGAAGGGGGAAAGGGAGGGGTGCTGCAATAAAAGCAAAAAAGGACACTTGCAAAGCAAAAATGACATTGATTTTAAAGAGCAAGAGCAAAACTGCCATTTGCAAAGGGCAAAGCATCTCCAGGGAAAACTGGAGAACATTATCAATAGATGGATAGTTTGGAAGGAGCACAAAATGACAAGATTGTTTAATAACGAGGCAAGGAATGCTCAATCAGCATATGCTAAAAAAACCCACCCATAAGCAACTGCAGTCGATCCAGACACGGTAAAGCCAAACACAAGACTTAGAAGATCGTAAGTCATCTCCCTTTCTCCCTGGGTAGCGATACTAGCCAAATATTACAACACTATCATCGGATGTGCATAGATATGCGCAAACATTCATTTCTTTTTCATTTGGCTTCTGAACCTTGGAGGATGCTTGCAGGTCACATTTGCACCATACAGGAGTCAGAAGCTTAATACAGAAGAAAAAGAAAAAGCAAGAGGTCCTCTCCCACCACATGGCTCCAGCAGGCAGGGATGGATAGAGCCAACAAACTCTGCCAGAGACGCAGTGACACGGAGAGGGGTGAGCAGGGAGGACTGCAGATCTTGGGGGATGCCGCCATCGCTGGCCTGCTCAGTCACTGCTCTTTGCAGCCAGCTGGGGCTGTTTCTGTTTTGTGTCGTGGATATTGTCAGAGCTGATGTCTGTATCGCCGTGGTTCCTGGAGCAGCAGCGCATCACCGCCTCCCTGCAGAAAGCCTCAGGGCAGTCAGTGAGGGCAGTGGGGGCCCCCTACTTGGGGACGTGGGTGCTGAGTGCTCCAGTGAAGACACTGTAACCCTGCCTCTGTCTCCGTCTTTGTGCTCACCGTCAGCCTAGGAGGTATCTTGGAGGAGAGGGGTCTTGCCCTTTCCACTTACTGACCCTTCACTCTGCAGCTTCATGTTATGAAAAGACCCCCGTTCTCCAGGAGGCGATGCTGACGTACCAGGAAGCTTTATGGGACCAGCAATCAATTCCCCATCCCTCTGCAAAACAGCTCGCACGTTGTGGACGCTACCCGGCAATTACAGGGCTGAGCTGACCTTTACATCACATCTGCTTTCCCTGGAGAGCACTGAGCCGAGAGGTCACAGCCGCACCACGTGTTTGCACTGAGGTGCCTGACATTTTGGGAGGAAACATAAAGGCGATTTCAATCTTCTTGTAGCTCCATAGTGCTATTGAAATAATACGACATGAAATAACACAACATGAAATAACATCTCTTCAAGGCCCAGCTGCAGCTGCTTGGTAATGGAAGTATGGGAGAGAGGCTGTTCCAAGGGATGGCCCAAGACCTTAGGTGAAAGGCTTGCGTGCTGGTTTTGGCTGAGATAAAGTTAATTCTCTTCATAGCAGCTGGGATGGGGCTATGGTTTGGATTTGTGCTGGAAACAGTGCTGATAACACAGGGATGTTTTCGTTCCTGCTGAGCAGGGCTTACACAGAGTCAAGGCCTTTTCTGCTCCTCACCCCGCCCCACCAGCGAGGAGGCTGGGGGGCACAAGGAGCTGGGAGGGGACACGGCTGGGACAGCTGACCCTCGGCATATAAACTGGGGGAAGAAGAAGGAAGCTCCCCTCAACGTCACATCTGGGCAAAGCGCCGAGTCTATTTTGGGTGGTTTTTTGGTACAGCCAGAGCCCATGGTTGGTGTTCAGCCACCAACGCTTGGCTGTGGGGCTCAGCAAGGCCAGCACGTTCCCTCTGCGCAGACCGGCACCTCCAAGGAGCCATTCAACCCATCCAAAAGCAGCCACACGGGAAAGGAGAGCTGAAAGTCCCTTGGGAGGGGCTAATTCCTCAGCTTAGCTGCTTAGCTGCCATCACATACTGACATTTCAGCTGATTAAAGTTCTGGAGAGGGACCTCCCTTCCAGTTTGAGCTGTCCATGCAGCATACAGCATCCCAGCTGCAGATGTGGCTGGCTTCAGAGAAACCCACGTTTCCAAGCTCTGTTTGCAAAGGGGAAATCACAGGTATGAGCTGTGTAGCTGAGAGCTAAGTCACAACCACCTCGGGGACACGGTGTTGTACAGCAAAGCTTGTATCAGCTGTGAGACTGCAGAGATCTTGGGCTCTCTCTTTAATGAAAGCTGTTTTTTCTGCCTAGAATCCTGAATTTCCTCCTTTCCTACTTACATTCACCACGCTGAAAACCCCTAAAGCAAGGAGCTAACCAAACACAAACGCAGGTTAGGGAAGCAAAGAGGATTTGGTGGGCTTTGAGGCTACAGGTGTCCTCACTGGGCAACTGCGTGGTGCGTGGTCCTCACTGCTCGTGGCTGGAGGTCATTTAGGAGAAACGGCTTTAGCTGTTGGTTACAGCACATGGAAGCTGCTGGTTGTGGACACCCTTTGCAATCGGTGGAAATCTGCTCCGAACCAGCAATGGACTTGAGGGGTGATTCCCCCGAGGGAGCCGATGACCCTTCCTCAGCTGAATCCCAGCTCCGTAGCTGGGGGAGATACCTCCACCCCAGGTGCCCTACCCAAGAGGGATCTTTTTTGTGTGTCAGCGACTTAAGAATCTGTGTGGACATCTAAGAGAGAACAAGGGCATATAGATTTGTGTTCTGAACTGAAATGATATAAAAAATTACTGCCCTAGGTTGCTTTTTACTACTCAGTTATGGGAAACCACAAGCGCCGCTGAACAAGATGCGTGCGTTTTCCTGATGTGTTTCAGTGCAGAATCAAGCAGATTAATTAAACCTCTGCTGAAGGTGATCAAAACCGCTCTACCTTATTTTGCAGTGACCTCTGCAACCTCCATAACCTTTGGCTAGAAAGTCTTTGAGCTGCATATGCCTAGGGAGGGAGACGTTAGCATTTTCATACACCTGACCCGTGCGTACGCCCTTCTTTTAAGCATCCTCTGCAAGCCATTATCAGAGATGGGATCCAGGTTTTTGACACATGAAGCTTATGACAGTTCTGACTGAATCCGACGTAGTATACTTATTTGTATTTGAATGGAAAACTGAGGGCAGCTACGGGGCCACAAGTGGAGGACGGTGAGTTCCAGATGAGGTCTCATCCTGAACAGCTGTGGCTTGGAGCTGCTTCAGCCTCACCAGCAAGATTCACACCAGACGCCCTTTGCAGCAGGGTTTTGCATTCCCTGGCAGTAGCTAGTCAAGCAAATAGTTTATCGCGCACTTTAGGTAGGTACACCCTAGGTAGAGCAGTGTAAATAATTGATTTTTTGCTTCACTGGCAATTGCAAACAAACAAATAAGCAAACAAAAAATTGCTTCGGGTCAACTTGAAATTCAAATCCTTGAAATTTTTTTGGTCAGTCAGAAAGCTGGAAAAATAAACTTTGGGTTAAGTGGAACATCTTGCTTGCTGTAATATAAAATGTTCCATTTTGAAGCCAAGTATTTTCTTTAATCACGGTGTAAATATAACTTAAGGAAGTTTCTAAGCAAAGACTGTTTTATTTGTTACATTTTTACTTTTTCTGATGTTTGTGTGTGTCACAGGCAATTCTGCAAGGCTGAAATTCATCCAGGGAACAGTTTGCTGCTGCTGAGTCTCCATGCTTTTTGAGACAAAAAGATTTGGCAAAATACTTCACCCAGGTGAAGCTGTAGCTCTTTAAGAACCTGTTCTCTTATGTTCTCAAATCACCTTTTACCCAGCAGAGTTGGGACGTATTAAAATGTCTGTTTTACGTGTGAGCAATGTAGGTGAGAGCTGCCCTGGGCAGAAAGCCAGGACAGGAGCTATTTGGGGATAAGCCGGGACAGGAGGAACGGGAAGCCTCATTTTCCTCTCGCAGGAGAGGCCTCAGAGTGCAACGGGGAGATTTTGTGCAGTTTCAGCTTCACCAAAGGGATTCCTGAAGGACCTGAACGGAATGATTTACTTCGACAATGCTGTAAAACAGAAGATAATACCCAGAGCCTTATGATCTGTGTGATCTCTGTGATCTCGGTAACCCAGTTTTTGGGGTAGAAAGCATGCCTTATGGAGTGATCGTGCTGATCCTTCCACTCCTTCCCCAACCTTACGATGCCAAGATAACATCCTTGGGCTGCTCTTGTTGAAGGTCATGCAAAGAGCCACTGGGGGAGTTGATAACCGAACCCAAGAGACGTGACCGGTTGCGTGTTTCTTAGAAATAATGTGACATCTGAGTGCCATTACATCAGCCCTTGTTTCTAAGCACTAGATATAAATCTTCCCCACAGGGACAAATAGCAGAGATTAGAAGAAACAGAAAATTCGGATGTAAGAGAGCAGCTGACAGTTTGAAATGACGTAAATCCTCCCTGTTTTCGTGTTTGTATCATTCCAAACTGAGCCTATGTGAGCCTGAAATGAGAAGATCCTATCAAAGCATTTGGAGATAGCTCATCCAACGCTACGTGAACAGCAAAGTCACCACCCAACAAAATCACTTTTGAACTCTGTGCGGCAGCAGCCCGACTAATTGCATTTCAGATTAATGAGTCTTTCACTAAAGTCCTAATTGCATAATGAGAACCTTATAGTTCACTTTTAACTACTGAACTGTTTCCAAATTAACCAGGCAACGCACACGCGCCCGGTGCAACCTGGAGTTGGGCTGATTTGCATACGGTAATTACAAGTGTTTCGCTTTGTAAGTGGCTCTCTGCTTTCTCTTACAGAGCATTTGTTTCTGCTCCAGCAAATTGTGTTCTTGGACATGCGTATTATGGTCAAATCGTGAGTGGCAAAAAGACTGTTAGTGTTGTTTTGAACTACCTTCGAGCTAGAGCAGCCAGCCATAATCGCGCTGTAATTGTTCCCTGCCAGCTGTCTGTGTGGGATGAGACCGTGCTCTCTTCTTGCTTATTTAAAGGCAGCAGGTCCCATTCTCCAAGCTGGAAAAGCTTCTTCCTCACCCTTTGGTCCCATGAGGTTCCCCGAAGGTTTACTGATTACGCCCTGTCCTGCCAGTCCAGGTCTTACCGCGGCTGCTGGATTGACTGGGGGAGGAGGGCTGAGCATGCACTGGGATCGGTGGAATGCTGCTTGGCAGGGGAAGGGATGTGGGATGGGGCCGTGGGGTTGGATGGGGAAACAACTGGGGGGTCGTACATCTCATTGATCCTTTTCTCATGGGTGATAGTGAGGGAGAGGGAAACCGAGAGAAAGACGAAGCGGACGTGGCACCTCTCTCCTCACTCACCCCCATCTTGCCCCGGCCCCCTCTCTTCCCAGTTCAGTGGCAAAAGCAAAGGGCATAAGGTATTTGTTTTCTGAGTACAGCAAAATGAGCATTTCAGTTTGAAACTTTTTTTTCCATATCAGTTTGATTTTGTTTGCTTTCAGTAGTAAACAATGCATTGGTAAAATTTGCATTATGACAACAGCATCTTCCCTAGAAGAAAACCTGTCCTTTCAAGGCTGGAAAAGCCCTTTATCCTCAAGAGTAATATTTCAAGATTTCTGCATTTTGCTATAATCATGGTCACTTACAGAGAACATTGCCCAGCTTCTTCATCCTCCCTAAACCAGCCAGCACGTTACAAACCCCAGAGGCTGACTGCCAGCCCTTCGGCCAAGCAGGCCGTGCGCCGAGGTCCACCATGCGAGCCTGAACTTCCCCACCCCAGCTGGCAGAGTGACTCATTTCTCTATACCACTGCACTTATTCTTTCTTCACTCACTAGAAAGTCCCGAGGGGACAGAAACACGTCACCTGTTTCTGGGGGCCGCTGCGGTGTGCCATGGCACCTGCATTTCCTCCACGGGCGTGACTTGGATGGCAAGCAAAGCTGAACCAGCGCAGCCCCTTTGCTTTCCCCCCATCTCATCCCAGCCGGCAGCAGAGCAAATTTCTCTCTCTCTTGTCCTTCAATATCACAGACCTTTTCCTCATTCCAGAATCATTATTTTGGCTTGTCTCAGCCGCTCCTCTCCATTGCCTGGTGCTATGGCTGATTGATTGCTGTCTTCCTCTTGGTCTGCCTTGTCAACACAGGGAAGTCGTTTTATGTCACAGATAAAGAGCTCGGGTTTGCTCCCTGCACTGTTGTCTAAGCTGTAACGTGAAGGACTCCCCGCTTTAAAAAGAAACAAATTATGAATCTTTTTAGAGACATTGCAATTGCAGATGGCCTTGCGGGTGACCGCTCCAGCTCCTCGTCGTGCAGCCTCAGCTCCTCCTTGTGCACCGGGGTCTCATCCCGCTCCTACGACAGTTTCTCATCTTTAACACCCCATTTTTCTGCCTTCCTCCACCTGAAAAGCTCAGCCTGAAAGGGCTCTCCTGAATCCTTTTCGTTCCTTATCCCATTTTCTTTCTCTTCTCCTCAGCCCGGCTGCCAGCCCCGTTTGCAGAGTGAGTGACATTGTGTCCTGGATATATTAAGCCAGCCTAGAAGAGTCCTACGTCCCATCCGACCGCAGCTTTTACCCTGTGCTTGGCCCAGCAAAGCCCCTCTCCTGCCCCTCTGCAACCTCTCTGCTGACGGCCTGACCACCCCATCGCACCGAGCTCCAGCCTCACCAGCCGTTCAGCATCGCCTGGGAGAATGCGCCCTCCTGCAAAGCAGAAGGACAACTTCTTTGTGCCACACCAGCCCTGTCCTGACTTGTCCGGTACAAACGGTCAGTCTCCCGTTGGAAAAGACTAAGCGTTTTTGAGGATACAACCTCTTCCTGAGATGCGAAGGGACGCCTGCCAGCACTAGAGCAAGTGGAACTTCATGACATACGCCTAACAGCAATAATAAAAATAACAAGAATGATGTTTGAATACGAGGAACAATGGTAGGGAAAGGTGGATTTTATTATCGATAACTGTACAGTTGAAGAGTCATGTTCCTGGGTAACAGTGCATTACAGTACAATTCTTCCTGGCCGGCAAGCAGATTGCCTTCCACGGCCATGTTGTGGAGAGGGGACAAGGGCTCTCGTTTCTACGCAGTACAAAGAAAATAGAATCTGTTTCCTGCGGCCAGGCAGACATCTAATTGAGCGAGCTCGCTGCTGTTTGGGATTGCAGGAATTCTTTGTTTCTCATTAGCGTTAAATGTTGCCCGCGCAGCGTATGACACAAGCACACACTCCCCATCATCGGCGCACACAGCAGACTGTGCCGCTTCAGAGGTTAAAAAAATAAATCTCACAAAAGCTGCAAATAAGAGTCCCATTTCCAATGTTCGGGGTTTGTTTTGTATTCAGTAATGATGGGCTTTGCATTATGCAGGGGTCCTTTGTCCTCTTCTTCCCTTGACAAAGCAATGATGGTAAATAATCTTACACACAGTATGTGAAGCACATTTTTGCAAGGGGACAAAAGAATTACTTGATTAGACACAGGTGTTTTTTCCTTCCTCTCATGGAACAGGAGCCATATTCCTCCTCCACCATTAGGAATGAAGACAGATTGTATAGTCGCAAAGACAAAGAAACTGAAATCAGTTTACCCTCTTTCCAAGTTGGGGTGTATCTTGCTATACATATATATATGTGCACACATACCTATACTTTCGTATGTATTAAATAAATATATATACACACAGATATTTGGACGCATGTATTTGTGCATGGCGCATGATCACCGTTGGGCGTGCTCAGAGGACGCTCGCTGGATTTTACAGCTCAGCCTAAGATGAATCTCCCCGCGCTGAGCAGGAGCCGGGGAAGAGGAAAAAGGGAAAAGCTACTCAGGTACCTCAGAGCTTCGAGGTGACCAAACACCTCAGGGGACTTATTGCTGCCTCAACATTGTAAAATATTCCTTTCTTTACCCCTCGGGGGTTGTCCCTTCCTTTGGAGATGTGCTGGATGCTGCTGATGCTCCCTTCCTCCTGCCTGCTTTAATGCAGCCGCGGCGGGTTTAAAGGAAGGGTCTGTTTTGCAGTTGGGGTCAAATTGCTCAGCCTTTGCAGAGAGTTTGGCATACAGGAATCCAAACACAGCTCTGCAAGTGGTTTTTGTTACTTCTTCAGCCATCTGTCTCTCTCCCTCTGTCCCAAAGGGAGATTCCCCCTCCTCCTAAGCAAGCGCCAGCAAGATTACGAAGAATAAAACCTCTCATTTATTCTTTACAGACACAGCTTGGCACTCATAGCCCATGGGAGGCGTATTTGGCTCTGTATGCCTCCAGACAAAATTCAAACACCTTTGGATTTCAGTCAGTTGAAAATCTGTATTATTTTGTTTGCTTTGTGAGAATAACTATCAGGATAAAATTCATCTCCATTCAAGAAGGACTTTATAGCACTGAAGTCTTGCTAGCAACAAATACATTTATCCTGTAGAGAGCATTCAAGCCTATAAACCCCAGAGCCATCAAACGCTCACAGGTTCGCTTTTGCAGTTGGATCTAATAGCAACGTTTCCCAGCAGGCTGGGGAAACTGAGGCACGGCACCGCAGAGGGCTGTAGCCAAGCAGAAGGGATCGCTGCGCCGGGGCAGAAGCGGAGCGGCACAGCCCGATTGAGGGGCAGCAGCGGGAGCACACGCTGTTCCCCACCAGCCCTTCCGAGGCACCGTGGCACCTTTTTGAAGGAATTATTTTACCCACCTGTAACATTTCAGGTTTGGCTATTTTGCCCCAAATCCTTCAAATTACATTTTTGCAACAATTTTCAAGAAAAAGTCCTGGGTTTTCCTAGTTTTAATGTCATGTTTTACCTTTTAAGCCTGAGCAGCCTTTGTTGCAGTTGAAGGAAAACAGCTGCCAGGTGAAAGAATAAAGCACCGATTTCCGCAAGAGCGAGCACAGTGCGTCTGTCGCGCTGAAATGGCAGCTGCCCCTTGCACACAAAACCGCTTCGGAAATGTCATACAGGAACGATCGCAAAATCTGAAGCAAGTTTCATAGCTGTCTACATTACGGAGCCTTGGATGATTTCTGTGGGGACTTTGCTCTATCTCGTTGACAATCCCTTTCTTCAGAACGGTTGCTTCTCTGGGCATGATTAACGCAAATCCCCCACCCTGCCTCGCATCTCCCCACCTTGGGATGGCACCTGGGCTTTACCTGGGGCTCGTGGCATTTCCGTACAGGTGCCTTGGACACAGCCACCACGGAAAAGATTTTTCCAGAGGAAAAACCAATGTATGCGGAGCTAGCAAGGAAACCAGAGGCATCGAGCCACATCAAATCAACCACAACGTGGCCTGAGAACCTCTTTGTTTCAAGTTCATCCTCACCTGAAGCTGAACTGTGGGTACAACGGCACGGTCCTGAGGGCTCTCCAGCTACTGCTACAGCCCTGGTGATGCTGGCGCCAGCCTGTCCCCTCGCTGCGCTCTTTGTCACCTCCTGTCCCCACTTCTGTTGCAGGGCTCGTGTTAGGCGCACTCACCAGCCGGCTCCGAACGAGCTTGCCAAGCCACAGCCCTGCACGTCGGCCTCTCTCGGACCCTACGGCAACACTGCACGGCACAGCAGCTTCCCAAGGAAAGAGAAGCAGCTCTCTGGGAGGTGTTTTCCCACGTATCTCCTATTTATTTATCTTGCTTGGGCCAGGCTGAGCCGGTCCAAAAGTGCCTTGACAAATATATCAGGCACTCCTGAAATTCCCAGTGACAACCCATGTGGCGGCAAGTCCTTTTTATGCCAGCAAAAGTCTATGGATGGGAAAAGCAGCAGGATGAGATTCCTGAGTCCATCTCCCACACACGGCTGCAACCCTGGGGACCGTGCTCTTACACACGCATTTTTATTCACTTGCTCAGCACTACGACACTTCCTTTCATTGCAGATTCTCCCCGACTTGTGCAGCACGGATAAAAGTGGATCCACTGCTCCGAAATGTCTTTGTCACGTTTTCCAATGCTCCTGAGGCGTTTCTGAAACATTACCTTCTGCATCACGTTACCCTTTGTGTCTCAGTCTAGCCAGTTTGCTAGCGTAGTAAATTTTCCCCAAATTGAATTGCCTTACTTTTTGTCCACGGTTTACAATTGGAAGCCTTGAAAATACAAGAGTGCATAGTGCTCTGCTTACTACTGGTACCTTTTGCATTCAGAGATATCTGAGTAGAAAATTGACTGCACAAATGACTTTCTAACAAGAGCTGGAACTGTACGAGCATTGGGGGATTCTCAAGACAACCTTTAAACCAGCTCATGGGTGAATTTTCCTGTGAAAGCTGGAACACCCTTCGTTTGCTACACATGCCTGTAAGTTATCTTTGCTAAGTTATCTTTGCTTTACGTGCACAAATCCCAGCACTCACAGCCCCTACGTGAAGCTGCCCTTCACGTGGGGGGCTGCGCACAGCCCACGTTGTCGCTATCACAAGGAATTCAGAATGAAGATTTGGGGAAAAATATCTGGCTGTGTGTAGAGAATAGTAACATACTTCTAATAAGCACAGCAATGAGGAAAACAAACACTTTCATTAATAATAATAATAATTTTGCAATCAGCGTGTCAGCATGTATCTAATGGTCTGTTCCCCTTAAACTGAGATGAATTGGCAGTATGTGATTTAAATGTGGCTTAGGCTTTGCTTTGTAGATGCGTGATTGCCGTACAGCATCTCGGAGGACCGCAGAATCCGCACATGGGATTGCTTAGTGCTGCATCCCATCTCTGAAGTTGCAGGAAAAGTTGTCGTGGACTTTGTGGAATTGAAAAAAAGAACATTTCTGTGGCTGTTTGCAGCCTGCTTGGCAAAAAACATGATGCAAATTTTCCTTGCAGGGGGAGGATGCTTCATCGGCAGCTGTTGAAGTTGGAAGTGTTGCTTCCAACGCAATCAGACTCGTTTTTAATAGCCATAGGTGATGGCATTTTCAGAGCGTACTGGAGCCCAGGCACGGACTAAGATCTTACTGGAAAAGTTACTATGCAAGCACCAAGCAAAAGACAACCTCAGCTACAAGAAAGATGAAGTCCTGTAATTAATCCGTGCTCAAATCAAGCCGTTATTCAGTGCTAAGTGACCCGGCACTCCTTTAAATGACTCTTGGGGGCTTGGGGTTCTTTTCTTTTCATTGAATCTCAGAAGTCCTCAGATCAGAGGAGACAGGCCAGGGTAATCTCTTTAATCCACGTATCGATTAGTCATTCAGTGGAGACTGGAAGCAAAATGCCGTTCAAAGATGCCTTGTCCCTGCGGCAGCTCAGCCTGTGATCCGCCTGGGACGGAGCCCACAGCCGCCCGGGGCCGGCTCCCGCGCGGGTTGCTCTGCTTCAGCTTCATCCCAAGCTGTTCTCTACATGAGGAGACTTGCTCTGGATGTTGGAAAACCGGTGTAAATCTAAGCTGGCGGCAAAATCCCTGGCTAGATCGATGCTTGAATCAGGATCTCTGAGTAAAACACAGCAGCACGAGCTGAAAAGCCTGAGCTCCCTAATGCACGTGTCCCTGGGGCAGCAGGTAGCTTGGTGGCCTGCCGCTGAGCACAGCCTTGCGTCAGCGGAGGACATTTATCCTGAACGCCAGGGCTCAGAGCAGTTAAAGCCCTCACCCAGGCCCAGCCTGGGGCACGGCTGCTCTGTCCGTATGAGAAGCTGGCATTTGCTTTTCCCTTCCGGAAAGCAGTTACCTCAACAAGAAGTGTCTCAGTTGGAAAGCCATCCCTTCCTCCAGAAATGTGAAATGGGATGCTTGGGCTAGTTGGAGACTTCTCAAGAAGCTTTATTTCCAGAGATCCAGAAACTCAACACGCTAAGTTTCTACAAAACAATAATTCCTGGCCAGAAAGCACTTAGCTGGAGATTGCCCAGCTCTCTAGTAAATAAGAGACATGCTAAACGTGTAGCAGGTCGCTTAACAACTTGCTGAATTTGATTGCCTGGCATGTCCACATATTCACATGACTCTGGGAAATGGGGATTTAAAGTGGAAGAAAACATACCGTGATACAATCCCGCGCTAAGAAACAATGAAATCATGGGTAACGCGGCGCCTATTTTATGGCTTCTGGACAGCTAAGAAGAACTGAAAACAACGTCACTCTTTTTGCCTACTCACCCACTTCTCCCATATGGTGCTTTCCCTCCTCCACGTTTCCCGCTCTCAGCGTGGCACCATCTGTCCTGCCCGTGCCGTCCCTGCGAGCGCCCGCCCGTCCTCCTCCTCCTGGCGCCCTGCCTGGCATCGCCTTCAACCAGGTTCCTCCGGCACTTGATCCTTCCCTAGGCTCTGCTCTGGTTTTGCTCCTTCTCTGCTGCCATTTGTGTCCCTTGAGCTGGGATTGAAGGGGACACCTCCTCCCTGCGCATCTGATCGCCTCCTCGCTGCTTTGCAAGACATCAGGAAGGAAACAGGAGGCAAGAATAGCTGGATTTATTCAGTTTTTCACGGGGGGGCTTGATGTGGGGCTCAATCTGTAGCCAGCCTCAGCAAGCGTGCTGCGCAGAACGGGCCGATGTGCTGTGCACCCTGCCAGGGTCAGGATTTATGCCGTTGCTGGCGTCCTTGGTGGAGGCTGGAAAGGGCTCAGCAAAATGCACGACAGCATCCTGCCGGATCCCACTGGCCCTGGGACCTCGCTGACCTCCGAAGGCAGAGCCTGGGGCAAAGTCGTGAAAACTCAGCTGTGGATTAGCTCCTCACCTCCTCAAAGCTCCTCAACGAGTCAACACCTTGCAATAATCTTGAGGAGGAAAAATCAGACTAAAATTCTTGTGATTTCCTCCAGGTATTGCTGCTGTTCCCTCCCTGACCCCTCTCCTCTCCCAGGCTGCCAGGAGCGTTCAAAGCATGTTCATGCCCAAAGCAGCAGGGGAATAGGAAAAGGAATCAAATCTCTGCCATGGAAAAACGGTTTCTTTATATTCACTCACTCTTTACCTTGACAGGAGCTTCAGCTTACAAAACCAGAAGAGGGTATGGAAATAGACGTCTTCTGTAATGCATTTTTGTAATGTAGCCCATCTCTGCTCCCTCTAAGAGAAAAGCCTGGAGATAAAATCCATGGGGGGCAAGCAGGAGCTGGGGAGAGAGCCCAGCGGTGCTCGCTGGCCACGCTGCTGCCCTCCCTTTTCATCAGGCACTTTCCTTCCTGTTTTTTCCCCTCTTTGCTAATAAAACTCATTTCTCTCCTGCCTTTAGTTTGGCCATCGAGGGCACTCGAGGAAGCAAACAGCTCTGGTGTGTAGCTGGGCCCACCCCTGTGGTTTCTCTGCCTGTAATTGCTGCCCGGAGGCACGGCGGGCTGTTTGGCTGCCGGCCGCGGGCTGAGGCTCGGCACAGCTCTCCGGTGGCTAACGCTTTCCACGCTGCTGAACCGGGGGGTGATCCTAACCCTCGTCTACAGGGTGGATGCTGAAAGTCACTGAAAGTTAATGGTCCCTTTGGAAAAAGGCAGCAGCTCCTTTCAATGGGCAGAGCACATCAAGTGAAGAAAAGGTTTGGAAATACAGACGTTTTCAACCACATCATTAAATGTTTCAGTGGAAAATTTGAGAATTTTGTGCTGGAAGGTATTTTATTTTCCCTTTCATGCTGTTTGCATATCATTTTGTGATGCCAAGAGCAGTCACGCAGAGGTAGTGCGTAACCAGGACACAGCCTAACAAAATGCCTGCAGCCAAGGTCATAACGTGGCAGGGGCTGGGGCTGAAATGGTCCCTGCCTCAGAGCCGGTGCTTGTCGGCGTCCTCCCCGCGGCGCTCGCTCCTGCTGCCTGTGATTCTGCGAACGCCGCGGCTGCGTCTCGCCATCCCTTCGCAGCAAAGCAAAGGCTGAGAGGTGTAAAATGGACGTGGACCGTAGACCCACAGCGATGGGGCTGAGCCCGTGCCGCAGCTCCGCAGGATCCTGACCCTGGTCCCCATCAGCAGCCAAGGGATGCTCAGCACACGGGAACACTTGTCTGAGAGATCCTAACGGGAGGAGGCTCTGATTGCATTAATCATCGTTTTCTAAGAGGACACGATTCCCCAGTACAGCACACACTCTGCTATATTAGGAATATCGTTTATTCAGATGATAAACTTCCATCAGCAGCATTAGCAGTTTTAAACAGCCAAGAGCTGAAAGAGCTTCATCAAAAGAAAAGGATGAGGGCAAACTTAAACACCACCCTTGACACCGAGACATCACGAGCTTTGGTTTAAGGGGGAAAAGGATTAGGATTGGTGGTGGTGTCTGCAAACCCTGAACTCGGAGCGTTACTCCAAATGCGACCGCACGGCGGGTTGGACCACGGTCTTCCCAGCGCAAGCCCTAACCACACAGAAAATCGCTGCTTTGAGATTTTCTCTCCAAAGCATATGCAGGACTTGAGGACATTTTTTAGAAAAACCAACATATTCTCAGTTGAAAAGAAAAAGAAAGTCAAAGTTCTGCCTTTGGTGAATCAGCATTTCCCGACGAAGAAAATCCTGCCCCCCCCGCCGCGGGCAGCCCCCGCCAGGGCAGCGCAGGCGTGTGCAACGCGGCGCGGCTCGCGTGGTATCGGCTCCCTCTCAGCACCCCAAGTAATGGACTTTCTGCAGTTTCCTGTGAGAAGTTAATTTATGGAAATACAGGTCACTGCCAAGCAATCCTCCCTGGTGTTGGGTGCAGACACTCCCTTTCTTAGCATTATTGCATTATCCCAAGTTAGAGCTCCTTGAATTAGCTTTCCTTTCCCTCCTTGCAGCGTACACACTTTGCATACTTATTAAAAAATTAGTATTGTAATTTAGTCGTAACTGAACATGTCCCTTAAGCATCAGACTCCATTTCTCTGTTGGGTTTTTTTTCAATTAATCAACATTTATTGTGGTTTCCAGGACTGCAAACACCAGGTTAGGTGGAGCCTCGCTGATACTGCAAGCAGTATGACCGCAGGGAGCTCCTGCGGGTTAATTCTAATCATTTCTCTTGCCCTGGCTTGACATCGTGTAAACCTGAAAGACAAGGGATTGCCCAACCAGTCTGATTTTACGCAGAGACGAGGTTACCTTCCACCCGGCAGAGCCCGGGCACCGTCAGCGCCAGCATCACTTCTCCTATAACCGCCTCGAAAATCTCCTCTCTTCCAAAAATAAACAGCTGAAACTGCCATTGTGCCACTGTCATTTAAAAATGATATAAAATGTAATCCGATGCCAATATATTCCTACTTAAAGAAAAGAGTTAGTAATTACTACGACTCGGAGCTTTTTAGGACTGAAAATATGTCACATTTCAGAGCTGTTACCCATTCGAACCCTCCGACACGTTGGAAATGCCCTGAGGGGAACCCAGTCTGTTGTGCACATACTATTCAAATATATTTTTATAAGAGCAGATTGTGGTTTTGTTTATTTAGAGCTTTTTCTCCCTGCATATGCTTTACTATTTTGGGTTAGTCGATGAAATATTACTGCCTCTAGACTTTGGCTGCTGTATCGTTGTTACCTACACTAAATGTACATGTTTCAGGAGCATTACGAAATAGGAGCTAAGCTAATTTAGTGGGAGAAGAGGTGGTAGGCACATTTTTCCGAGTTAGAGCCACAGAGGAACAGTGTGCTGGGAGGGACGAGCAGCTTCCCCGGGTCTCATTCCTTCTATTTTAGGCACGGGTGCAACAGAGATTTAGCCTGGAAAGTCTGTCAGCCACAAACACTTCTCCGTGCTTTATAACAAACTTAAAACCTTTAGTGGAAGACCAAAAGCCAGAGATATCAAATCGCACTGTAGGAGAGCGATGAGTTATACTGCATTTGAAGCAAGTGGTTTACTAGGGAACGGGGTGCTAATTAGAAGGGGTTTTCCCAACCAGTTCAGGACATTCATGGAATGGGATGGCTCGGATCGGAGTGGGCGACTGTTCGTTCAGGAGGGTCACAGCAAGGAAAGGCTTCTGAGGCTGGAGAGTCACTGTGGGGGAACACCAGCGCGTGAGCCGCACAGGGCACGGCTTGCGGGGAGCTTTGTTAGAATGAGAAAGACATTTTAGCTGGAAAAAAACGGTCTGGGACAGTCGCATCAGAGCTGGTGTCTGGGAGAAGGTTTGGAAAACTCATCTATGACAGCAGTGGGGCAGGTCAGGAGGGGAAGGTCTGGAAAACCTGTCCTTGTTCGGCATGGAAGTACGTGGGTATTCCGGACCTTGGCTGAGGACACGCGTCCTTCTAAAAGCAGCCGCTCTGCTCCCTCGGCAGCTGCTCCTCCTCGCAGCGGTCGGACCTCTGCCTCCTTTTTTCATTTCGTTTCACAGCTTTTCATTGCAACGGAGCCTCATTCTGATCTGGCTCACATGGATCAAAGGTAACTGCGTGGAAGGGAATGAAATGACTCGGGTACGAAACTGGTGGCAAGAAGGTAGTCAGTCTCCAGGGACTCTCTAGAACAGATACTCCCAATAAACTCCCAATAAAACAACAAATTGTTTTATAGAAGGATGGAAGACAATTAATTAAAGGAAGAAAACACGTTTAAAAATAAATACAGGATGTTACTTGGCTCCAGAACTTTGCCAAAGTAAATCCTAATTAAATCCTAGTTAAATCAATTTTGTGGATGTGCCTGTATCTAAACCAAAACTCTTCTTGTTACGCTGCTACCTATATAATGAATAATGCTAAAAACCCTTTTGCGCACACAACACTTGAAAAGACTCCTTTGGAAACTGGGAACTGATTTAAAGCAGACAACAAACGCTGCCGAGCGAGCCCGTCCCCAGCACATGGCACTAATCATTCCCACCCCGTAACAAAGCACTTGTCTCTGAATGATCAACTCGAGCTGCTGCTGGTAACTTGTCTAATTACCGCTTTCAGAAAGGATCTATTATTTTTAATGAGAATGCATTTCTCCCTTCTCTCCTGCTTGTTTGCAAGAGGTCAGAAGGACGCTTTCATGTTCAGGCTGCTTCAACCTAGAGAAGCTGCCGCTGCCTTAAAAAATGCCAAGATAGCCTCCTTAGAAATTGCTTCAGAGAGATTCATGGGACTTAGAAACGGCGTTCTCGGAGTTATTCCTGAAGGTTTCTTAGATGTAGCTGTCATTGAGTTTCACGGAGAGGAATTATTAAAATCAACTTTTTTTTTAATAGCAAATTTGGATTTGGAGACTAATCCTCCTTCCTGCGTCCCGCATGCAACGGGTGTCAGCCGCTGCGCGGGAGCCTCGGCTGCCTTGCTTCTGCCGCGGGCCAGGGAGGCCAACCCTTTCCTGAGAGCTTTGCAGCCCTTATTAAAAATGTGGGGCTTTGTAGCTGCAGATGTCTGCCTTGCCTCATGTTTTTAATCTCACGTTCAGGGTGGGTTTTAAAGAGCTTGTTCAGTCATTTTTTTGTATGAAGAATTTGTTTCCCAGGGAAATATTCTTCTGAAAGGGAAACACCCACAAATAGGTTCCTGTTTTTTCCATTTCGGTTCATTTTTATGACTTATTTCTCTACCACAGATGGAGATTCATAGCCAAGAAGCATCTTCTCACTTGCCTTTCCTACAGCCAGATGACAAAAGACACGAAGGGCCACCTCAGGAGCCTGCAGTGATGTCCCTGATGACAGTGATCCCACTCCTGATTTTTCCCCACAAGGAATTATACTGCACTAAGGCATCGATGCTCTGCCCTGCGGCTGGGAGCGCGCAGCGGGTGGTCTCTGCCCCCGTGGAAGCATGGCTCTGGGGGGGCTCGGGGGCTGGCGGAGCTCGGTGCCTGCGTGAGGAGCACCTGCAGCTGAGGCAGGAGCACGGGCACGTGGCATCAGCAAACACGGCTCCTCGCATTAGAGCTTGGCAGAGAAGAGATTTGCTGCTAAGAGAGGATTAATTTTATGAGTCATCAAAATCTCAATTGAGATGCAGGGAAAAGGATTGAAGAGAGAACATTGCAGTGAATGAGATTATAAAACGAGGAAATCTATCACAAACTCCCTCAAAGGTAGGGAGCCCATTCTTAATTCTTATTTAATGGCACCATTCCTTGTGTCAATAGCTCAGTTAAAGATTAACTAGAGGACTTGTCCATCTGCATACTGAACAAGAAGCTGGAAATGCTCTTTAGGGCAACTCACAGAGACAGGAATAAACAGTCACTTGTTTAATTTCACCTGCAACAATATTAGAAAAAGAAACCACGTCCTTCTTTTTTGAAAACTCTGCAGGTGACTAGTCCCTGCCAAATAATCCATCCCGACTTCTGGGAACAAGGAAAATCTTCTAAAGTAGAAGTTTTGCTTTCTCCAAAGCACGAAAAGCCTCAGACATACAGAAAAAAACCAGCCACCACGTCACACCAGGCTTGAATCACAATAAGTGCTCCCATTTTTCAAGTCAAATGCCCTTGGAAGTGTTAAATTTCCTGACAAATGAAGCTCGGGGTCTCTCAGCATGAACTTCAGAACTGCTTGATTTAAGCTTTGCCAGAGCAGAGTACTTGTGAAAGACAGTTCATCACTGTGTGCTGAAGCCGGCTTTCCAATATGCCTACACTGAAGCCTTCACTTGTGTTTCTACATATGCTTTACCGTTTCCCTTCTCGCTCTGCCAATTCCACTCACTCAAAGCCCTCCAGTACCAGACTGTTTTACTTTGAACCTGTGCCCGTCCATAAGCTTAGGGACATGGGAGGAAACCTAAGTTAACACCCCACCTCTTCTGGAGTCAGGTCACCTCAAGGTCCTTCCCATGGTACCTTCTGAAGCCTTGATGCCATCTCTCGGTTGATACCATCAGGAAGGGACCCCGGAGCATCCCATCACATGGAAGCAGAAAAGATTTGTGGAGACATCTGGCAGCAAGGAGCTTCAGCTCAGGGCTCCAACTCCCACGCGACTATCCAGTGCGGACAAACTTGGGTGCAAAGTTTTATCAGATGATAAAACCCTAAATGTTAGATGTGGAAAAGACCTGAAAGACCAGTCTGCACTCCCCCAGATGTTAACAAGTTCTATTTTCCCATCTGATTTTAATCTTTTTCAAGCCGCCAGGCTCCTGCCCACCCCTTCTAGGAGATGCCTCTGCAGTCTGGGAGCTTTTTCTGCTGGATGGAGGGCTCCCAGCTTGGTGCAACACTGTAAGATCCCACCTGGGATTTTACAGCTTGATTATTCCAAGTTGAGAGGATGCAAATTCCGCCGCTGAAGTCACTGGATGCTCAAAAGCTCTGAAAACAGTTGCTTTTCTGACTGGCATTTCAGGAGATCCTCATGGGAGTGGAAATTCAGAGCAAAAAGTTGAGTGATCCGTTCTAGAAACACCTTCCCACTCCTCGGACACTCACGTCCCCCCAGGCAAGAGAGCCAAGACCGTCTCGTGTGCCCAGGCTGGGCGCAGTTATGCTCCGGGGCGTGAGGTTGATACCCCTTCACGTGAGGAAAGCACTCGGTGTCTGGTGACACTGGGGTGGAGATGTCACCTCCTTAGCGCTTGCGATAAATCCATCCCCAGAACTAGCTAAATACTGGAACTCGGTAAGAAACAGGCAGGCTGAGTGTCTGTATGTTGAAAACTCTATTTCACTGAAATGCTTTGGGGAAAGGTATCATTATATACTAAATGTTGTGGGGTTTTTTAAGAGGGAAGGCAAAGCATTTTGATGATGTCGAAACATTATGACAATATTATAATGGAACATTTCAATTTCTCATTTTGGAATACCCTTCCTTTGCTATGCCATTTTACAAATATATACCGGTAAAAGAATATGATTAACAGTAAATATCAGCATCAGCAGGAAATTTTTAGATTTTATAAGAATGAACTGTTCAGATCAATCCTACTATGAAACTGTCTTCAAAACAGGTATTTTCTTAAAATTGTCTTTGTTTTGCAATTTCTCTAAGTCTGGATATTATTCACGGTGGGTTTTTTCGCATGTTTTTTCAGGAAATGAAACTGTCTTGGCCTTGTCCTACTCCGAGTGCTTTGACACACCCCGTCCTCCCCTCTCCCGACTCTCAAGCCAAATCCCCCGTTCCCGCAGGTTCGGCGCGCGCTGCTTGGCTGCTCGCACCGTTTGGACGCCGGAGCCGAGGGCATTGCCGCACGCATCCCTGACCAGCTGCGTTCTCTCTTTGCCTTCAGACGGCTACGTCTGAGTCTCACCAGGACTCATCAGCCTCTTCATTTGTCATCAACTGCCTGGCCAAGCCCGGGAATATAAAGTCTCTGCAGAATTCATAACTGTTAGCCAGCAGCTGGAAATTAGCAGTAATTTCCTTAATATCGGCTATGTAGAAGACAATGAGAATGAACGCTTCCACTGATTGCTGGGAATGCTCAGCTAAATTTGCTCAGCCTTCTGGCCCTCCCATTCCCCAGCCCTTCGCCGCCTACAAAGCCACGGCTGCGGTCGTGATCACTGAAGCCAGCCGTGGTCTTTGGCACAATGATTTGCAGCAGAGCAGCTATGAGCCCACAGCATTTCACAGCAGCGTTTAGCACCTACATGTGAGTGACTGGCAGGGCCATGGCTGTGCTATGTTCAGTTTGAATGCAGGGGAATGTAATTTTGGACACAAGATGTCTGGATACACCAAACTCAACACTGTGAAGTTAGGGGGAAACTGCAGCTCTGGGATACATTTGGTTGTGGGAATGAGGCCAGGTCAAAGAGTTGCTGCCTATTCCCATTCCCATTCCTATTCCCATTCCCGCTCAAGCCACTCATTTGTCTGCACACTCCGGGGCACCAACCTCCTCAACGTGTTGGGATACCTGTTTGTGCGGCCGTGGTGTAAAGCACAATAAACTGCTCCGTGCTAACACAACCCTCCCGTCAATGCATCGCATCGATGTCTATCCATAGCACTCACGTCTCCTAACAGAGTGAGAGTATTCAGCTCATAAAATGCAGAAGATGCACCTCCGAGATCCAGAAATTAGGAGCTACCCGCATGAAGTCAGCAGGACAGCGTCATTGTTGTTCCCTTGTGCATGTCCGTTACGGTACAACTGGATATTAATGGTTTTGCAAACGCCTTGTCTCAGCCAGGGCCCGAGATGGAGCTCCTTTAGGGAAGCGATTGTGGCTGTGTGGAGAACATGGGTTTTTGAAGCCCTGGAGGGAATGAGAAGGCCTTGCCCTGCTGGGACACCCAGGTCCAAGTGCAGCCCTTTATTTCTTTGCCATTAGATGAAGAACCTGTATAAAGTGACCGTTTCTCCTCATGCATTCCTCCTGGAGCTTTCCTGTCTTCAGAGCAGTCCAGACTTGCTGCAAGAAGCCAGTTGCATGGCTGGTTTGGGCTGTGCCTTGTTTTTACACTCATAGGGTCCTGATTTCTGAAATGATCTCATCACAAGCTCTTGATTAAAGGGTATCTAAAATGCAAGTAACATTTTGATGAGCAGAGATCGCTAGACTGCATGTAGACGTTGAGGGCACTTCTTACTGCGGCAGAATCACTGAAGTGAACATTTTAGATACTTGTACTTCTCACGTGCCGCTATTCTCAGAGATTTAATCTTGTGCTTGTCACAAGAATTGCTGGTTCGTCCCTCTGCAGCAGCATCAGAGTCACTGATAGACCATGCTCTGTTCTCCACTTGATGGATGGGAAATATAAAACCAAAAACTTTCTTAATACAAGAGCTAAGCACTTGTGGATTTCCACCTAGGGATGAATTTACACATTTCAGTATTGGGTTTTGTCCCAAATGGTGGAAAGGGGAATTGAAATTGTAATGTTCTATTTTTCTTTGTGGAACAGACTATCAAAATGATTTCAATTTGGAAATGTCGAATGTCACTTATCAGGTGAAATATTTTGTCACTTCTGAAGCTGATGAGAAGGCATATTTTGTTTCCAGCCACTATGCCTTGTATAATTTAACTGGTGATACCTTCCTTGGGAAAGAGTGGCTGGTCCCTGGAGCAGGGCCCAGCATGTCGGACACTGTGCACAAACGCACATCAGGACGGTCAGGCCCCTGTGCGTGCTGACCCCAGAAATCTTGCATTTCATCTGCCCGGTAATGCCCACGCCACCCCGAAGAGCTGGGAAGGGCAGAGAGGCACGCTGCTGAGCCCTCTCGGGTGGAGGCAGCCATCAGGCAGCTATGGGCAGCAGTGGCCCTGGAGATGCTTTAACTCAGGGCAAGTAGAAGAGCTCTAGGCAGCCGAGTGGGATTTCTGGCACATCGTGCCTCACAGAGAAGACCTCCAAGTGCTTCTAAGGCACTGACTACCCCTAAAGCAGCTTTCTTCCCTCGGTCTTCTGTTCATCAAAGTACCTAAGACAGAAAACTACAGAGAAAGATGCAATGTCGTTTCCAGCTGCAGTTGCAACTGCACAGTCTGCCATTGCTCTGCTCGCAGAAGATCTTCCCCCCTTCTCCAACGACACATTCCCAGGCGACGGCATGTCTGCAGCGAGTTGCTCTGGTCTTGGGATCTTTGGGTAGCTCACGTGATGCCCAGTATAAAGCCATCACAGCAATACACCTTCCCTGGCAGGGAATCTCCCCATCCTTGGGAGCGCTCTCTCCACTTGCAAGCCGGACACGTAATGCTCGTGGGCCGAGAGGGTAAGTCTGTGCTAGCGGGGCCCGGATTTGCAGACTCTTCTGGTTATCTGATAAAATAACTCAGGCACACAGAGAAGGCTTCTAAGCAACGGGACTGCATGAGGGGCTGATAACTCGTCCTATTATGTTCAGGAGCATCTGAATCTCACTTGTGTCATCTAGAAGGGAATTATAATGACAACGATTGCATCTAACTGAGACCAGGGAAACACAAAATGATCTTAAAGCACTATTACTAACAGGACACTTAGAGGAAAATGTCAATAATTTTACTTCCCCTTTCTAATGTGTTTTTTCACCAAAAGCTCTCACAGCTATTTTTAGTCATGAGTTAGTTAGGCAAATCTCACAATCCTCCTGCAAGAAAGGCATTAAACTATTTTACTTTTTAGTAGTGTGAAAGAGGGGTCAATAAGAATGGGGATTGGCAACCCTGAGCTTAAAGACAAGGACGCTGTGAAATGACCATGGAATATGTGTAAGGAAATGGAGTCCTGCTGTTCTCCTCCATGAACACATCTAGTAATTTCTCACTGGATCTTAGACATATCCTTTCTCTAATGACGGCTTGACTGGAGTCAGCCTTTCTTATGCCAAAATTATCCCCGTGGAGGAACCTGTTACTTGTCAGAGCCCTTGTGGTGGCTGTCTCGGCTGTGATGCTTACAGGTCATTCACAGGCTGAACATTTTTACCTGCCCACGTGTGTCCTGCCCACGAAGGACATTCAGAGAGTGACAATGGCAGTGGCCAGAACGTCACAGCCACCTCCTACCTGCCAGCATCACGCTGAGGCCTTCTCCAGATGCTCATGACCTGCGGCGTCTATGGCAGAGTCCTGGAGCACCTGGCTACGTATATCTGATCTTAGCTCATCTGCTGGGCAACTTCCAGCCTGTTCTTGGCTGCTTAAAGGTTCCCGGAGAAGAGAAGGAAGACAAAAAGAGAGGCTAGAGGAGGGCAAAAAGGGAAGATACGGGATCAGGCAGGAAGAGAGGTACGAAGTGAAGAAGAACAGTCTTGCTGTCCCTTGCAAATTAAGTCATTGCAGTGTGAGTCTCTGGTTTTCCAGAGTTTTAGTCCTGACTGAGACTGTTCCAACAGCTAAAATTTGCCTTTGTAAACAACCCTGTTCTCATTTCAGGTGCTGAGATTCTCCAGGCACCCACGCACATGCCCGCTCCCACAGATGACTGTCAACTCCGACCCCAACCTGAGTGTATTTGTACCAAAAATGTGTAGAAGCAAAACCAAATTCTACAGAAAAATCCAACCTTGCAATTTTCTTCCCACCCTCATTAAGCCTGATGATATATGCCTTGTAATTGCCACAAATGGGCAAGAATCTTAATAATTCGAAGTATGCCAGAAGTAAATTTTAAAATCCTAAGCAAAAATTAAATGACCATAAAGAGTGTGTTCACCTCCCAAGAGACAGTTCTGTTTCAACATGACAGCTTAATTAAAAGCTCAGTAAATTGGTCACAACATTTTTTAATAAACAGTCTTTACAGACAGTATGCAGGAGAGAGATGGTGCTTGAAATGCAGCGGAAGTAATTGAAGTGATCAGAGATCCCCATTCCTTTGATGACCTCTGCAGTAGCTAAAATCAGCTCGAACCACTGCTAGGGAGAAGCTGAGGCAGGTGAAGAGCTGGAAACCACATTTATATTGCAGAATATCCACTCAATGCAAATTAACATTGCCCAGATTTAACTACATGGGAACGCATTTCAAAGTTTCAAGGTGTGGTTGTGTCTTTGAAGCTTCAGTGCTGGGTGTGTGACCTGTTCCAGCTGTTCATGTGAGGCTCTGATTTGTCATACTGGGACGTATTTGCACTACGTCCCACTGGGTAGAGTACCTGGAGGCTCGGAGAGCGGCGTTCCTTGCTCCCAGGGCAGCTCCCTCGTCCCTGAGGAGTGTGTAAGCACCAGGCTGAGGTTGGACAGTTGGGACCTGGGGTCAGGAATGCCCTTTCTAAGGGACTGCCACACATCCAGGAGCCTCCTGGTCATTCTCACTAACCTCGAGTCCCTTTTCAACTTCAGGATGTGAAAAAAAGAAATTTGGTTTCAAAATCACCTTCTGTTTTATTTATTTTGAAACACAAAATACCCCTCGGCCACTCAAATGAGAAATACAACACTTCATTCAACCTGAAATGACTTTTTCTTTCCCATCCAGAAGAGCCAGCGAACCAAAAAATTGGTTATTCCCTCACCTCTACTTGTTCCCCATCTCCTAAGCCAGATGGTCCTTTTATAATTTCATCTGAAAAAACCACATCCCGGTCCCTTTCTCATGCATTTAGACTACACAGTCGCCTGCGCAGTCAACTCATGCTCTGCTCACATCACACAAGCCGCTTTGCATTCGATCTCTGCCACAGCATTGAAGCTTCTTTCAATTATTTATCTATCTGATGTTCCCTTTCCCTTAGCGAGGGCCGCGGGAGGAGGGCAGGTGGTTCAGAGCTGTGAGGAGAAAGAGCGAGAGCTGCCTCCGGGATGCTCCCTCCCCGCAGCGTTACGGGACGCGCTGCAGCCCTGGAGGCCGAGTCCTTTCCCGAGGCCTTTGCTCATCTCCAAACTCAAAACCAGGCGAGTCGAGGGCTGGGAGAGCGCCCTGGGAAGCAGGGCTGTCCCCGCTCTCTCACGCATACGAGATGTGATGGGAAACCCCGCTACGAGATTTGCTGTGAGCTGACTTCCACCGGTGCGAAGTCACTCGCCTTTGATCTGTCTCTCTTCTCTGGTTTTTTGGTTGTTTTTTTTTTTTTTTTTTCAAAAGTTATGGAAATTAACTTTTCCATCCAGGCCAGTTTGGACTGCAATTTGTGAAGTTTTTGCATTTCCCAACTATTTTCACCTTAGTCTCATAAAAACCCGTGTTAGTGGTCACACTGGATATAAACCAACCCACCACACTGTTCCGCATCTGATGTCTTTACCCATCTGATGTCTTCATGCATGGGAGAATCCATCTTTAGGACTAATTCATAAAGACATCAAACAATCACTGATGAGGAAAATTCAAATAGAACATCCCTAAAGATGCCTCACCCTTCGGCTGGGGCTGCACGGCTAGAAGGCGCGTCCCCTGGGTGCTGGATAGGGGATCCCTCTCTGGAGGGTGCACCGGATAAAATTGAAGAAGGTGCCGCGAACCAACGCAGCCTAAGGGAAGGCCACCCTGACAGAAAAACCACTGGCCCTCCAAGTCATGGGGGTTGGGCAGGAGGCCAACTACCTCCTCCCGGGAAAAAAAAATAAAAAGTTGCAGAAACGACGAGCATCAACTCGGAGATGGAGAAAATCAGCAATGAAGTGAGGAGGAGGAGATGGAACTGGATCGGTCATGTCCTGAGGAAAAAACCAACAGAAGACTGCGCTGTGGCCCTTGGGTGGGCTCCAAAGGGAAGAATGGCGCAGGCTGGAACTCTTGGGAAGCGGCACGGCACGCAGCCGCAGACCGATCGAAGTGGAAGAACGATGTTCGCGCCTTGTGTGCCTCCTGGCACTGAGAGAATTCAGATTCAGATCAGAAAGACGCCTCAGGGTGGGTTTTTGGAAAACATTGCACAATTAATGATGACATCTTTGTGAATACTCTCCAAAACACTCTGGAACCAGTTTAAAGACATTTTGCTACCCCTTGCACCTCCACCTGCTCTTACAATTCCCATCCGATTGGTGATGTACAAGCGAAAAGAATTCACCCATAACACTGTGTTTAGCTAAAAGTCAGAGAATATTTTCTTAATATCCTATTGAGGACCAGTGCTGTGGACCAGCACGTGTTTGTGGATTCCCATACTGAAAAGCTAACACGGATACCACTGGGTATTTGGTACAGCCTCCCATATAATTCAAGTCAGAGAATTCTGTCCTCTGGTGAGTCTACCAATCTGTAAATATGAAGATAAAGTTTCTTGCAAAAGCTGACTATCTGGAAAGAAGCGATGTGGCTAAGATTTATGAATCGCATACAATGCCGTCAGGATTGGCTTGCAAATGATTTACTAAACAAAAATGGGGCTGAGTTCATAATGGATGTTACTCAAACCAAGAAATTTGACTGGCGCTATATATTTCATCTATTGGACATAAAATGCATTTGCTGTAATAAAGTGACGATATAAATGTTAAATATATTCTTTTTTTCCTTTTCCCCACATGTGGATTTGTGCTTAAGAATTCCTCTCAGCTGCTGGAACTGTGATTGATAACAGCCTGGCTGAGAGCTTCGCTAACACCAGTTCAGCGTTGGGCAAATTTGCTTTGGAGTATACTTGCCTCGAACAAATATACTTTGGAGTCCATTAAAACTGTTTGTGAATTTGGGTTTGAAGCATTCGGCAATTTCAGCAGCCCCAGAGCTTTCGGGAAGCTGGATTGTAGCATCTGCTGGCTCAGAGCTCCTAACCCACGGATCGCTTGGAGCTGGGAGGGGATAACTGGGAAAAGGACTTTATCCTGCTCATGGCCACTGCTGCAGATGGGGTGCTGAGTTTGAATAGCTGGTCCTGCAGCTTATTTCCTAGACTGAAGAGACCAGACTTTGCCTGCGCAGAATTCAAAGACATCCTATAAAAATGATGATAGCAACTTGCCTTCCTCCCTTCCCCAGCACAAACATCCCGGGGGCGCTGCACAAATCCACCCCCACCCTGAAATCCACGTCTGACGAAAGCTAGAGAGATATCGCCATCCTATTTCTGCTGGAAGTCTTCATTTAGGCTGTTCTGCCCGCGGCCGCAGCTGCCGTGCCCTTTCAGGACAGAGGTTCATGGCCATGCTCAGTCTACAGAGGCGGCCGCTCCTGACCCAACGGAGGTCCCCACCTCCCCAGTGGCTGGCCCGCGTTTCTCTTCCGTCCCTGTGCCACTCATACACCTTCCTGGGCATATCAGAAATCATCCCGTTGTTGTCGTTGCTTTAAATATTTTTTACAGACAACGGATTTTTTTTTTTTTTTCAGTCATCTCCACATTTCTGATGGTCTCAGCCTCTTGGGGGAGAATATGAAAAGGAATCCAGTGCCTTTGATGCCGTGGACAGAGCTGTATTATTCATCACCTCGGTACAAACAGGAATGTACCAGGAACGCTACCGGCTGCGTAAATGATGCCTGAAACGGCCGTACACACAGATGGACCCACTCCAGCTGCCTCAGGGGCTGTCTGGACAACGTCTGAGAGCCGTCTTGCTGGGATATTTTGACTTACACATCCTAGACCTGGAATAGGTCCAGGGATAAGATTTCTATCCCGTGAGGGACAATCCTGTGCAGCCTGTGGACCACAGCTCACCAGGAGGAACTGGACCTGCGAGCATCTCTCCGTGCTACACTATAGTAGCTCATGTAGTCCCTGTTTAACCTCACAATGTGTTATTTCATGGGTTTTTAGGATGGCTTCCAGCCAGCCAGGGGTCTGGAAGTGATCAGAGCTGAATCTGAGCTCATGGGCTCAGACATATCCTGCATTTATTTTAATCCATCAGATTCTTCTTTTTCAAAGAAAATTCTTCAATGTTTCCCTTTTGTGGGATTCAGAAGGCTTCTCCTAAAATTCCTATATTTCCAACAGGACAGAAATGATGAGTTTTGTCCAGCTTATTGGAGAAAATAACTCCCATACCCCCCACTCCCTGGAGCGTGCCTCCCCCGGGAGATGCAGGACTGCCTCCTACCCGAGGGCTGTACGGTGCTCGCAGAGGGAGCCAGCTCAGAAATCCCCGATCTGACGGGCTTAAGCCCTGATGCTATTTCACTAAAAGAAGCAATGTTTTCAAAAACCACACACGATATCACATCTCCAGGTTTGGCCCCAGACCTCTGGAATCAAAAAGGAGGCTGTGCTGCATGAGAATGAGATACTAATTAGCTAATAATCTCTAATGGTCAAAGGAAAATGAATATGACTTGCTGTCATTAGGCTGGTTTTGAAAGCCTTTCTTTAGCGTATAAAGCACATTAAAAATGATTCCATGATCCATCATGCCGTATGATTTCTACGGCATAAAAGAGGAATTATCGGCGATCATAAAGCACACAACGACCATCATTTAGCCTTGTCGCTAACTGCGGCAGTGAGTGAATCAAACTGGGGCTGCAAATAAAGAACAACTTGCTTTTATTTTCAGTCCCTAGTGGTTTGCTTTGTCCAGCCTGTGGGACCACACTTCGCGGCGACCTCTTTTCACGGATGACAGCTAAACGGGACTCCTCCCGCGACCTGAGGGCCGCCTTTGCCGTCCTTGCAGGGACCACGTGGCCCAAGGCAGCGGTGCTCGGGCCGGAGTCTGCTGCCCATCCTTACGAGAGGAGGGCTGCACCGCTAGATCAAGCCTAAACGTTCACAAGTCCCTTCTGCCAAGCGACAGCCGGCTTCTTCCTTGCAAGTGAAGAAATGGGTGTCCGTCGGTTTAGCCTCACTGTCTCCAGCCTCTCTCAGCGCTGTTCCTGCCAGACAGCTACAACACAGGTTACCCGGCTCCAGTCTGCATTCAAGTTCACGAAGGAATTGATAGCGTGCCAGGCTTTGGAGCCTACTGTTTTGATAACTCGGGGCCAAGAACCGTCAATGAAAGTGTTTCATTTTAGACTGAATACCAAAAATGTCTCAATGGGCAAGAAACAAAGGGAAAACAAGAAAGAAAAAAGAAAAAAGAAAGGTCAATGTTTCCTGCAAAAATCTTTCAGGTGACACCGGTCCCCTCGGCTTTCCGGCACCGGCTGTAAACTGACATTCAGAAGGCTCCAAACAGCATGAGAAGATCCCTCTGCAAAGAGTGGTCAGCCCAGCCCAGTCCTGCCTTTCCCTGGCGCAGGGCAGCTGCAGGTGTGCCCAGCCACAGAGAGCAACCCTGCTCCCTGCTGACAGCCCAGCACCCAAACGCAAATGATTTGGTGGGCTCTGACAGCTGCTTTTGCAGCTGAAACGAGTTAGAAATACATCCGATTAACTCAAGGTTTCGGTCTAGAGAGACTTGTTATTCTTCCTACAGCACAGGCAAAGAGATAACACCAATTGTTGGTGTAGCTGTTGGCTCTTTAAGATTGACAAATGATAAATATTGCTCAGGTCTCGACGGCAGCTCCGGCACGGTGACCCTGGGAAGCAATTCCACCCGGGCTTTAGCAGCACGGCTTCGAGAAGGAGTCACCCCGCCCCACGCCGTGCTCACCTCTCGCAACGGTGGCTGTAAATCACCTCTGCAGCCCCATCCCTGGCGCTGGGCAGGCCGGGCTGAGGGCAGCTCTCCTGCCTGCTGTCCCCCGCCCCAGCTGACGCTGGGAGGGGAAGGCTGCTTCCCACAGCCGGGCTGGCCGCACTCACAGAGCTACTTTAATTACCCAGGGGTTTCCCTGGAAAAGAGACTCCCTAGAAATGCAGCTGGGATAGATAACAGATGCACTGCATAAGCCCTTGTTCAAACTGTCACCTTCCAGAGCCTGATTTAGTGCTTCATCCTGAAGTGAGAGATAAATCCTGGTCGGCACGGAAAAACCCATGGACTGGCCCAGCCAACCCTCCACTGAACTTCCACAGCTGATAGACCTAAGCAGAGTACTGCAAATATCTCAAGGTCAGAAATGCTTTTCTGCAGCCTTATTTTCTTTTATTAGGTCTTTTAGCCCTATTAGAATGTACTAGAGAGGCTTTTAGGCAGGAACTAGCAAAATTTGAAGTCCAGTCTTTTTCTATTACTGCAAGTCTAATGACTTCTTTGGAGTTATCGCTAAGCAGAAAGCAGGTTAGTCTACTGCTCCGTTGCAAACAAAATAAACCCCAAAGCCATCATTATGCAAATCAAAGAGGAAAAGAGCAATTTAGCGATGTTAAAGAGAGGACAGTCTTGCAGGCTAAGTCTTGGAAGAAGAGTCAGAAGGTTGAAAAAGAGCGCCTTGCCTTGCCAGCTCTCAGCTCTGCAATGCTTTGGATGCCATTAAGTCGGGAGGGAGCGCGGCTGGGGCAATCATGGGGAAGGTGGTTCGGGTGCTGATCCTGGCTCGCAGAGGAGGCGGCAGGTACCTAACCCCTGAGTTACAGCTCCGAGGTGGTACCGGGGCACCTGGAGCGGGCAGGGCTTCACATCACACCGCTGTGAAAGAAACTTGGGGCTTGGCTCTTCCAGTTGCATTAAAGTATTTCCACAGATCGGTTAAAAAGTCTGGCACAATGTTTCTCTGCATCACCCCCCTTTTCTCTCCAAACACAAAGAAATCCCCCAGCCCTGCTGAAGCGCCGTTTCTCTGCGTTAACGGTTTAGATAACAGTTTAGATAACAACTGCCCTGTGCAGGGCTGCCCATGGTGGAGCTGGGGAGCCTGTGGGGCGGCTTGCGATGAAACCTCTGCTGGTGCACAGCAGTTTTGTGTTTCCAGGAGGAGATTTCGCTGCTGGCCGGAGAGGACAACTGCAGCTGAGCCGGGGCCCACGCGCGGGAGGGCCTGGGGTACCAGGCTGCAGAGGTGAGCGTAAGCAGGGGGCAGAGGCTGGAGGGGGTTTCACTGCCATGCCTGTGCCCAAGCCCATGGGCACGATGCTGCACAACCACTTCAGCTGCAATAAAGATTAAAGGAGTGAGATTTGCACCTGCTCCGCTGGGGGCTTCTTTTTTACCTTTTGCATTCTTTCTGAGGGGTACATCTCCCTTCTCAAACCTTAAAGATCAGAATTCCAAAGATGTTCTGGCTCCGCAATGACTTTGAAGATCTGGCCCAAAGCCTTCAATCAGGGGATACTGGAGGAAAGAGAGGAAAATATGTTCTTTCTGCAGGGGATGAAAAAAAATCACCTTCTGTTTGCTCCGCTCTTCTGAGCAAATGAAGTGTTGTCTCTTGAAGCAGAAGTGTGGAAGGAGGCAGGGCTGGGCCGAGCGCAGGGGTGGAAAGGGAGGAGCGGGACGTCAAGGGAAGGTTACAGATCTGATAGCGCTGGCAGCATGCCCCCAGCCCCGCTCTGACACATGAAAGAGGATTTTATCCAGCTTGAACGCATTGCCTGCAGCCTCAGTGCAGATCACACGGATTAATGGCTTGAAATTAAACCTCTGCTCATGCAAAAGAGCAGTGTGAGTTTCCAGCAGAACATTTCTCTCCTGGCAGGAGAAAGCAACTGCCGTGTGGCATTTGCACAGGGGGCTGCTGGTGGGCAGGCAGCTACGGAAGAGCAACTAAATCATTCCTTTCCCAGCTGCAGTAATATTTCTCCCCACTGCATCTTACAGCTGAGCTCCTCCGACTCCCACTACAACGGCTGAAAGTCAATGAAGACGAACAAATCAAGAAGTGCCTGCTCCGTGCCGTCACCCAGATGCCAGATCAGGTCTACTCAAACCAGGATTAGACAAGATGAATCTTCAAAGACCAGTTCTACATACCAAGATGTTCAAGAGCTTCACCTTTCTGCTCTGCTAATGCTAATGCCTCCTGGAGCAGTAAGGCCACAGGAGAGAGTAACTGCGCTATACAACACACGATGACGATTGGTCTTGAGTTGGAGAAACCCAGTTGTGTCCTCCTGCTTCTACAGGTCAGCTTTTTTTCCCCAGTATCTGCAGCAAAAATTGCCTACAGTTCTCTGGATGCATCAAAGGTTCGTAGGGTGATGGCTCAGCAAACGCTGCCTAAACAACTCCAGGGGTGCTTGTCTACCACAGCTACGCCTCCAGGGAACAGTGTGTTTGCAGCAGTAACACCCATCTATGCCGTAACTCACCTCCATCCTGGTGTGCGGTGCCCAGGAGAGAGGAGCAACCAAGAGACAGGGAGAAAGGGAGGGCGAGACTTGTCCTTCTCAGCCCAGAGAGAGACGAGGTGAAGGATCTACCTGGAAATACAGTTCCATGCTTATTGAACCCTGAAAGGGTCTCCAGGCACCAAAGACTGTAATACAAAGCTCTTCTCAGCTATTTTGTGGTTAAAGTAGATGGTGAGGAGCAGCAGAGAGAGGAGAAGGCGCAAACCCAAGCCACTGAAGCAGTTGCATGGACCTTTCCACGCACTGATGATCCCAGAGAGGCTGCCTCCAGCAAGAGAAGAATCTTACAGTGTTTCTTACCTCATCTAAAATAGCCCTAAACCCCAGCGATAAGCATAAACCGCCATGCGGAGGCCTGAGCACTGTAAGCAGGAGCCCGATTTCTCTTTCACGTGTGCTAAGATTCAAAACCACTCCCCAGAAGCCCATGGTGGGAAGCCAGATGCAGACCTGTGCATCAGCTCAGCTACTCCTGCCCCCGTCAGGCCACCGAATAAGCCTGGCTGGGAGTATTTAAAAATAACTGCAGGGTATTTAAAAACAACTTTCAGTGAATAAATTGTGAGGTGGAAGCGCCTGTGACCAGCATTCATTGCAGAACAAACAAGAAGCTCTTGCTGTTCAAAAGCTGAATCCCAAAGGCAAAAAGCAACTGCAGGCTCTATTTACCAGGAAGAAATGTCTAATAAAGAAGAACATGCATGATCATTTGGATGCAGTTAAAAGTGTTTTAACAGCTTTCCCCAAAACATGATTTTTGCCCAAGGCTGACAGATTTTCTCTTCTTGTCAGACATGGGAACAGCAAAGCAGCCCCAGAGAGAGGAGACTCCAGCTCCATCAACCTGCAGACATGACTCTCCTCTGGCTTACGCCAGCAAAAACCAGGAGTAACTCTGCTCTTTCACACCCAGTGATTGTGCTTCTGCGTTACAGTAAAACTGCAAATGTGTTTTTGCTTTTTCATGGAAGAAAAATAACGATATTTCTGCCTAGCATCTTAGGCACCACCCTAGGTGCCTGCCAAGAAGAGAACCACGCGGCCAGCACAGCTCTGTAAGCACCAGCACAGGGCTCTTCTCCACTCCCTCCTCCTCTCCACTGGCTGGGATGCAGGCAGATACATTTTTGTTATGATTACTTTAATTTTGCTTTCATCAAAACCAGATGAAAACCCTTCCCCAGAGGCTATTGGCAAGGACAGGAACGGGAAAGGCAGACGAGTGGTATCTACTAATAATTACACTGCACTTCCCAGCTAGCGGCTCCCAGCAGCACCACGGAGCCCGCAGCCAACAAGGCTCGATCTCGGGGTGAGGCCTGAGCTGGGCAGCGGCTGCTCAGCGCCCGGCTATCTCCTCTCTGCCGGCAGTGCTTTGTTTGGGGAGTTGATTATTCATTCGTTTCCAGCTCCGGGGATGAGCTGGGGATTTTTTGTTTGTTTGTTTGTTTGTGCTGGGGGGTTGTTTTGGGGTTTTTTTACAGATTTCATCTCTGGGATTTAGTATTTTCCCCAATGACAGGCCTCTTTTACATCAAAAGAGATTTTTCTGCCACTCTGAATTTATATACTCTGAATCTATCGACTCAATACAGCTGGACCAAGGAGGTCATCCTAAATATTTTTCACCTTTTCCTCTTGCAGAGGGAGAATGAAATAGCAATCAAATATTTATTTTGGATCCCAGCGATCTAACACAGATGCCTTGGGTTACCAGGGGCTTTCAAAACCCTTCTAAATAAACTCCCAGATATTTTTTTTTCCCCTCGTATTTGGAAAAACACAGGCATATGCGGTCCTGTTACAGTGGCACTTCCCAAGCTGTTTCAGCCTGTTTACCTTCCCTGTAAAGTTTCTTAGCAATGAGGGCATTATAAAACCTCCCTCCATCACCTCCCCCTCTTCCATTCCTCCTCCCCTCATCCCACCTTCCCTTCACTTGCAGCTGCCTCCGAACAAACCGTATATCATGCGTTTAGCGGCTCTGGGCCATTAAAACCCAGATCTGGTATTAGTGCTGTGGAAACGGAGAGCTTTCATCACCACTCCAGAGTGGTTTTTCATGGGTAATTGATGGGAAGCCACAGACGGCTGTTGACAGTGCAGAGAGATGAAGCAGTTTACTGCACAGGGGAAGCCTGGCCAGTCCATCCGCCCTGCTCCAGTGGCCAATCTCCAAAGGAATAAATGATGCTCATAAACACATCATTTTTCTCCAAATCATTATGCGCTTCAGCGCTGCAGCGTGGTCTGCAGGCAGGGCCTGATCCAACACCCACGAAGCCCATGGGAGTCGTTCCTGCCAATCTGGCACAGATGCACAAACCGTTTAGAGTCAGAATTACTGAAGAGTGGAGGTGCCCAGGGAGGAGCTCGGTGAAATTTAGACCCTCAAATGCAAAATTGCAATTAGAAAATGCCAGGTGTTCAGCTTAATCCTCAATGTGCTGGTCCACGATGTTCCCTGGGCATCTGAAGTTGTACCTCTGTGCTCCCAATCCTAGTTTTGAGCTCACTTCAGCCCCTTCTCGGTACAAATAGGAAACAAAGCTGGAGGGACAGTGATCTTCTTTTTCCAGGGTACCTACTGCTACGAACACCTGCAGAACCAAATCCAACATCATCTCCTGTTCACTGAAATTCATACTGCGTTTCCTACCAGAAATACAGAGGATGTTTTCCCACCTCCCCTTTTGCTGAAGTCCTGCCATTGGGCAGAAAAGCTTTTAGCATAACCGGACCGGAGGAAGACGGAGCAGAAGAAGCAGGACTGCGGTGCTGGGTAACAGGGGCATGCAGGAAAGCAGCCCTGTTCTCAGTTTTACTTATTGGCTTTACTGCTGCTGCTCATTTAAAGTCATGTTAGAAACCAAAATAATAATAAGAAAAAAATAACAGTTACAGGTGAAGACTTTCAAGTGCCAGAGCAGATTTGATGGGAAGCCGGATCATAACAGCTCTGCAGCACTTGGTGCCTGATTTATCTGTGCAGGATGGGGTTCACTGGGGACTTCTACAAGTTGGGGCCTGGTAGAGGTTTAATGAACAAAGGAGACAAATTCCTTCTCCACAATCTTTTTTTGTCCTCTGACAAATATTGCCCTTGAATTTCATGCTATGCACTGGGCCAGAAAAAAGCTAATGATCCAAGATGTAAACATTTTATTTCCTGTCGCCAAAGCCGAACACAGCTTTAACCCTTGCCCAGCAAGCATCAGCAGCTGTCGAGAAAGCTTTTATGGACTTAAAGGGCAAGATGCTGGCCCTGCTGAAGTCAATGGGACTTTTGTCATTGCCTTGGGGCATTTTGGGAACAAGGAATGAGGGAACCACCAAGGACAGAAACGTAACTGCTATTAGATACTGCCCCCCCAGTAGACGCAGGCTGGCTGCCAGCGGAGACCCTGCAAGTCAGGATGCCCAAGACATTCAACCTGCATTACATCGAGACACGACATCCAAACTGGAATAATTCATTTGTCAGGCAGTTTGTCCTCCAAAAGCGGGCAATCTAAGAGGAAGCAGATGCTTTGGATGGAACTGGGAGGGTGTTTAGAGGAGAGACGCCCTGCCTGAGCGGGGCTTCTTTTAAGGTCAGTGGAAATCAGCTCAAAGTCAATACTGTTAACGCGGTCCGGTGCAATTCATCTCAGCCTAAAGCAGATGCCTCCAGTTGGCCAGATGATTCCCACCCTGAACTCCACTGGCTCTAAAGGCAGCTGAGGGTGACTAGCTGAGACAGCCTTGTGTGTCTGCAATGGAGGGATTTTGATGTGAGATGAGTCTCACCCTTTGGGAAGGGGAGGAATTAAACCCGATGTTCAATAGAGAAATTAGGACCACTTTAATTTGTCACTCCCTTTTTTCTCTGTAACCTCCTGTGGACCACCTATGGATGAAGGGGCTGTGCCAGTGATCATGCAACCAACCGCTTGGAAAAACATTCTTTGGGCTTGGCCAGAAGCCACAGCACTCGGTTTAACCCCGAATACAGGGTAACGCTGTTGCTTTCACCCTTTCCCAGGCTTTCGAGGATTTTCAGCACATTGGAGGTTTCAGCAGCTTGCGTGTGTACGCATTATGGCCATCTTCCCTCCGTCTGCTGTTCTATTCTCAGAGACGTCTGAGAGCACGAAGGATGAAAAATGAGCAGCCAAGCCATTTAATTCACTCCCAATCATCATTAATAGAAGAAGGGGGGAAAAATGCCCTTGTATAATTTAAGCAACTGTTTGCTTAATGTTTCTGGTCATGACATGAGAGCATACAGTTGATTATTCTTAGAAGGTGCAGGGTTATTTTTGACCTGACGGATTTCTTGCTTATTGTGCAACCTGTATCTCAAGCACTGAGTCCTTCTCTGCCTGTCTCATCCAGATTCATGTAAGAGACACAGCGCAAGTGAAGATTGAGCAGCGATTTGTTTATGTTTACTTGGCCATTTAGGGTCAAGTTAATGAAGCATCGGGTGGAAAACAGCATCTCTTGTTACGTTGCCACAGCAGCAATTACAGTTCTTCTGAAGGAAGGTTAAGGAATTAATTGCAGTGCTTCTTTAGATATAAAAAATAAGCAGAGGTTCTGTCTTAGCTGATTTGAGGAACTCACTAACCCATCTGGTTTTGTGGGCAACATTTATTGACAGCACAGTGGAATAAGTTCATTCTTTATTGAGACCTTGCTGGTGTTTGAGGGAGGACACATGTTGGAAAAGCAGGCAACAGCCCTCAGAAAGACAAGTTCTGGTGAAGTGATGGATGTGCTTTCTGGAGCTGCTGGCCCTTGGCTGCCCAAATCTCAACAAGACTGATGGCCTGCTGAGTAAGAAACGCCTCAAGAACAGGCTGAAGGATTTGGAGAGCAAACCCAGGATGATCATGTCCCGGCCCTTCAGTGATGGTCACCTGGCCAAGGGGAGCAAACGCGGGTGGAGCAGCTCCGAGAGCTCTGCTCCATCCTCTCTCTAACCTCCTCTAGGAACCTGGGCTGCTTCAGCTACACCACTGGCGTGAAATCAGTGCGGTCGTTACCCTCCCCGCTCTGGGTGCATTTATCTCTGATGCGGGTGGCTGATGGAGAAAGTGTAACCCTGCCTGACCAGCGACTGTGGCTCAGCGGCTGATGACAAGAGCAGACTGCTCTTATTTTACTGCCTGAACAAAATGCTCTCTTAAACTGGAAGTTGCGCTAAGAATTCTTGTCAGGGGCTTCCAGGTGAACCAATCTTATGGGATCATTTTAATTAGCGAAAAAACGAGACATCCTGGAAACCCAAGAAATTAAAATGGAAAAGGCATCATCTGCAGAAGCAGAAGTACCTGAGGTGCCAGGCCAGGGGCCAAGGGCAGGAGTGTGGCACGCTGGGTTGTGATGCCTTGAGGAAAGAGACCAGCTCTATCACGGCAGATTCCCAAAACGTTGTTGCGAGTACCAGAATTACCTGGTGCAAGTTTACCCACAGAACTCATCCGCTCGTCTGCTGATTGGGCTCTTGCTGCCAGATTTGAAGGGGAGGACATGCAAGTGAGCAAGCCTCTCTCACCTGGGGAATTTTTACAGCCAGCAATGAAAAGTCTTCAGGAGAATCCCCCAAAATGCTGAGTGAGACAGTGAGAGGATCAAGCTAGCTCATTTTAAACATTAAAAGTACATTGCCTAACCTGGAACATTTGCAAAACTCTTTGTAGAGATTGGCACCAGAAAATTTTACCCTGCAGGTAGCTTTAGAGCAGATGAAAAAGCTACACTGTCAGCCCTAAAATATGTTTTTCTTCTTCCATCAGCAAAGTCACACCACAGCACTCTTCCAGGGTCACTTAAAGCACGCTGGACATTTTCTTCACAGAGAAAACTTAACAAAACTGGCTTGGTTTGGTTTTGGATTTCTCTGTTCTGGATGATTCTGACTCAAGAATGAGGGAAAGGGCTCTTCTATTTAGCAAGCACTAAGGTTTCACCACCTTACAAGTCGACTTTTTAAAGGTACTTTTAGGCAGGTGCCCCAAATTGCTACATCGCTAGCTACTTGATAAAAACCAGCATTGTTGCTAATGCTGAGCTTCAGTCCAAAGCCCTTCAACTTTCTGTCCTAGCCACCACAGCTACAGAGACGAGATGATGAGGAAAGCCGCTGCCGTGAGGCCAGGCTGCGAGCTGGGGGGGTTCAGCCTGGAGAGGAGGAGGCTGGGGCAGAGCTGATTGCAGCCCTTCAGTACCTAAAGGGGGCCTACAAGAAAGATGGGGACAGACTTTTTAGCAAGGCCTGCTGCGACAGGACAAGGGGTAATGGTTTTAAACTAAAGGAGGGTAGATTTAGACTAAACACAAGGAAAAAAATTTTCACAATGAGGGTGGTGAAACGCTGGAAGGGGTTGCCCAGAGAGGTGGTAGATGCCCCATCCTTGGAAACATTCAAGGCCAGGCTGGATGGGGCTCTGAGCACCCTGGTCTGGTTGAAGATGTCCCTGCCCGTTGCAGGGGGGTTGGATCAGATGGCCTTTAAAGGTCCCTTCCATCCCAAAGCATTCTGTGATTCTATGATCCCTTCGGTCTTTGCAGTAGCCTTTGTAATATTTAAGGACTGGTAGAAAGTCCCTCCTCAGCCCTCTCTTCCTGCAGCTGAAGGGCCCCGCTTTGGGGAGGGTAAGAAGGGAAGCAGAGACAGTCTGTATTTCCACCCACCACAAAATACTGCATTAAACAAAACAGGCTCCGAGAAGCAAACGAGCAAGTGAAGTGCCATTGGGCTCAGTGACTTCATCCAAGGCCCTTTGTACCTATTCCCCAAACCAGTCATTAATTATATCATCATATGCTATTTTTTCCTCACGGTCTCTGACTCAGTGCACAAGATGAACCTGCCCTGGGCAGTGACGGAGGCTGTTGCCTGCAGGATTCTCTTGCATTAGAAAAAAAAAGAAACAAGAAAAGAAATAAAAAGGCATGTTTGAAATGGAGGAGGTATTTTCGAGCAGCTGCAGACAATGTTCTCCCCGGCTTCCTCCTGCCACTCAATGCACTATAAATGCGCTTTCTCTGCCGAATGGATGGGGAAAGCGGCCTAAGTCCTGCTGAAATTAATGGCCTGTGGGGTTTATTTTTATCTGTCAGGTTTTGTTTTTCAGAGATGGGTAGAAAGCAATTCATTTTTAAATTAAATAGATAAAAAGACATTTCTGAGTTGGGATCAAAAGCTGTGAAAAAGAAGATTTGCACAGCATGGCCACAGAGATGACCTTCGTCGTTTCTTATGTCCACTCCATTTGTTGCTTATCTGCCTTCATAGTGTGTTAAACATCCGCAGGTATCTCGGCAGTGACCTTCATGGCCTAAGCTGTATCAGCCATCCGCCCCAGGGACTAACGTTTGCAAGATACAGAGGTGAATCCTCGCTTTCAGCTTTCCTCCTCTCTCCCCAAGGAATAAACCTTCTGGGTAATTTTCATAATCATTATATTCTGCTGGAAAATGGTATGCAAATAAAATTTCAACATGCTTCACAAAGCACTTATTGATGTTGATGAATTTCTTGGGGAGTGTAATATTTCTTAAACCAAATATCCATTCTCCATTTCTGTTGTTCATTTTCATTCCGATACCGAAGGAAAACCTTCCTCAGGATGGAAACTCCGAGCTTAGGCCAGCTCCATGTGCAGACCCTGCTCCCCTCTCTGAATCTCCCCTTCTCCCGCGAAAGCACCCCTCAACAACCGGCCCCCCGTCTCCCTGGGGTCTAACTTCACTGGCTCCACCTCAGCCCCTCCCAGACCACGGCCTGATCCCACAACTGGTCCGCTCTCACCTCGCTCCTTCCCTACATCCTCAGTTTTACTACAGAAAATCCCATTGCTCCAGATTGCCTCCGGCCACTTGGCTCACGCCAGCACCATCGCGAGCCTCTTGGTCAGTTTTAAACACGTCGGATGCCTCCTTCCAGAGCGCTCTGAGCAACTTTGAAATAAGATATCTCTCCTGCTGGATTTTATTTCTTTGCCAGAAATCGATCCTCTCTTTCCTTTCCCTCACTGTTCTTAACAGAGCTTGAAATTAATGCACTTCTCTGCCATCTGTCGGCTTTCTCCTCCCCGCTCCGTGCCGTGCCGCAGCTGCAGAGGGACCAGATCTCCTCCTGGTTCCTCGGGGTGCCCGGCACAGGGTTCCCCATGCACTGTGGCTGTCTCAGCTCCCGGGGGACACCTCGCCCTGCCCGTGGGATGGGAGATCCTATGACTTGGAGCTTCCAAACCAGCTGAGATGTGTCTTGCGGATACCTTCTTTGCCCTAAAAGCCCTTGAGGACGGCAAGGCTGCTTCCTTGCCAACACAGCATGGTCCTGGATCTCCTTTATGGCCTCAAGGTGCTCTTTCTATCCAGAGGGAGAAACGGCTTTGGATGCTGCCAAAAAGAGTCACCCCTAGTAGCTCCCTCTTTAGCACACAGGGTGCACGTGGTCCCGCGAAGGGACCGTCACCGGGCTGCACCTTGTCTCAGCCACGGCACCTGCCCGGGGCAACACAGTAGCCCCAAGCTTTTACTGAGAACCCAGCTGAGCAGGGACCCCTGAGGCGGGATAAACTCAATGCAGAAGAGCAAAAGTCAGTGATAGGAGGAGAATATTTGAGTAAAACTCCCCAGGAGCTGCTGGAGCCCATCAGAATAATACCAAAAAATGCAATTTTCCCTGCAGGAATGACTCCCTGTTCGGTTCACAGGAGCATTTGTGTGCCAAAATACACCCTGGTGCATAGTTTACTCTGCAGTAGTCTTCGAGAGAAAGCACTAGCGTCTGTCCAAGTCGCAGAGCTGGGGAACACACTAGCTTCCTTTGGCCTTTCCAAAAAATTATACAATAAGAGGGAAGAAACCCAATTTTCTTTCTTGTGACAGGGAGCATTTCACAGTGACCTCCCTTCCTATAAGCCAGGTCATCCCAACGGGGCTGCAAGTCCCGGGACGTGGCCTCGCCATGCTCCCCGCTGCTAACTGCTGGCCGGGGAGCAATTGCCCTTTTAGCTCAGGGTGGTGGGTTTAATTCTATTTTGAAAGAATGAAAAGCCATCTCAACCAAACAGTGCTCTTTCCCATTTGTAAAACCAATATACAAACAGGAATAAACTGGCTGGCAATATGAAGTAGAAATTTTTGATTTTCAGGGAAAAAGCATTCAATCTTTTGTTTTAAAAATACCTTGGAAATTGAAACATGTAGCTGAAAACACAAAAAGGAGGCCAAAAGATTGTTTTTCAATCTTTTTTTCTTGAACAGAACAAATTAAAATACAGAGAATTCTGGGATAGTCTCTGAAAATACTGGCTTTGCAGAGCTCATACGCTGATCAGGACAAGAATGTTATTTAGAGAATAGGAAAACATGAAAAATTTCCCTCTGAAATGCTTCGCGTTGCCTTCCCTAGACCTGAACATCGCCCTTCTGTTTCTTTGCACATCCTTGGCTGCCTGGTTGGGTCGGTAGCCTCCTCCGGGGGGACCCATCCTCTGCTGAGGTCAGACCCCGCTCCTGCCTCTGCCCCTGGCGGGGCGGGTGCCCGCGCGGTCCAGGGCGCGCGGGGACGACGCAGGGCGCCCGGGCACTGCGGAGCTGCAACCGGAGAGATGAGGTTCCCTGAATGGAAATAAGAAACCACCCAAACCCACCTCCTGTACAACACGGCAGCACACTACGCACGCTCAGACTAGCGAAATGAAACGTTTCAGTTCGGGGTTTGGTGTCCTAGCACTCGCACAGCTTTCCGCAGGCCGGGGAGCAGGAGGCGTGTTGGCAGGGACCGTCCTTCTTCTCGTCCTTCACTCTCGGAGGGCGTTTGGCTGGGCTGCCGTGCTCCCGTGCCTCTTGCCCTGTCACTAGCAGGGACACTTGTCACAGGCTTGTGACGGACAAGCTCCTTCCTACCTCCCCCTGTTTCCCTTCTCCTCTTCGCAATCTATTTTCCTTCACTAGGCTGCAGCCAAGAATTTAATGCACTGACATTTTTCTGTTTGTTTGAGTTTACTGTTCCAATCTGTTTACACTTCTCATTGAACATAATGGCTTGAGACATTAGGAGAGGAGTTAATCAGACCTCGGTCCCCAACAAATCTGCTGAAATGCTCCAGTGAGTTCGTCGAGTTTGAAGTATGGATTTGAAAGGACCACGCCAAGCTGTTTGCTTGAAATGTGTTTGTGATGCTGAGTTCACTTCAAAGCAAGCACGTCTGAAATTGCTGGATGCGCTCAGCGGGGACACGTGAAACCAGTGGGGAACTGATGATCAACAGGGGCTACCTCGGAAATATCGGTAGGCTAGATGGACAGGTTCAAACATCTTCATCAAAATACAGAACAGATTTAAGGGCGTAAAAGTGGGCACAGAGGCAGGTGGGATCTGAGGAAAGCAGAGGGGTCACAAACGTAACTGCGTCGTGCTGCCCAGGGTGTGTAACAGACTGCACAGTGCTAATGTGAAGGATGAAGCTAGCATAAGCGGCTTCTGTCAGGAGACAGGCCGACATTTGGACACTTACATCAAGCCATGCCAGTTCCCCCTGCTTTGCTTTATCTAAAAAAGATTGTTTGATTTAGATACTTTTTATGCAGATTTTTTTCTTGGCTTCAAGAAGTGTGCTATAGCAGCAAGCTGAAGAGCAAGCATTCACAAACTCATCACAGCCTTGAGCAGAGAGACACTAGCTGGAGATGGCCAAAAAGCAAATTTGTAAGAAATTCCTTTTTTTTTTTTCCCTTTCGCTTGTTGATTTTGGTCCAAATTGAACTGAAACCAATACTATTTTTTTAAATTTATCACAGAGTAGAAACTCCCACGGTTTTGCAGCTGCTCCCGTGAAACTACCATCCCCGTCAGCTTCACCGAGGACAGAAATGGGCAAGGATGTGAATGGCACCGAACCGCTGGTGGGGAAGATCCTGCACACCCAAAATCCCCGGCCCTGCCGCAGACCTGCCTGGCCCGGGGGCTACCAGCCCGCAGCTCCCTGTACTCCTGGCCCTTGAGCTGACTCGAAAGAAATTTCACAGAACCTGGCCTTGGGCTTGGCCAAACAAATCTGAAGCTCAGAAGTGTTAAATGAGATAATTGGTGCCGCATGAAATGGTGTTTTTCGTGAGGATACTTGGTTTCACTGGAGAGTTTTTGACTGGCTCTAACGGGAGCTCTGCCATTGCCAGCTGGGATGAGACTAAACTGGGCTTTTACAAGCAGCTCAAAGTGCCTCGTTATGAGACAGATTGGAGTGAGATCAGAAAAATGGGAAGGAAAAAATAATTAAAGCATTGGTGGGACTGAGTTAGGAGGGGAGATTAAAGGAGTGGAATACCTACAGCGTGGCTAAGCAGCAAGCAGTTTGGAAAGGTGAGAAGAGAGAAATCTGTGCGTTTGAAGGCTGCGAGTACGCAGAAGGGCAGATTGATTTGGTGGATGCTCCAGATCCCGAGGGTATCCAGGAAGAGAAAGGGCATCTAGAAATGGGGGGGCAGAGGGTCAACTAATAAGCAGCTCTGGAACGAACGGACACCATCTCCAGGCAGCACCTCTTCCTCGTGATGCATCTCGGGAGATGCGGCAGCGTCCGTCCTCCTGTGCCAGGCTGGGGCGGGCGCCAGAGGAAGGACTGCTACCCCAGCAGCTCTTCCTCATGGCTTCGAAATCAAAGATTTATGGAGAGATGCATTAACTGGCCTGGTTTACAGCTGCCTGGATACCTGGACTTGCAGTTCCCTGTGCTGCAGGGATTTTGCAACAGCGTAATTCACCCGCTAGCTGCACCCTGTCTGCTGCGGAAATCTGGTCCCCGTCTGTCTTTTCCCGGCCCACCTGAAGGCTCCACCACCTCCCACTTGTCCATAATAATTTCCGGATATTTCCTAGTTAAATATCAAGCCTGACTTTCAACTGGACAGTATGTTTCCTTCAGGTCACTTGTACCTTAACTGAGTCATCCGTGGCCAGCAGAAGGCTCCGTTTAGAGGAGGCGTGCTGGAGAAGCCACGTGCCCTGCTCATCCTCCCAACGGGGCTGCAACTCCTTCGCTCATTAAACTGCAATAGATCCAAACACAAAGCGAGTGTGTGCATCATTAGAGCTAAATATGTTTTCTTCTTTGGTTTTGTTTTCTAAGGGATATGTTTGGGGACTTGTATAATGAGGAGCTCGTTGGCAGGGCAGTTAGAGAGCTAAAGGCAATGAGGCAAAGAGATATAAAAAGAGAATGGATCAACAAGCAACACCCTTGCTGCACAGGAGTGCGGTGATGTCCCCTCACACCTCTACACGTCACAGCCACGGTCACAAGAGGTCACAACGATCTGTCTTGCTTAACCGGCCCCATTACTATGGTGCCTGAGCATCTCCTGGTCCTTCAGGGACGCGCAGCGGGTCCTGGGGAAGGGCAGCGCTGTGCGCTTGAGCCGAAGGAGAAACCGAGCTTTGTCCCGGGAAGATCTCTGCAGTAGCGAAACATTTTTCTGTCTGGAGCTGTGGCACAAATGGTTGTGAATTAAATAAAACCAATGCAATTCCTTCTCCTGTGGTGCAGGGGGAGGGACTCAAGCAAGAATCAATCAACGTGCTGTGGTTTGATTTGGTTTCAGCTTCTTAATTTCTTTTTCCTAGTCTAAATAAACTAAAATTTTTGACCAGAAAGCCCCTGATTCAATGCCCAGAGACTCCTTATTTAAAAACTGAAATGTTTGGACTATGGCAGCCTTTTTCTCAAAACAAATTTCAAGTCAAGCAAGGCTTCAAATCTGCCTCTTACGGCTGTCACAAACTGGCATTTTTCAGCATTGACAAAAACAACAAAGGAAAATTCACTGAAAAATTCCTGGTGGCCACAGCCTTCATTTCCCGTCTCTGACCGTTGAATATATCACAGTCGTGCAGAAAGCGTGTTGCAGTGCAAATGTAGAAACCTGGCATTTAAATGATTAAAGACATGCTAAATATAGATTTAAAAAGGGCCTAAACACTGCCATATCTTCCCCTTTTCTCCCAGTGTCCTGCTTCACGCCAGGGTGCTGCTGGACACCTTTGGTCATTTGTAGCTAAAACTCGTTTTTAGAAAGCTGGAAGGCGGTGTGACAATCTGGAGCAATGGCAGCAGTTCCCACCAGCCGGAGTTTGTACCATGTGCAAGTGGAAGGCTGCAGAACGAGCAGCGGTAACAAAAAATGGGATTGAGGCATCACACTGTAAAACTTAATCTCCCATATAGAGACTTAGTCTACCATAAAAGAAACAGTGCTGGAGGATGTAAGAAAACACAAGACCCTAGGGATGATTTAATGTCCTAAAGACATAAAGACATAAGCCACAGCAATGCAAAAATGAGCTCAGTAACATAGAGGCTATTACATTTCAATTGGTTATATGTACTCTACATAAAACACAATCAAAACACTTGTTTTTAAAGGATGTAAATGTCTTTTTCAGGCGGCGCAGAAGCAGTGTTACTGATCTAGAATCTTAAATATCATTTTAGGCTTTAAACTTGAGTGATGCTACCTCCATCAGCCAGACTGCCCAGTGAACCTGGGAAGGATCGTGCAAACTTTGTTTCGCCAGAGTTAATGTGAGACCTGGCAGCTAAGTCAGGAAAACCAGGTTCATTTTCTGTTATAGACTTTGTGCATAGACTGAAAAAAAGCTATTTAATCCCTGGCTGCACGTTCATGGGCTTTGCTGGCTGGGCTCTGAGTAACTCCTGGCTGTCCTGCTTGCAGGCAGGTCCTGCGTGGATTATCCCACCCGCCTGGAAGGTTTCCCCAGGCGCTGAGATGACCAGCCCCAGGACTGTCTTTCTAAAATGAGCAAATTGCTCATTCAGCAACTTTGAACCCCTCAGCCTGTGACCTTTTCAGGGCAGAGTTTGCAAAATTTGCCCCCTTATTGTGTTTTTGTGCACCCCTTTAAACAGTGGTCCCTGGGCTTCTGATTTTTCGGTGGGGAAGGTCTCCTCAAGAAAGAGAGGTGATGGAGCCGCCATGGAGGCCCTCCAGGCAAGGCGTTCAAACCTAGAAAACCTAAGAGGTAGTTGTTGAAGTTAGGAAAGGGTAAAGCCTCTCCCCTCTTCTCCTCCTCTCCTTGATCACCCCATATCTAAAATTATAAAAACAAACCTCCCAGCCTAGGTGAACATTCATGAAACCTCTTGCTGGGAGCACTGGGAAGAACTGTACTGATTGCTACAACCTGGGAGGGATGTGTAATGAAACAGTATTTCAGGAAAAAAAGCCTTCTTTTTCCAAAATGGGAAGATCTAATGAGAACGAGTCACCCTTGGAAATGGAAATAATCTGTAGTCAAAATGGGGCACTTAATTTACAGTTCCTTGTTTGATTTAACTCTGGTTTTATGCTATTGTTTTAATGTAACGCAGTGAGGTGTAATATGAATTTAAATAATATAGAATATGATAAATATTTTATAGGTGTTTAATATTTATATATTACATTTGCTTTTTCAAATCATCCTGCTTCAGTATTAGAGAATGAAGCATTTCCAGAACGGGGTTCTGACATTTCCAAAATGAAATTTCTGCTTGGCGAAATATATTTTGTCTCTCATTTTGTAACTCTGCCCTTTTCCAGCAGGCTTTGAGAGAGGCCGTTCGCTGTACGGTCCAGGCTTCAAGAACACCTTTGAAGGGCTAAGCCAGAGCCACGAGAGACGTTTAGTTATTTAATTGCCATAGATTTCAGCAGGAGAGGGCTGCCTGAGCACCTCTGTGGCTGCAGCAGTATGAAAGTACCGATCCCGCCGTTTCTACCCTCCGGCGGGGCATCACGTTTCCATTTGAGCTCCTCTGCCTCCCTACCTGACCCGGCTCGCTCAAAGCCATGAATCCAGCAACATCTGGGGCCATGTTAGCGCAGGGCAAAAAGGTCAGCCCCGACTATCTCAGCCTCCAGCCTGCAGGGCTTCTGCTCCTGCGGCTGCGGGCAGCAGGATGGGTTTGCAACCTCGGGCTGCTCAGCACGGAGCTCTGCCACCCTCTGCCAGGGACCAGGTCACGTCTGGGTCCCGGCCACCCCGGGGCCAGCAGCCCCTCGAGCACAGCAGCGCGTCCTCCTCTCCCCAGCCAGCTGCAGAGCAGCTGGTGTCGTTCAGACCTGTGCCAGGCGAAATCCTCCCCAGGCGCTGCCTTCCGCTTATCCACTGCGGCTCTGCACGGCCAGGACTGGTCTTGCCTTACCAGTGGCGTGAGTTTGGGTTTTGGAGATGGTTTGCACCGCAGCTGCACGGAGGAAGGGCACTCCGGCACCACGAATAGCTGTGCCAAAAGCAGCTGAACTGCCACGGCTCAGGCTCGAGGAGACGGCAGTCGTGCTCCGCGCAGGAGGTGCAGCCTCGCAGCCTCGAGCAAGCGGGCAGGCGAGGCTGGCGCAGCACAGAGCGCAGGCCATGCCCGCAGCCCTGCCCGCCGGCGCACCCGCTCCCTTCCGCCGCCTTTGCTTTGCCGCCCCTTCCAAGCAGCCCCCCCCTTTCATTCCCTGCACTCGCCATCCAGAGCCAGCGCTGTTATTAGTCACTGAGACCTATTTATTACATCTGAGCTGGCTTTAGTCAGGGGAGACTAGAAATAGATGGGCTTAGGGGGCTGAGAGGCGCTGCGTGTCCCTCGGTTATTGCTCAGTCCCTAATTTTAACAGCCTCAGCATCCATCTCTATCTGCTGCTCCCAAACACATGGGAAAGACAGAGAAAATGTTGAGCAAGGAGGAAATCTGGAAGAAAAAGAACGATTAACCCCCACAGGGAGCTAGGGAGATTGGCCCGTGCCCCACAAACCCAAGGGGTCAGCAGAGACCCCAGGGAGCAGATGGGGCAGCGAATCTGAGCCCTGGTCTTGGCAAAAATTGTTCCTGAATAATTAAACAGCTAGGAAATGCCTTCAGAGTCGGAGGAATGACCCAAACCTTGTCATGACTGTCTGCCTTTTTTAACATAACCCCATCCTGAACCTGGCAACCCCTTCAGACACAGCGAGCATCATTTCACCCGTCAGCAGCACTGCAGATGGGGACAGGAGCCAGCTGCCAGCCCCGGCCACGCCATCGAAGCTCCGCACACGCGGAGCAGGCAGTGATTCACTTCTGACGAGGGTAAAAAACTGCCGCTGCAGATTTCTGTCTGGGGAGAACTTCTTCCCTTCAGATCTTTGCCTTCTGGAGGATTTTGTTTTTGAATCAAAATGCAATAAGCTTAAGCTGAAAAATTAGCCAGGCTCTGGCTCAAGCGAGAAGGGATTGCTGACGCTCTGGGAAGTTCATGGAGGTTAAAATCGCAGCAAACCTCCTGCTTCTGACTGCTCCAGGACCAGGCTTTTGCTCCCAGTGTGTTACATCCATCACACATCTCGTTCTCCATCATTTTTATTATTAGGACCTTCTGTACAAAGAACAGCTCCTGGATGCTTGTTCTGAAGACGCCGCAATCTCCAGGGAGGTCAAGACCCTCTCCACCCATGGCCTCAGAGGATTCCCCCAGCCCCTAGCCAAACTGGATTTATTTATTTGGAAAGAAGGAAAAATTAACAGGAATTAGCTGCGTCTGGGACCCAGCGATGGAGGTGTCTGTGCTCTAACAGAGGATGCTCTTAGACGCTTTACAATCCTTCCTGAATAGATGGGGAATCCGAATTCCAGGTTATTTCCATGGCTGAAATTACCCATCTGTTTGCAGGAACTCGCTCCGTTCCGCAATACCCAGCTCATGATTTCCAGAAGGAAACGCTCTTTGTAAATCGCTCCTTCATCCTGATTTACGTCAGGCAAATATTTGATTTCCTTCTTTTCAGAAGTAACAAAATGCATTAGCGCATGTGGGAGAAGATACAGGAGGGCTACAATGGAGCAGTAAATAGATGTGCAGCGCTCGGAGAATGGGAATGACAAAACTGCATTTAGGAGCTAATACAGAACCCAGTTGTGCTGGAAGAGAGCTCATTTGTGTTTATCTATTTTCTGGATGTTTTGTGGGATTTTGGAGAGTTTTATATTCATGGATTCCCCTTTGTATTCCAAAACTTGGCAAGCAAATGAGAAACATGAAGAAAGGGAGAATAATGTCAACCGTGAATTTGGGATTTCAGCTTTTCATGCTCCTAAGAAAAGTGCAGAAAGCAGAAACCAATCCTTCTCTTTTCAAGCCTGAGGGCAGTCTCTGCTTGAGGATATTTTCTATGGTTTTTCTTGCTAGAAGAAGGGACATTTCATCATTTCTCATCCCAAGAATCTGCTGCTGCATATTGTCAGCTCGTGGCTGCCTGTCTGCCTCCAACTAGCCACAATCTGTACCCGGATTCTCTCAGAGCTGCAAGATCTTTTCATTCCTGTGCTTTGACTTATTTTTGCCAGAGGAAAGCAACAAAAGGAATTTGTTATCTTGTTATTAATCATGTTTATTACAAGAATGCCTGAGGTTCAACCAGGATTAAGTCCCTGTTGTGTTCAGTACTGTGCAAGCACAGAGCTGTAGGAAAGGTATTGCACAAAGAGCTCCTCTTCCTGGCTCTGTGTTGATGAAGCAATACATTATGCAGCCCCTGTGGCCCATCCTGGATAAATGAGGTTTGAGGTAGGACAAGGAGCAGTTGGCTTAATTTCTAACAAGGGAGATTTTGGTTAGACATTGGGGAAACCTTTTTTGCGATGAGGCCAATTAAATACTGAAATAAATTGCCTGGCAAAGGTGTAGCAATGCCATTACTGGAGTTGCGCAGAATGGATTAGACATGCATCTCTCAGGAAGGAGCAACCTGGATGCTCCTTTCTTTGGCGAGGCAAACACCACCTCAGGTCCCTCCCAACCAAGATTTTCTATGATTTTAATGATTGTTACGATCAACCAATGTTTATGCCCTTTATCCTTCATCCTACCCCTCACTTCCCATCATCGTGAAACCGTCCCGGCTGAGCCAGGCTTAGCAGAGCCATCTCCAACCTTCTCTGTGTGTTTCCCCATGGACCAACACACCACAAAGCTCACATTTTTGCTCTGTCCATGCAATTTATTAAGCAGATCTTGGTCTGTACCCATGTCCTGCTTCCCTATGCCCAGGCTCCAGGACACATGGGAGAAAAAGCTTAGCCCCAACCCCTGGCCCTCCTCACTGGATGTCTATAGCCTACCTGGCCGCACAACACACACCTCCACATTTTTGTTAAAATTATCAGTTTTGGCACCTCTCATTTGTGGTCCTGTACAGGGATGCTCCACCATTTGCACCACCGTCACAGGAAGGGTATTCATCCTCCAGAACTGCAACAAGGATCAGGGTGGCTTTCAAATGCCTGTTTCTGACCTTGGGTCAAAGAAATAAGGTTGTAGAAGAAACTACCAGGTCAGAACTTATTACAGTTAATGGGCTGATGAATCTGTGGGATTGCTGAACATCTGGATTCAGTAACCACCTAATGGCAAGCAAGTAAAAATGATCTCCAAGGAATAGAAACCTGCAGATCACAACATCAGCATGGCCATTTGAAGAGACTTACCTTGCTTTTTTAATAGCATAGAAGAGAACAGTTTCTGTGCCAGCGTCTGTGCAAAAGAGCATAGAAAGAACGTGCAGGGATCCTACGTGCGAACACAACCGTCACGCTCCGAGCGAATACTTTGGGCCAAGCCGGTGCGCCTTGCAGACAGCCGCAGGAGCTGGGCATGCCAGACAGGCTTGGCTGTTTGCAGCATTTTGTTTGAAGCAATAAGCAGGTGGAAAACACATCTCTGCCAAAGCTGCTGTTCGGCTCCTGAGAGGCCGTTATTGAAATTCAGAAGACAAAACCTGTATTTCAGCCCTGAGATGCAAAATGTTGAAAAGTAAGTGGCCTCCAGTGGCTACGCTCTCAAAACCTCATCTCTGCCATCCTGACTACAGCAAATGCTGGTGGTACGGTATTCCAGAGGCTGGTGCTGTCTAAGAGTTTAACCTCACCCTCCCCTCTCCGTGCTGGAAGCAAAGCACTGAACACTTTGAGAGGCTGATCTGGAAAACCAGAAGGTGCAATCAAACAGAGCTTGGTCCAAGAGGGAAAAGCAATTCCCCCGGGAAAGAGGTATCCAGCTTTGCACTGATTCAAAAGGCCTCTGATCTTGTATATATTAATGTATGGATCCCTCTCCATCCCAGCACTGTAGCATGACTGGTCTGGGCTTCGAGGACATGGAGAAACACTTTATCCAGAAGGCCAAAACCGTCACTTTCAAAGTCACATAATCAAAGGTAACCGTCTATTTTAGGATGAGATGACTCTGAAGTATGTAAATCATGCTGATAACCTACGGGACAGCAGTGGATCAAGGACAAAAAGTCGAAGTAGAAATCAGCTGGAGATGTGATGTGACCACAACTTTTAAGTTGTTTTTTTTTAATTAAAATAAAGGAAGAAGACAATGATAGGAAGAAACAGAGCATCCCCTCCCTCCAGGCCTTACCGAGAAATAGCTAATTAGCACTTCCCACCTGCACTGCAAGAAGTGCACATTCAAACCCTGCTTTTCCTTAGATCCTGACTGCACATCTGTATTAGTAGAGTTCAACCGTTTCCAGGGGCTACCAAACTACCTAAGCGGTCCTCTGCGAGCTCTGGGCCCACGGCCATTGGCACTCTCCAAGAAATTCGCAGGCACAGAGCAGCGGATGGGACCGCCCAGTTTGCGTTCAGCCTCCCTGACACGAGGGCCGTGCAGTCTCCTGGCATACCGACCTCGCAACGACCCGTCGCAATGCTGGAGAGCATTCCAGCACCTTAAATGCACCGACAGAGGCAGAGCCTGTATGTGCCCAGTGGAAAACAAAGCCTCTAACCACCACGCTAGTTCAGATGTTTTCTTTTTGGATCCAGAAATGCCAGTCTGGCTATGAGGAGTGGTTACTTCAAATTATGCATATGAAGGAGAAAAAAAAAAAAAAGTTTTCAAAGAGTTAGCATTTTTGGATGGCAGAACTTTTTCTTCTTTCAAAAACGCCCAGCTTACTCTCCTGTGCTTGTCAGCTGCTCCCAAGTGTGCCCTCCAGACAGCAAGCTAAGATGCAGCTTTCAGAGAGATGTCCTGTTCTCATGGAGCGATTTCAGGAGAGGGTTTTGCAATTCACGCTAAGCTTTGGCGCTGCCTGAGAGCAAGCAGACGTGCAGCGGCTGCTGCAGATGCGGCTGCTGCTCGCCGGGCGAGCCTGGAGCATGATGTTTGCTGAGCACAGCTCTGGGACAAACAAGAAATCTTGTTGACTTGGGTTGGATTGCGTGTGTACACATGAAGATTCATATCAAGAGAAAGGAAAAAACTGCTTTCTCATCCATTGGGTGATGTTATTATTTTTTTCTCCTACTCCCCAAATTAAAAATCCACTGGTTCTAGGTAGTTCAGTTACTTCTCTTTCTAGCATGTCAAGTAGGGAAATACCCATGTCCAAACGACTGCCAGTCATGGAAAAATCAGCTAGTTATCGTTTTTTAATATTTCCCCTGCCTTGTCAATGTGGTGATACATCGCACCACCGAGACAGCGTTTCTGTACTAAACCTTTGTTGTCAGTTGCTTAAAACAGTCACACCAGAAATACCTTTATTAGTTTGACATTTCTCAGATGTTTTCTGCATTTCAGAAGAACTTTATCAGCTCTTCTTGAGTTATGTGATCATAAAAAATATCTACAGCCCTTAATTTTTTTTCACATCCTTTTTGTGATCAAGTAGCTAAAAACCCTCTTTGTTTTGAATAGAGCTGCTTGGAAAACGTTCCCTCCTACCCCTTCTTTCACTGTAGAATTTTGCCTTTTTGTTAAGAGTTATTTGGGTTTTGATGTCAGGGTTTCCTGATGAATATTGAAGAACATAAGAGAATCAGGTGCTTTTTCCAGAAATACCCAGGAAAAACCAAAACCTGATTTTCCATTTCACAAGTTTCAGGTTCAGTAGGGGATTTTTTGGTCTGTCTTGGGTTTGAACTCAAACTCACTTTAGAGGTAAGTATCATGGCAGAGTCTTAAGCTATAAATCATTTCTACATGCCTGTTCCTTCCCCACAAACCGAATCAAAGCCTCTCCCCTTAGACAGCCCATTTGCACGCAGAGATATTTGAAACTAGACCTTTGTATGCGGTACATTGTACAAATGGACTAATAGCCCCCAAATCAAGTAGACTTTCTGCAAGGACGACCATCGTGCTGAAGAGTGCATGTTCTTGTCCCACCAAAGACGGTGCCAAACTACCAAAGACGCCATGTTGTGGCACTTAATTTTGCGGGATGTCAGCCCGGTGCACCCTCTGCCCCAGCCGGGAACAGACCAAGTCTCCTCCTCGCTCCAAAGAGCTCGTTACCAAATCGATGCTGCTAAACTCCCTTGTGCAAACTGCCCGTTGCCAGCAAAGCTTGCCTCGCGCTAAGTCTCAGCCGTGCCCAGGACTCGGGGAGGGTGCCGTGCCCGGGAGCACACCAACAACATCACTGTGAGGACGAGCATGTTTCGGTACCCAAAACCGTTCCCTGGCATGGCGTTATTTACCGATATAGATTTAGCCAAAGAAACCGTGTGGTGCCTATAAATTCCCCTAGTTTCTATGGCTACGAGGATGTTGTAAGTAAGTACATCGTAGAGAAAGAGATTCAATTGCCCTAGTAGAAAACCTACAAGACAATCACCGTGATTCCTGCTGGCTTTAGAATCAATTAATCTCTTGTAGCAGGAGGTCTGCAGGGCAGACCTTAGCAAGCTGCCCGGAGGCATGAGACCGAAGCAAATGGCTCCACGTGCAGCGCCGGCAGATGAGCTGACTCTAGCTCGTAGGTCAGACTCTCCCACAGCAGCGCTGGCTCCACAGGTCTCCTTGGAGAAAGTAATACGTGAGCTGCTCTTGCTGTTGAAATCGAGGAGCTTTGATTCGGCTGCAGCCCCCAGGGAGGAGCAGGGAGGGGACCGCGCCGGGGAGGACGGGGACTGAGCAGGGCAGCTGGCTGGTGGCCACTCCACAGTGAAGCCCTACTTCACCCGCAGCCTGTCGCTAAATGTCAGTCGAGTACCATCACGGTGGACAGGAAAAATGCTTCTCTTTACAAAAGGAAAAAAGAAAAATAAAAAGCAAAGAAAGTGCTCAGGATCCCCTGCCAGGAGTTGCAGAGCAGTCATATGCTGTTTGGAGACTTTTATGATCAAAGAGTCCTTCCCAGCCTCTTTCTTCTGCCATCACAAAGTCAAGCCCTTTTACAAGACTAACAATATGCAGACATTAAAACTGTGATACAAAGGAAACAGCAAGGATTATGCATTTGATTAATCTTTACATTATAAACCTAAAGGGTAGGATATGCTGTTTCTCCCTGCCTGGAAAGCCCTGGCTACTGTGGGCTCTGAAAACTATAGGTTTTTTCCACTCGTTAAATTTCCATTAATGAGAAAGTACAATAGACTTTGCAAACATTGCTGCTTTTTTGTGCTCTCAATCTCCCTGTGTGGTTGCTTTGAAATCCCCTGATCTTGGTAGTGCTACTTAAGGCCTTGTCTGTACCAAATGGAAGACCAAGCTCAGACCAAGAAAGAGACGGACGGGTTTCTGATGACCTTTTATTATCTTTAATACAAATATGCTGGTCATGTAAAACCAGCTTTCTGGCAAACAAGAACTGCATATAAAATAATCCTAGATCCAATTTCTCATTCCAAGACTCCTCAGCACAGAAGTCTCCCTGCATGACAGCTACAGATGATAAATGTACTGACTCAGACGAAGATGAGCTCTACTGAAACAGTCTGGTCTCGTTTAGTCCTCTCCTATTAGGACAAGTTAAATTCAAGCTTAAAACTAAACTGAAGAAAAGACCTTAGCAATCTAAACATGAACCACACCTCTCGAATAACTGATCTCAGTCAGCAGAAATAGGCTCAGCATTTTTGCTGATTTAGCAAGAAAGTCCAGTTTTATTTTCAGGGCTCTTTCAGAGTAGAGTTTGAAAAATGAGGGCCTGTCTACCTTGCCAGCACCCTGGGACAGCTGCGTGGCCAGTTTATGGGAGCAAGCAGAGTTTTATTTCCCCTGTTCTGTCCGAACTCCCATTTGGTCTCCCTCGAGCAATATTCGCAGGCATGGTAATCCCCCCCAAGAAGCAGTTGCATCTCTGGTGCAACACCTGAGCAGTGCAGAATTTCATAGTCAGGATCCCCGTATTTGAGCCCATACAAATACCGAGTATTAATACAACAGTCCGGACTTTTTCAAGCAACCATCCTGAGCCTTCACCAGAAATCCCAGAGATGGCTTTGGAGGAGATCAGATTTGGGCAAGGGTCCACCTCGGGACCTGGCAGCACCGCTGGTGATTTTACCATTAAGCAAGGCTCCACTCCAAGGTTAAGCCAGAACATCTGTCTGTCTCCAAAAAAGACAGGACTGTTCCTACCTCCCCTTCATTCCCTTGCCTTTTTTTATTACTGGGTTATTTTTCTGCCCATTCAGCGAGCTGAGTCAAGGAATACCCAAGGGATAAGATGCTGTAGGAATGGGACCACGTATTTGTGCAACGACAAGATGGTAACTTTTTTCAGCCTAGCTCAGGGAATCTCACATTTTAGTTTTTCTACGCTGGAGCTCATCAAATAATACTTGAGACCCAACCCGTATTTCCCCTATTATGAGCTTAACTGTATTGATCTATATTATTATTATAATATATATCTAAATAATTTGTGGGGGGCTGCAGAACAAAAAATCACAGGATGTCCAATAAAATCTTTGCAAATAATGGTTGCTGCCTTTGTCTCATCTGTCACTGCCTCTCCCATGGTCCATTCATGATTCAATATCTTAAACTTTTTAAGGAGGCAAGAAATAAAGAAGAAAAGGCATCACCAATTCTTCTCCAAATATAAAACCTATACACAACAAAAACTCAGCTGCATTTATTTATATCGATCGGGAAGGTATTTACTTCAAGCACTGAACAAATGTCTCTGCAAACATCAATATTGGTATTAGACTCATAAATGTCATCTATATTTCATAATGCGAGAAGCAATGACTTTTGGGAATGCTCAGGCCCTTCATTCATTCCATCTCCTTATTTATTTTTTTCCTCCCCTCTCTGGAAGGAGGCTGCGGGGCTGAGATATATTTAGTCCCGTACTTCTGAGCTTGCTGCCGCGGCTGCCAGTGAATTTAGATTTCGCCAGTTGGCTCACCCCTGAGCAGAGCCTGTTTCAGGAAACGGATGGTGATTTTAAAGGTTTCGGTGCAGCTACGCTTGGCGTTGGGTACATAGTCCACGGAGGAAACGTAGCAGTCACGATACTGGGTTCTTCCGAACTTTCGGCTTTGGGACAATGTCTGGGTATCTTTGCACCAGCATCCCAAAGCAAGGGGCATACAAGAGCTCACGCGTTATTTCCAGTCTACAAAGGAAACGGAGGCTCTGAAATTTATGCAGCTACATTTGTGGTCAAGAAATTAAACAGGTACTTCAGTAGCTGCACCAGCTCCAACAGCTTCTATCTTTAGACCAGTTTCTCTCCAAGATCCCATTACTTTTTCCCCCATTCCTTCCTAATTGACTAAATCACTGCTTGTCTTACAGCATCAGATCTGAAGAAATACTGACACAGTTGAGGTGAGGCTTGGGCAGAGAGCTGAAGCAGAGGGAACAAACACTGTCATCCTCAAAGCTGTAACGTGTCTATCGGGGGTGCCCCAAGCTTTCCGGGCCCGCCTGGTCGAGACAGACTCTTTGCCACCACTCTTCTTCAGACACTTGAGAAAAGCAGACAGAGTACCAGCCCTTTGTTAGAAATAACTCCCAATCTGTTGTTTTAAAAGCTGGATAAATCTTGTCCTCCTAAATGCTCACCTCTAAAGCTGCCACTGCCTTTGTCCCAGCCTTATTTCCAAGTTAAACTGCCCAAAGCAGCTTGGGGAAATGCTTGGGACCAGAGTGCAAGAGCCCTGCCTCCGCCTGTGCTTCGGTGCCAGGCAGGCATCCGTGATCTAAGGGCTGGAGCTGAAAGGAAGAGCTCCCCTGCACACTTCAGAAGCTGTCAGCCAGAAATGGAGGAGTATATTATACTTCTTTGGGCACAAAACCATCTTCCAGGCCATGAAAGGAAACATATATGTTAATTTAAAAAAAAAGAGAGGGGAGGAGGACGACTCTGGTTATTTCTTGCATTGCCTCAAGAGAGAAATGCCATCTTTCCTCTTCCTTCTCTCTGTCTTTTCTTGGTATTTCCTTGTCCTCCTTTCCTCTGAGTTTCTGAAGAATTAGGAACAGCCATGCAAGTATCAGCCAGGCTGTGACGTGTCCCAGGGGAACAGAGGTGACACGTGGCCATCCAGGCCCGAGTTGGAAAGGCCACATCAGGCGACGAGCAGGGTTAATCCAGTCTGTGTCTATCTATCTCAGAAGATACCTGAGATGACAACCATGGCTGCCCTTCGGCTTCACCCAGGCATTGAGAATTCATGCAACTGCTTGTCCAGGCTCATAAGGGGTCCAGCTTATTAACGATAGTTAAAAAACATGGGCAAGATCCAGTTTCAATCTCTGAGAGGCAAGAGAGGGAGACTAGAGAGGCCTTTCCCCACCAGAAGGTCCTGCAGAGCTCAAGACGCCATGGGATGTGGCTCAAGTCAGCCCATTGCCGTACCACGGGAGAAAGCAAAAGCCTGTCTCTGGGTAGCTGAGATTATCCTCTGGAGCAGTCGTGCTCACCAGCTGCTGAGTGGGCTGGTAAGGTGCGTGTGATGTCTGCAAAGTGCTTTGAAATCCTCAGATGAAAGGAGCAAAGCATTATTTTGACGAGGTGTTTCAACAACTAGCACCAAGCACGCAAATCGGATGGGCCATGCTCTGGCAACACCGCACACATGACCGCATCCAGCGCTGCAGCTCAGTCTGCCTTCTGACTGGTGCCCAAGGGTTTTTGTACAGGGTCTGGGGACTCTGGGATGTCTGAGTCCATGGAAGAGAGAGGAAGGCCGTGGAAAAACATGGGAAGCCACATGCCTCATTTTCCCTACGGTGAAATGAAAATGATACCATCTTCCTTTGTAATCTACTTCGTACTCCAGCCAAGAATTTTTTAAGCCCTATGACTGCCCTCGCCTCCTCTCATCTCTTCAGTCGTCCATATGAGCATATCAGGACACTGAGCTTATTACATATTCCTCATACTCAGAGCTGGAGAATGACAGCTTTCCAAGACTGTATTACAGTCCTTATACTCCTCATACCCTTTAAATTCCTTCTATAAGAAGTGGATTAAATGACCAACAAACAAAACTGAAATCTCAATATTATTTAATAGGATTGTCCCTGGTATCCTGAGAAACGTAAAGCTGGCAGAAAAAATAACATTTAAGAATTTAGGAGAAGGCTTCGTGAGCTGATTCATGTAGTCAGAGATCACCTCTCCAAGTTTCACTGGGAGTTGTGGAGTAGCTGTGGTTTTATTAAAGTTTCAAGACTCAAAGGCATGCGATGAGATTCAGCTTTCAGTTCAGTAACTTCCAGCGCTGCTGATAAAAACCAGCAACTTAAAAATAACACCTCCCCTCCAGCTTCAAATCTCAGAAAATAAGTTAAAAAATGAGAATCTGACAAATTTTCCATTTTAAAAGTCACATGCTTCAAAAGACAACCTCCAGATTTTTCAGAAAGCAACTTCTGAAGTTTTGGAGGCTGCAGTACTTTGCAGGTGGCTCTCAGAGGAGTGATTTCAGGCTCTGTTTACCGGAGCAGAGGCCAGCATAGGGGCAAAGTGCTTCCAGGAATCCAGGCTGCTGCAAGGTGATGCTCCGGGGAAACAGTTGTGTGGTGTAGGCAGAGCTGAATGAGGAGTTCTGGCTGTTTGGACTTGATAATACTGAAGAAAAGGCAATATTATCACATTATTGCTTCCTTCAGCTTGGGCATGCCTTCTCCCACTCCCTGGTGTTTCAACAGCTCTTCTACTCCCTATCGCTGAAGAATGGAGACAGTCAAGCTCCTCAGAAGATCATAAGAAGGACACCTAAGAAGATTTCAGGTCCAGCTCTGGATCTCCAAACAGCAGAAAGCAGGGGAGGTTCCTGGAGGAAACAGCTCCTCCAGCTACGCATGGTAGCTTGGAGAAAGGGCCGTTCTAGTTTCTCAGTGCCATGAGAACGCAAGCCTTCGGCACCTCCCTCGGAAGCATACACTGCAGGAGCCCTCACGAACACCGGCCCTTCATACCTACCCCTGTTGTGGGGTACATGAATTCCCTGGTCAGGGAGGTTTGCCCGTCTGTGGGTTTGCACCTATCCCATGGGTTCTCCTTCTCCTGCTCCCAACATCTCCAGAGCCTGCACCTGAACACAGGCATATGTTCAAGGGCAGTGAGAAGTATCTGCGTGTTGCCGTTATATGAGCAGATATTGGTATAGCAGCTTGAGAGGACAAAGGGACAAACCAAAACTCCTCTCTCTTGAGACAGGAGCATGCTTTGTCTTGAGCAGAGATGAGAAATGCTGAGCACTTAGCTAATAAAATAAAATGGAATGGAAAACCCACAGCCCTGCACATCATTAGGCTGCGATTCAAAACCCAAACACAAATAAAACAATTTCCCTGTTAAGTGAAGCTTGCAGAATGAGAGTCCTGGACAGGTTTGCGCATGCTGTGGCTTCAGATGAAAAAGAGAAGAAAAAAAAAACACCTGTCCTTCTAAATGAGTGAAGTAATTTTCCTTTGTAATTTCTGTAATTTACATCGCAACAGAACGCGCAGCGAGGTTGGCACAGACTGCAGTACAAAGAGCGAGGCTGGTTGCATCAGGGCATCTCATGGCCCAAAGGATGATTTTTAGCCTGCAAACCTCCCCAAGAGCCTGATGGCGTCAGACTGTGTCCCCTGTGCGGAGGGGACGGCAGGGAGACGGCCCAGCGGACGCGCGAGGAGATGCCCCCGGCCAGCGGCTGCGTTGCCCTGCAGCCAAGAGGCTGGGCTGGGCGAGACGGAGCTGGGACGGCAGCGCATCTCCAGCAAACCCTGCTGGCATCGGGGGCTGGGGAAGGGTCTGCCCCACCACCCCAGCCTTCAGGATTAATTAATCAGAGGAACTACAGACACACAAGGTTTTGGTGTAAAGAGCCCACTCCAGCAACCACAGTATTTGGCCCTGTTTTATTAAGAATAACGACAACAATTATAACCTAATGATTACTCCTATAATTATGAATAACTGCAAATGTCCAACTTTTTATCTAAATAAAATAACAATAATATTAACATCTGATTGTTATAGCTAATGACAAATATATGTGCAATGCAGTAACAAGCAGTTAACACAATCTGTAGGTTATTAATGGCTCTTGTTTTCATTGATGTTATTATCACGTGAAGAACATTTCGGGAATGTTCATTTTTCAGAATGACCCGGGACCTCTTTTAGGGAATTTTGTTTGTTTTAAGCTGAAAACAAATTACAATTTCCACTCTCAGTACTGAGTTCTGGCTTTCTGAGATGGGCAAAACTTTTAGGGTTTTTCAAGCTCTGACTTTGCACAGAGGCAGGGTCTCGGCAGCTTTTGAGTGTAACTGCGGCAGCTCTGCACGATGCAGGAGAAACCTCAATAGCTTGGCCTCTTGGTCTGCTGAAAAATCCATTTGTTCTGACTGGAAAGCAAAATATGGCAATCAATGTGATTTGGTGAAACTGGTCAGGTTTAACAAAACCGTTTTTATTAAAATAAAATCCTCCCTGACTGATTGTAGCAGCGAGGGAGGCTGGAAAATGCCAGCTGTGAGAGAAGCATGGCGGTGACACACGGCTGGAGGAGGGCAGGGGAAGGGGCACGGCTGGGGCACGCTTTTCTCTGGCATTACCCGAAGGGGGTGGCCTGAACCAGCTGCTCCGTTAGCTCTGAGCCGGAGCAGCCCTCGGGCCTCTGCACGGGAACGCTCAGGTCCCGGCAGCCGCCGGGTGTGAGGATGAGGCTGGGCTCTGCTTCGTCCATGCTTCAGCCAGCGCTGCCAGGGAGGCTCCGACCCCGGCTGCTCGGCGGCAGCGCTGCCCGCTGAGCCCTCAAGGGACTGAACGAAGACAGCACCCAAAATTTGTCACAGGGCTACGCTCGCGGCCCGGTGACCCTTTCCAGACGAAGCACCTGCAACCCCATTCCCATTCAAGGAAAGGGGCTGCTCTCCTTTCGCTACCCGGCCACGTCCTTTTACTGAAAGATCTGTGAATGTGATTGTCATTGGAGAAAAAAGGATGTGGCATCTGCTCCAAACAATTAATCCACCTTGTTTCTGATCATTTAACTTGTTCTTTCTCCCCCACTGGGAAAAAAAAGAGCTGATTATGCACAGTCTATCTGTGCAAACATAAGACATCAACTGGAGTACATCAACTAGGCACGAAGGAAAAACAAATTCCTGGGCACTGGAAGGCTTTCAGTCAATGTAACAGAGGAGACGGAGGAGGAAGCTGCTAGATAAATTGTCAACAGCAAGTAGCTGGTGTGACTCTGCTCCTCTTTGCAGTATATATTCTTCTCCATTTCCATCCACACTTGCAGCTTAAAAATAGCAGAGTCTCTGTCCCTGGCAAAGAGGTGTCACCCTCGGGTGCTAGATTCACTGAGATAACGCAGGCTCTTCCTGTGGAAAAAGTGTTCTCGGTGTGTTTGGAAATTACGAGCTCTCCCAAGGAGTCTAGCTGAACGAGAGGATCCTCTGGAGAGGCTCAGAACCCGCTGCCGGGCCCCCGAGGCCCCTCGGGAACCTGACTCCTCCATCCTTGCTCGGCTCCACGGCTCTGCTCTCTGCTGTCCTGCCTGCTCTCCCAGAGGTCGGATGACAGGGACCTAAATCTGCCCATGGCAGGGAAGATCCACCTGCAGATTCAGTGTTTGAGCCCTTGCTCTGCGGAAATGCCACTGGCTCACTGAGGCACCTCTGGCTGTTTGCAAGGGTCCCTCCTCGTCGCTGGCGTCAGCGTTCCTGTCCTGGGGGCCTGCGCGCTCCTCTCCGTCACCGTCCCGCGCAGCACTGCCCTGCGAAAGGGCCTGGGCTGGTTTGGCCCTGAAGGCACCTCTCTGGCAGCATCAGGGGCTGGGACGGCAGTTCTGCCAGCCAGGACGGCAGCAGGCTGGGAGGCAGAGAGCTCCTGCCAGATGCAATCGCGTTGTAATGAAAAATGAAGCATGAAGCTAGCTGGGAGGGATGCTGGCTTCTGGCACTCCCGTCCAGTGCCAGATCTGCCGGCAGAGGATGAGGCAGGCATAAAAGCACCTGAAGGTGCCACACAATGAGCAGCTCGGCACCCAGGCTGAGGGAGAGCTTGGCTGGCTGTAAGAAGAAAATTAGACAGGGAGAATGAAAAAGAGACATCAGGTTTTGCTGCAGGTTAATTAACCTGGGAGGTCATCAGTACCTTGGCTGAGCTGTCTTCAACAGCTCATTAAGAGGGTTTTGACAAATTGATTCCTTCTTTGTCCTCTCTTTCTTCTCCGAATGGGAGAAACAGGCTCCTGTCCAGAGTATGAGATGTGCCCCAGAGGTCTGGCCGGCCCCTGGCCCTGCCCCGTGCTGCCCAAAAGGGCCCTGAAGATCAGGGGGAGCCGTGCACGGCAAGCATGTCTCGGCGGCAGCAACGGGAGGAAAGCACTCCACTTAGGTGAAAGTAAATGGGCTCTGCATTAACAGCTCCAGTCCTGGATGAAGAGCTGAGGGAGGGACCCTGTCAGCCAAGCGCACATCGACTGCCCCCTGTCTCTCCCAGCCTCTTCTTGCTCCAGCTCTGAAGCTGGCTGCAATAGGGGGAACCGGGCGCTACCATCGCCCTGAGCTTGGCTCATCGCTCTCCTCACCGCAGGGTTTTACTGTGCCCTCTCTTTGCTTTCTATCGACTACTGAAGTTCAAGTTGATACCACGGTCTTCCTCATCAGAAGGGATCCTGACTTTGGCATTCCCTGTTCATGTTTGCTGGTGCAGCCCTACTCAGATGGCTTCCCAGGCACAATGCCAGTTTGCTTATTTTATGTACCATTTGATGAGCAGCTATGAGGTTTTTTTTCCTTTAATCTCTGTAATTAAAGCCCCCAGCTGCCACAGCTATAGAAGCGATACAAGTAACAGCAATCTAATAATACTCCATAATTCGTGGCCCGCCACCTTCTTCCTCTCTCCCTGCCTCTCTGTCGATGCTCTCAGGTGCGACACTCCATCTGGGCGGTGGGACTTGAGAGGGAAACAGCAGACCTTTTCCTGGTCTAGCCCAATTCCAGGAAAGTCACTGATACGGTGGAGACACCCGCTGAGCCCAGAGAGAGAAGATCTAAAGGCAGAGTCATTTCATTTCTGTGTCTGATGAGTTCATTTGTGCCAGGATGTATCACATCTCCAACAGTAAAAACCCCTTCTTTCCCAAACCTCATCAACAGCCACAGATCAAGCAATACGAATACGGTAAAGAAAATTGATGAAGAACCAGAGCTGAAATTATACTGACACAGGAGACAGCAATTTAATGAAATTGGTTCATACGGCTTCGGAGCCCTTCAAATTCTGCTGGTCCAAATGAGATCACTCACTCTTCTGTCCTTTTACTTTACTTCTTCTTAATGAACTCAGTGTTAATCAATGGAATGATGTGAGTGGAGTATTACTTCTCCATGGTTCAAGTAATACGGCATGTTCACTCTGTTCAGAAGATATCTGATGGCCAGGTCTCTGGCTCAGAAAATATGAAGAAACCCAAGCTCTTCACAGGAACGCAGTGGGGCCAAAGGCACACAATAATTTAACTGCAATTTTATGGTGAAGCAGTTCCGTAGTTTTCTGTCAGCACGGAGGAATACGACATTCATCTTCCAGGCAGAGGAACGCCAAGCAGAGATTGAACCCATGTCTCCCATGGCCCAGATAATGTGGGAATGGAGAGGGCCACAGGGAACAGGAGCGTGTGATGCTACGGCACGGTCCGGAGGGACAGCAAGGACAACATGGCTCGGAGGTGTCAGCACTGCCCTGCAACAGGCACCGCTGCCCTGCCCAGGCTGCCTGCTTCGGGCCGGGCCCAGGACAGGCGGCTCTGCAGAGCCATACGACGTGGCTCTTGCTGCAGGGCTGCAGCCGGACAGAATCCTGTTTCTTTCCCCCAACTTAAGGTCATCACCTTCCTGCCTTAACGCAGGCCACAGTTCCCTTTCCTGCTGCTGTGAGATCTGGCATTTACCTCCCGTCTCTCTCAGAAGGAAGAAAGGATCAGAAAATCTCCCCGGCTGGAGCAGGAGTCCCGCAGGGGCTGGGATATGCAACGGCCAGCAGCAGAGGACAATCTGGGAGCTTTCCTTGTGTACTGTCATATACTTCACTTCTTTCAAAAGTTTAAAGGGTTATTTCTCCTCTAATCCTCTGGGTGAAGAGCTGAATACGGACCTGGGAATGCTGCTAAGGATCCAGCTGTTCCAGGTGTTCCCACACAAGCAGCTCACGAGTGGCTTCTGCCCCTCAGAGGCATTTCACACAGCCTGGATGGCTTTCTGCTCAGCCTCCGCCTCTCTGTGCGCAGAAAGTCTGCCCTGGACTGCGGTCTCGGAGGTCTGGCCAGCTGGAGGAGTTCAAACATCTTTTTTAAAATGTCCTGCTGACACGGCCTGGGAGACAGGCACAGCATCACCCTCAGCTGAGCTGCTCCTGCTACTGCCGTTAAACCACGGAGAGGACAAGGATGAACGTAGGTGTGTGTGAGAGAGAAATATGTCTGGAGATAAGGCTTTAATAGGGTTTTATAGCACTACTAAAATGCCCGAACATTGCCTATATTATAATCCTTCTTTCGCTACTCAAAATAAGATTTCTGTAGAACTGAATTATAGGGGTTACATTTTACTAAAGCAGGTCTTTATATCACAGAGAGAAATGGGTCCCAGGGTAAATCTATCGAGGAGGAGAGCTCCTCTCCCAGGAAAGCACTTTCTGAGCAGGGGGTGATCCTCCGCCTTAGTTTAGACTGTCCGCGGGAGCCCAGGAGCGCCCATCACCGCCAAGGAGCCCGAAGGCATCAGCCGTTTTTGGTGACAAATACAGCCAAACCAAGTCATCTTCATTTTCAGATGCACCCTTTCTGTTTTCTATTTTACATATTTTTAAGAAAAGCACACATTTTCAGCAAAGGAGAAAGTTCTTTTGGTAAACACCTAATTGAACACCCTCCCCCATTAGCCTTGAATCAGCCTTAAAACTCTTAAACATCCTGAATATTTCTTCCTCCCGACCAGCTCCAAATCTTTCTGCTAATGTCTACTTTGGTCTGAAACCACCAACACCTAGAGAAGTTCTTTCTCTTGTGCCATTTATCGTCTCTGCTTATTGCTTCTGCTTTCTTTCCATTTTTTTATCCCACACGTGGCTCTGCAGACACAGGGGGACATGCTAGGGAATGCGCCACAAGGGAGACAAGCGTTTCTGTTTCATCCCGGAGCAGCTCAGCGAGCAGAAGGTGGGTGGTCGTATCGGCTGCTGGAAGGACCTTCAGTGGCTGTCCTTCCTGGAGAGAGGCATCATTGCAATGATCGCTAGGTTTGACATAAATACGCGATGTCACACGTGTGACTGGCTGGGGTCCTACAGCTTTACTCACAGAACTGATCTGATTTCAAGCTCAGGGTTTCCTTTGGGGGAGGAAAATGAAAAAAAAAAGGGAATGTTTCTGGTTTTTAGCAACAACAACCACCAAATAAATGAACAAATAAGTAAATCACAGAGTTTTCATTCCATTCTCCAAAAAAAATCCAGAACGTTGGAATTTTCTGCTTCAAACCTCTTAAAGTATTTCTTGACTCTCTGCTGGCTGAAACTTCTCCTTCCTTTTCAGCACAATAATTTTGCATTTCTAAATCCGATCAGCCACATCCTGCTCTCTCTGGTAGTGCTTTTTATTTAAGTAACATAATTTAAAACCAATTTAATTGAATGTGTAATGAGCAAAATAATTGTGCCAAACTATGCATGCTAGTGATAAGCTACACATGCGTCATATGACATTTCCAAATATTTCTTGAGTTCTTTAAAAGCACCATCAGCCACCAGCATGGAAACAGGCCTGTTTGCTTTATTCAGCCCGGACCTGTCAAGACAAAGCTAACGAGTTTGGAGGACGAAATCTGCGGGCACGTTAAGCACCTGGCCGCAATAACCACGCAGCCACGGACAGAGGCAGGTCTGTCCTGGGCTGCCACCCACTGCGGAAAGCCTGCACGCTGCGGGCGAGCGGCCCTGCCACGCGCGTGGCCCTGGCGTGGACGGGGACGCGATGCAGTCACAGGGCAGGTCGGTGGCTTCAGTGTCAGCGCCCAGAGGGGAGCTGAGAAAAGCATCAGACAACACAACCGTGGCTGCCGGCATGGAAAAAGCTTCCCTGGCCTCTGGCCCCCTCCGTAGCCGAACAGATGAAGGCACCTCCTCTCTTCTCCTCAGCCTTAACATACGTGATCTGCTGTCCATTGCCAACCGCAAATTTGGCTTCCTCCACTCTTATTTCTCCACTGGTTTCCCTTTCTCTCCACTCCAGTCATCCTTCCTGACCTACTCCTTCCACCCCAAACTCCAGACCTCCTACAGGCACCTGCACCTGCCCGAACCACGGAGAAGGAATACCAGCAGTAATTTAGCCTCCACACAGGGCACAGAAACTCTCCAAAAGAGCCAGGATACGTGCGAAGAGCATCCAAGAAAGCCGGGGCTCTCCCTCAGTGGATCAAGGCTTCCAATTAGTTTTCAATAAAGGTTTCTATGAGCTGCAAAGATCTTTACATGCAAGAACATCTTTACAACACCAAACACCAGTTAAATGCTGGGAAGAAAAAAAAAACCTCACCCATACAGAGCCTTCTACAACTCGGTGCTGTCTTTATGCCTATAATCCTTACATATATACGTATATCTTAATTTACTGCCACTAAAAGCCTTTTAGGAAAAAGAAAAGTCATTCCAGTCTCTTTGTCTATTTTTGATAAGTGCGTGAGTATATACATTAGCAAAATTACAAAAAAAAAAAAAAGGAACGTTTTAAAATTATTTTAATTAAAATGTGATTGTACAATTGTTTAAAGAGATAAAAATAATTCTCATTCATTTTAATTAGTCTTCATTTTTGTGCGCCTGGAGCATTTTCTCCTATGCTGGGGCCCTTGAACACTGCTCCAGCTCCTCCTGCCTCTCCCGTCTCCACAGCTCCTTCTCACCGCCCTTCACGGGAGGCAAGAACGGGAATTTGGGGCATGGCCAATACAGGCAGCACAAAAAGAGAGGAGAATTTCTCTGCCATTGGGAATAAAACTGCTCAGTCTATTTGCCACACTTGTCACTGCAGAAAGGTGGTTGCAGGTGTGTGTGCTGCGACAAAGAAAAGAAGAAAATGGGAGATCCACATCTGGACACGAAGGATTGTGTTGTTGCTGCGAGGGAGCAAAGGAGCTGAGCAAATCCAAAGGATTTGTAGGACGGCACTTTGGGTTTTCACAAAACAGTTTTATTTGGAAAACAATGCTTTAGAGAAACTGCACCTTTACGCACAGCCTCGCTGAGGCAGGGCTCAGGATCTCTTTCTTCACTGGGAATGGGATGTCTGGCAAGGAGAAGGGCCGTAGCCTCAGGGTGGAGGTGGGCATCAGAGGGGAGCAAACTGTGCAGCTCTCGTGGGGCTGCGACCCCCACCGTGACAGGCTGAAGGCTCCAGTCTGCCTGGATCTGAGGGCGGGGGCGGACCCGCCGGAGCAGCCTGCCCCGTACCAGTCAAGGTCCAAGCACGCTGCGCTCAAAGGCTTTGACCCACTATTTCCAAGGCAAAATCCACCGTTACAAACCACAATCTTTGATTAAAGACACAGAAGAACAGAAACATGCACAAGCATGAAAAAGCAGTGCATTAAGGCTTGATTATGAACAGTAACCCTTAATGCCTCTCCCTTTCACGACAGTTTTTAAGATAAGAAAGCATTCAGGTTTGTCAGTCTGTTCGCTGAGATGGGCAATTACTGCTCTTTTCACTGGACAAAACTAGAGAGCTGAGATAGCTGTCGGCTCTGCTGCCTCTTGTTATTACAGTCTGATCCTGCTTCACAGCAAACACATCAGGGAGAAGAAAGAGTTTGCCAAACTGGACAACGCAGCCAGGCAACAGGACGAGAGTAACTGGGAACATCTCAATACTGTGTGCCACGCTGCCGCAAGGAACTGGTGCAGGTACTGGGAGGGAGGGTGCACGGGCCAGTACAGAGCAGCCTGTCACTAGGACTGTTAGGATATCTATGATGTTGGATTATTTTCTTCGTGGCACAGCACTGTTCAAGGAGTGGACAAAAATGCAGCTCTCTGCGGTCGCCCAGGAGAGGTGCCCCACAGTCTGGAATTCGCCATCCTTCTGTCACCACCTTTCACACCTCCTCAGAGGGCTTTGTTCGGCTTTGTGCGCAGAGCTAACGGCACCGGGATCTGCACCCACCTCAGGCGATTTAGCAAGTTGGCAAGCGCGCAATGGAGTATCCACACGATGGGTCCACTTCACTGACGAGCGCAGTGCCAGGAGGATATTGCTTTTGCTGGGATGGAAACTGGAGAGTAGGTGCACTGAGAATGGTAGAGAAAGCGATGCCCACACAGCACAACCCTCCCACGGGTGCAATCTGGGGAGCCTAGGCTGGGACTTCGGTCTAAAAAATCCTCTAACTGTTTCTAACTAGGAGTTAAATACTTGCTTTCAGGCAGTGAGGACTGTACCGGTGGAGGGTCTTAGGTCTAAATACTCCCACTATAAACAAGGCCTCCCAGACTGCAAGGTGCCAGTGCCACAAAAGCTACTGCAACCCAGGCGCCTTGTTCGGGGCCCCCGTGCCTGCGCAGTGCCTCCCTGGGCGGGGGGGCTCCCTGAGGCACCCAGGGCTGCAGGCAGACGGCCGGCAGCAGCGGCCACGGCACCACTGCAGCGGGAGAGATGAGCCAAGACCATCTTTCCTGACAAATCACTCTAATGTCTAACTCCAATTGGACATAGAGATAATAATGCCGCCCCATTCCTGGTTACGACAGTTGATTTTGCAGCTCATATCCCCCTTTCCCAGCGGGCATGTTAGAAGCGTTGTAGGAGACAATGAAGCAATGTTTTTTTCTCCAGGTGCTGTCCTCCTGTGGCATTCCCATTTCTTTCCTGTTCAGAGCACCGCTCCCCACGACCGACATAAAACACGGATGGGCTTTGCGAATATCGGTGAAACGGCAGTACTGCTGACTCCCCTCCCACTCCAATTTAATTTCTCAAATCATTCTCCCCATTGCAAATATTTTCTGGTTTGTAACAGCTGAGGTTTGAAAACAATGCTATGTGCACAGATATAACATCTTTCTCTTGTTTGCTTTTCTTCCACTGGAGAAAATAGAACTGATTCATTTATTCATTGCATATAAATTAACCAACTGTTTGACTCTTCTTTTTTTAATTATTGTGTCGCAAAACAACCCACAGTTTGATTTTTACAAGTTTACTCATTACTCATACTTGTTAACCAGGATAAGTGAACACTAAGGTGTTATTCGTTGATTTACTAATCATTAATCTTCACTACAATCTCTCATCCCTTTCTCGTGGCGTTATTTCTGCTTCTCAATTTGATGTCTCAAACTTTTCTTTAACAGGAGAAGGACAGATCATTAGTGGTAAATAATAAACAATTAAAGATAATTGCCCTTGTTTTCAAAAGTAACACTGTTCTTTAGCCAGAGTCTTTACATTGCTTTTCCTTACATGAAGAGCAGCCACTCCCTTGATACAGAGACCTCCTGGGTTTTATTCTCCGCTCAGGGTGGTGGGGTGACGCTGCCACGTTAGTCGAGAGGACTGCCTGGCCCCCCTGTCCCATCGGTAGCTATCCCGCTCACCTCACACCAACGTCTTCCACCAGATTCCCCCCATTCTCCTTTCCTTCAAAAGCTGCAAGCCCGTGCTCGCCGTAAGTCACTCCCTATGGTGATCCCAGCAAAGCAATTCACCCTGCGGCCCTGCCCGCCCGCGGTGGCTTGGGCAGGGGACCAGCGCGGCAGAGGTGGCTCCGGCACACGGGGACGCAGCCCTGCTCCGCCGGACGGGGACTCCGCTGATCCACCGCAGCGGGGAACGGCTGGGAAACACGAATTGCCTTTTGCAAAGTATTGTGAGGATTTACACTTTCATTTTCACTCCCCACTGATGTGAAAACAGGTTCCTTCAAAAATTCGATCAAAAAGCTCCAAAGAAAGAAGCTGTTCACCTGCCTGAGGAGAGCCCAGCGGTCAGATCGTTTCACCAGGACACAGAAGAGTCTGGATTCAGGTTCACACCCTGCCTCTATGGCAGCACGTCTTTAAACAAACACCCCGGCAGCTGCTCACGCTGTCTCCTGACCGTTGCAAAGTAAGCCCATAGCTATCTACCCACAAGTTCAATCCAAATCCCAAAAGCTTCACTGAAAGAGACTTATTTCTATTTTATAAAAAATGGTCTCACTCATCAAAGCACCATTATTGCCGTTTAGAAAAAAAGGGTTGGCTGAAAAGTTGCCAGCTAGCTCTAAGAGAGATTGCTTAGAAAGTCTCCGCCGGGATGCTCTGGCAGGGAACGCGTGTTCTTGGGGATGCTCATTAAACCGCAACAGTCACTGACTCACCCAAGGAGCGGGGAAGAGTTTGCCTGGACCGCGACGGAGCAGAGGGGTGATCAGCCAGGAGCTCTCACGGGAGAGCAGGGCACATCACCGGGGTCAGGTGTGAAAATAGTCTCAGCCTTTAAACCAAGCGGGCTGGAACGGCAGCCATCCCTACGGTGGAAAACCAGCGTAGCACTGGGAAACCAGCACTGACTGTAACTGTTGGCCCTGGGTTGTGTAGCACAGTGTGCCCTCCTGGGTAACTGCTCCAGCAGGAGCAAGAGATGGATTTCTGGCAGCAAATGAGGAGGAAAAGTGTCTCTTGTGTTCCTCCATAGCCCTTGTGCATCCAAGGTGAGTGGGGCACCTCTTACGGGTTGCAGAGGCAGCAGCGAGTCAGTGGGAGCGCTTCACCGATCAGACAGCACAGGATTTTGGGGTACTTGCAACATGGTTGGTTAGATAAGCCAAAATCAGAGATTCCTCCCACCTCCCATCATGGACCCCATCACAACCCTTTTCTACCCACGCTTCGCCAGTCAGGGATCAGCACAAGTCTCTCGCAGGAGGTAACACAGTGAGTTCGTCATTGAACAAGGAAAATAACCCTCGAGTTCTGTATCACTGCTCAGAGCTGCTCCCCCGAACCCTGCCTCATACAGGGCTGTTGGCAACCGCTTGTTTTTCCTTTCTCATTCAGAAGTTGCTAATACCCACGCAGGAGTGTAGAAGCGCTATTTCACCGAGAAACCTCATGTGTTTTATGAGATGACAGTTCTCTCTTCCTCAGCAGCGAGGAGCATTCAGAAACACCCCAGGGTTGTAATTTCCTAGATGACCCCGCATTTAAGTGTCTCCATTGCTCACTGTCCTCACGCACAATTATCGCCACCCATCTGCAGTCACCAGAGGCACTTCTGGCTATAGGTTTTCATCACTGTATTGAAATCAGAGAGAGATCAGCACTGCTGTCACCCTCTGCGCAGAAGTGATGAGAAGGGAGAGACATCTCCGGGTGCCTCCCCACCACGCTGGGGTTGTGAGTAGGCCTAGCCAGACCATCACATTAACCTTCCTAAAAACTGAAATGCTTTACTGTGGCATATTCAGGAAAATAAGTGACTCACTGACGGCTATTACATAGATTATTCCAGAGTGTTTTGAAGTTCCCATTTCTATGGGAACAATGGCTGCAACCAGCCTCACCTCCCACAGCAGCCAGGAAACCCTGGAAGCCTCCCAGGAGCGAGGCATTAAGCACAAGGCAAGGGAAAGGCCCATCGGTACCTTTTGTGTTGCGGCATGCGGCTGTTGGTAGGAAGGAGAGCCAGTTCTGTCTTCTATCGGTGGGGCAGGGATCGGTGCTGAATCTGCACAGGACGAGGTTTTCATGAGTGAGGGTTTTGCTGTCTGATTCCCACCGAGACAGGGACTTTAATGGGAGTCAGGAGCTGGCTAGTGAAATTGTAGCCAGGTCTAGGAGCCTTTGTATAACAAGAGCTCGCTTGCCACGCTTGGGCTGGTGAGTCCCACCTGCAGCCCCACAGACCATCAACCACGAAGGAGACCTTGCCGTCGGGGTACAGCGTGGACGTTTCCATTGCACACGCAGGCGACATGAAAGCTTGCGGTGCTGCCCCTGTGCCTCCGTGGGGCTGGGAGGAGGTGATAAGTAGGATAAACAGAGCACCCCATTCCAGAGATTCAGCGAGGAGGAATTCAACAGATTATAACGCATCCAAGTATTGCAGAGCGACCCAGAAAAAGCCTTGCAACAGCACATTTTCTGATTACATTAATGAGAGCGTGTGAAACAAGAACTAGTCTCACGTCATGAAGCTAATGTTTGTTTTCACTGCATTTGCTACCGAAGGTGACGTCTGAAAGACACGAAGGTCTCGTGTCCCATCACGCTCCCTTCCCCTCATCTGCCGGGGAGACAGAGTTAGCTCATGTCTCTCCCGGCCGCGTGAGCCGTGTCACTCCTCCCAGAGCAGACCCAGACGCTGCCTCACAGCACTGGAGGGGCTCGTGCTGCTCGTTTGCACCGATTCATCATCTCCGTTTCTTCGCCAGGCAGCCCACAGCCGCTGGACCAGAGCAGGGGGAAATGCAAGCTGGTGGATGGAGCCAGACCACAGAGACCCCCATAGGGCAGGAAAAGGGAATATGGTTTGCTCTGAACTCAGATCAGCTCAGGGCAAGATGGGTGGGATGAAAATGAATGGCTCGGGGGAAGACAGAAGGCAGAACTAAGTAATTTCTTTTTTATTTTTGTTTCACTGCATCCCTTGGTGAATACTGCCTTTGCCCCCCACCTGAGAAAGGCAGCCGCCGTGGGCCTGAGGAGTCTGGATCAGCACTGGCGAGAAATTTCAGTTGAAGAAGAAAAGAAAAGCAAGCAGAAAGGGAAATTCATTCTGCTGTTTCAGTTAATGAAACTCTCCAGGGTTTGTTTTCAAAGGACCCAACATGAAGCTCAAACATCCAAACAGAATATAACGCCTCTGTTCAAGGGACATTTTAATTCTGTGCCTACCGTAATGCTACCCGTAATTAATGGGTAAAGGGAACAAGGTAGGAAAGAAACCTGCCTTTATTAGAGTGTCATGTGAAAAAGGAACTGAAGAGTCTTCATCTCAGTTATCTGGCTTGTCCCATTAGATTTCTAGGGATGGGGCAGGACAACTGGTTAGAACTGGTGGAAGGTACAGGGGGACTTGGCTACAGGCGCGGCTGGCCTCTGCCGCCTGCACACACGCACACGAACGCGTTAAACAGAGCGCTGTGGATTACTTGCTCAAGCAATGAGAGAAGAGCAGAACAACGAGGAGGGCAGAAGGACAGAGTTGTAACAGTTCGCCTCTTTTCCTCTGCTCCCATAGTGTCTGCGATGAATTCCTGCGAAAACCATTTCCCAGGGAAATTGTCTATCTTGTCCAAAGCTTTTCAAAAGGGAAAAATATTCAAAGGCAGATTTCCAGCCAGTTTTATTACTGGATAATGAGACTGCCTCAATACGAGGATGTGAGGGCAGGATTTCTTGGGAGGCTGTGTATCAGGAAGCCCTTTCCTTTCCTGCTTGGGTCGAAGGAAACCTGTGTATCAGGGAAGGAGCAGCTCTTCGCCTCCCCAGTCCCCCGTGCAGGCTGCGTACGTGTACGCTGCACGCACCCAGGGTGGCTCTGCCTCGCTGGAAAACTCCAGCTTGCCATCAACTGGAAAAATCGATAATGACAGAGAGAAAGGGGAGGAGGAGATGGGGCAGAGGATTTCTGCAAATACAATTAAATCACTGTGGGGCTGGGAAAATCTTTCCCAGTCTGTGCAGACTGCAGGGCTCTAGCAGATAAAAAGCCAGCCCTGGTGTTTTATATGTGTGTACTGAATTCAGTCTGGAAGGTGTAGCATACAGGTAGTGTGCACCACTGCTCAGCTCATCGTTTAGAAAAAGGGGTAAACTGAGGCACAGAGTGCGTGCCAGGCGTACCCTGACTTACAGGGAGCCACAGCCGGTCCCTCACTGCGAACTCCACAGGGACTATGGGAATACGATCAGGTGCTCCCAGCCCCACGCCAGCCTTAAGCACGGTTATGACACCCGGGGGGCTTAGCCCCATCCGCGCCCGGCCACGGCCGGCGGGGAGGCGTACCTCACGATTTGCCAGGGCCCCCACATCGCCTCGGGCTCACGGGCGCGCACTGCTGACATCTCCTTTCAAAAGTTTCTTAGCAGGGAAGTAACACAGAAATGCCAATCACCTCCCCTGTTGGAACACACATTGAAATGTTTTTCCAATCTGTCAAATTATTCAGTGCTTGTTAATTATACATATCAGAATCTGCTCTCCATCACACGCGCAGGCCACTGAGCTGAGAAGACCAGCCCTGCCAGGGTCTGGACTAATGAAGCCTTAAAAATCCTGTCTGCCTACATCTTTTGTTGGAAAATAATTCACCTTCATATTTTGACTAATTACAGGAGTTCAGAATGGCTGGGCTGGCTCAGATCCAGGGCCTGCCTGCGAAGGAAATCCTCTCTCCAGCTCCAGCCAGTAACCGAGCCTTCGGAGAAGGGACTCAACCCTGCTTGACATCAAGTCACCTTGGGGTGAGATGCTCAGAAGGGAGAACATCTTTGGGGTTGATGCTGTGTCCCTGATACCAGGCAGACGGGGCATCTTCAAGGCCCAGGATCCAAACACAAATAAATTAATCACATAAAACTTCAGGGAATGGGCTCAACCTCACCTAATTTCCAGGCTCTGCACATTCAGTGCCTACCTGGGAATGGGCTTGACCATGGCTTAGAAGCTCTCCTTTCTCTCCGCAGTGACTGTCGAGGGGTCCCAGCCACGCTGCTGAGAGGGAGCCGCAGCCTGCGCACCCATGGCTGGGAGACGGCACTCAGCTTCCAAGGGGGGAACTGAAATCAGGACAAGGTTCTGTAAAATTTATGAGTCCAAGGCATCAGCTGGTAACTTCACTGATGCAAGCAGCACTTCATGTGTAAAATATTAGCATGTAGGTAGCCAGAGTCTCTTAGCAGGGAAATGTACTTGTTTCTTCAACTGCCTTCTCAACTCTTGCTAAGATTTATGATCTGACAGAAAATACACTCGCACACTAGCAATTTTCAACTAAAAAAAGTGAAAATAAAGAACAGGCAGCTTGTAAATAAACATCTACCTTAAATTTAAAAATTACTTAAATAGAGAAAATCATGACTCAAAGCAAAATCATTATTTTTTCCTAGCTCAGTACTGGCCTATTCAGCTTCACAGTCTATATACTTTTGTATAGGAGCATGCCAGTCACCAAGGAGAAACAACACCATATCGACTGAGGAGATCAATCAGGCTGCGAGAACAGCGGAGAGATGAACAGGGAGAACTGGAAGCCTCGGGAAAGAAGCTGTGAGCAAATCTACAGCCTGAAATACATTCCCACCAGTCACACTTGAACGTAACAGAAGCTTGCGAGCACGTCAGTGAAAAGAAGTCATTTGCCACGATCAGAGAAAGTGGCAGAAAGGACTCAGTAAGTGCTTTGCTTCAGAGAGCTCACCTCTCTATTACAGAGAGAAAACAATTTATAGCATCGCTCTCTATCCTCAGCCTCCTCTTTCAGCAGGGAGAGGCAGCCGGGCTGGCCAGAGCAAAGCCGACTCCTGTTCTCCTGCGTGCGAGACCCTCGTACGCGACTGAGCACCGATCCACGCAGTCCTGCTTGGAGCTGTCTCTGTATCCGACGTCCCCAACTACCTCGCACTGCCGCAAAGCCTCCCCAAGAGCTAAAGGCAAATTCAAACCCCCATCCCAAGGCAGGGCTTCTGCTGCAGCACGGAGATGTAAGGTTGTGAGCAGCTGTTGGGTCTTACCGAGCTACCACCTCCAGCTGAACTGCTGAGCGCTCGGACTCATGTGAACGGCTTCACCGTGAAGGCAAGCGAAACCTTCAGCCAGCCTGAAGGGCTGCAAGCCGATGGCTTCCACTGGGCAAGCACGCTGCTGTGAATCCTAGTCCAGGAATCTGATTCTTCTACAGCTGAGTCTTTTGAGATTTAGGTATCAAACTCAGCCATCAGCATTTTCATTGGTTAAATCACGCAGAAGGCTGAGCTGGGCATCGGGGAAATGAGCACCAGTCTCTCAAACCCCACTCTCGCTGCTGCCTCCCAGGTTGGCCCTATTAGCTGCCAGCGCCCATCAAATATGTTTCCCATTTTAAGCACAAAAGGACCAGCAAGAGCTACCCAGCTCACGGATGCGTGTTTGGTGAATCCTGCAAGCCTGGCTTAGTATTCAGGAGAAGCGGAGGGCAACAAGTGCCTTCATGCTGGCTGGCTGGCTTTTCTGCCTCCCTGGCAGAGGGTGCCTGGGAGGACGCTGCAGGCCCATGTACGCTTCTCACCTCTGACATCCCTGGGTAATTTAGGCTTTGACTGACGGCGGCGGGGACATGGGGACCTCTGCCGGTATCTGCCCAGGCAGCGCAGCCCCCTGAGCCTTGCAAGAGCCAGGCAGGAGGGAGGCAAGTGCTTTGTTTAGCAAAGAGCCATGATAAACGACCCTGTCTCTGCAGCTTGATTATCCTAGTGACAATGATTTGTCACCGCAGGATCGGGGTGGGATCTCCACCTCGACAAATGAAAGCTTTTGCGCCTCTGATGGGGCGGTGGGGCAGATCTCGCTTCTCCCCTCCCTCACCCCGCGCTGGCTCTGCCATCACCTAAGGATACGTATCTTAGTGGGTGGCAAGGAGACGCTGCCTTCTTTCATGAAAAGCTAATTTTACAAGTGGAAAAAAAAGGGGGGGGAAAAAAAAGCCTTCAGAAAGCCTTTTCTCATGATTGCTGTGGCGGTTCAAAGCAGAGGAAAGGCCTGCAGGCCCTCAGTTTCTCAACTTGAAAGGCTGCGTCCTGGGGCTGCGGGAGGCAGGGAAGCGAGAGCCTGCTGCTGCCAGCGACTGCCAAGCGCGCGCTGGCGGGACCCCAGCGAGGAGGCAGGGCAGCCGCACGCACAGCACGTCAGGCCAGTGTTAGCCACTCCACCCGCCCCAGTTCGCCAGAAAACTGCCGGATTTCCAGCACATCACTCCATGCCTCAGTTTCCCCATCTGTAAACCAAGGCTTGGTGACATTTCCTTCCTCCCTGGTCCCGGGCCGGAGCCCAGCCTGGTAGGAAAAGCGCATCCTGGTGAGGGCTGCCCCGAAGCGGAGCTGCTCTCGCTTCGGCTGGGGGCTGAAATCCTTAGCTGAAAGAGCCGGTTCTGCTGAAAATCAGCATGTGCGAACCATGCATTGCAAATTTTTGCGGGCAAATATTCACTCTGGAAATGGATAATACGCACCCCCAGCCACGGATCAGAAATGATACCTCGGGCTTATCAGAGCAATCATAGCTCAGCAGCAGAGCTCAGGGTTTGAATACTGCAGACTACAAACATGATTCAAACACAAGGAAGGAATGAACTGGAAGAAACTGCGGTTCAGAGCAAATTTCAGCTACCAGAGAAATTACTGTTGTGAATTATGCACCGTCCCCAGGGCTGACAGACCGACAGAGCCCCGAGTGGTCTGTGCTGGGAAGAAAGTACCCAAGCAGTATTTCCCCTCTGCATTCGGAACATTTGGCTTTGCCTTCCTGCTTCTGTCACCTGCCAGCTGAATTATTGCAAGAAAGGGTTTTAGTGTTTTAGATGAGGGCCACGGAACCCTGGAAATAGGTGCAGCAGCAACGCAGAGGCAAACATCTGCACGCTCATAGCCCTGGAGCACACACGGCTGCAATCCCTCCTTGTCACTTTGGCAAATCCTCCCCTGCCTTCCTGCTCAGCCTGTACGGAGTTCAGCTGCCAGTTTAATAAGAAATATGTTTTAGCATGACACAGGGAGAGCTTTTCCGCAGATTTGGGGTTTTTTTTGATGGAATTAAAGAAAAAAACCAAATACGTTTCGACAGAGTGTGTTAGTCTTCCTGCAGACCAGTGGGAATTTCTTTCTGTTGGAAAATTGACTTCTTCACTCCCACAGCTCATCAAAATCATTCACTTTCAACCCAACACATACCTGGGTTTTTTTGATTTGGTTTTGGCAAAGACTGGGTTGCAGCAAAATTTCAGCTGCAAATGTCCAAGGAAATATTATGAAGGGGAGAGTGGGGAAGTGTTTTGGGGCTCATTTTCCACACAGGCAACAAAGAATTCCAGCCTCCTGTAATACTTCGGTGCACTCAAACCTTCTCTGATTCTCAAGCTGCAATTCAAAGTGCTCCTCGGCACCGAGCGTAGGGGACTGGCCCCAGTTCGGCGCGTTTTCAGCCACATGGGCCATCATCACATTGATTCTCCTGGCTTGACAGCATGGTTCAATTCTCTGCTGAACTGAGGTCTCTGTACTTTCCCCACTTATTTAGTCTCAGGCAAGTCCCTTCTCACAGTCTCAAGAATCACACTCCACTGGGAAATTTTGCTTGAATAAAGACTTTGGGTTTTGAGGCCGTAGTACCTTGGGGCATCTGTTACCTCTGCAGGTCTCTAGAAAGGTCGTCACTCCCCCCTGCATAGCACTGAGCCTCTCTGCGTGTCTGCCTGAAGATAGGAGCCCCGAAGAAACCCAGGGGCAGGCACCAGCAGCGAGCAAGCTGAGCAGAGGTAGGAGCAGCGGGGAATTTGCAGGGACCTGGCTTGAAGGCACCGCGGGGGTTATCGAGAAGAGACAGGGAGGCGGAGGGGAGGCGGGTGGGCTGTAGGGCAGTGGTTTGGGGGTCGCTGTGGAATGCAGGCAGCCACGAGGCAGAGGCCGCATGTTCTGCAGGCAATGGGCAGCGCGGTGGTAAAACATTCTGCAGTAAGCTTTTTCTGGTGCCTCCCTCCGTCACCTGAGGACTGTGCCCTTCCCAGCTCCTTCATCTTCCTCACGTTGGCATTGCCCCCTTGCACAGCTCGCATGACTCTCGCTGTCTGGGCGACACATCTATATGTCTGCATACAGCCAGACCGAGCTTTCCTGAATGTCAGCAGCTTCTCAGCAAACTGTCAGCAGGACCAGCCATCTCTCTCATCTGCAAACAATAGATCTAAGTGGATGTTTCCCTGCCTCTTTATCAATAGCTCCAAAATACATCATTAATGAGATCTGGAAGAATAAACCTGAAACATGTGTCAATAATTATCTTATTTTTCCAGCCATACATTGCCTCATCCCCCTTTTGCCTCCATAAGGGTGACATGCAAGACACCGCACATTGTGTCCTACCAGATGAAAGGCATGTCAGACTTAACCTAGTGCACTTTAAAAATTGTGCTGAATTAATTTCCTGCAGGTTGGCTCGGTGCGGTACGAGCCCGTCTGGAATGCAAAGCAGCCCCGAGTTTGTGCGGAGAACTAAGAAGCCTGGCAGAAAGTGATGATCAATTGAATTTCCTCTTAAATCAGATTGAAAAAATATTATGCGCTGCAGAGTGATCATTAGCTTGAGTGATCAGGGAGCGCAGTGCAAGGAGCCAATTTCCCATGCCCAAGCCACGCTGTTTCGTTAAGCCCTCCCTGGGAAAGAAGTGGGTATAGCGAATACATCAAGTCGGGATTGATACTAAAGTCAAAGACTGTAGTTTGGCTCCTCTGCCAGTGCCCAAGCTGCCTACTTGCTAATCCCAGATGCTTTCTATGTTGCTATAGAAATAACACAAAGCTCTGCTGGAGCCTGGCGTTGTACGCCTCCCCCTGCGCTCAGACATTTGGGGTCCGGGGCGAGGGACTGGCATCGCGGGCCGGCCTTGCCAGCCCTGCCCGCCCCGCCGCTGGCCCTGCCTGGCCCCGACAGCCCCCCGCAGCCTGCAGACAATTTTCCTCTGCTTTTCCTCAAACAGGCCACAAAAAATCCTGCCTTCCTCACCCTGGGAGGAAACTCTCCAGGAGCACTGGTCTGCAATATATGATAGGCATTATTCAGCCCTGCTTAGCGACATATTTAGGGTCCTATTATTATTATTTATTATTGGATCTTGCAAACACTCCCCATGTGGAGCCAGTGCTTTATGTGCCTGGGATCGGGGGTGAGTACTCCCTTTCCAATGGTGCATGCAATCTACGTCCAAATCTTGCAGAATATGAAATACTGGACCTGAAAATTGCATTATAATGTGACAGCAACTTTAGATCACTTTTAATTCCCAGCATTTATCACTTCCAGCTTTTTCTCTCCTCTCCAGACCCACAGAGTTGCACTCAGCTCTGGGAACCCTTGTTTAGCTTCCAGGAAGGAAAACAGGAGTCCCATTAAAAAGAATAAGCCCCAAACTCCCAACAACCCTAAAACATTCGATGCATTTCCTACCTCACTTCAGGAGAATATGTAATGTAAATAAGTTATGAGGCAGGGAGAGCCTATTATCCCTGATCGGGAAACGATTTTTAGCAAGCTACCGTGACTTTAGCTATTGCAAAGAGTGAACTCGGGTGACTGAAGCATCCCGCAGGACTGCACGCGCGTGTGCCTGCCCTGTGAGCGCACGTCTGCACGCTGAGGACCGTGCACCGCGGATTTGGTAGTGGACTGCAGTGCCTTGGGAAGCTGTATGAAGCCTGAGAGGGACTGATCTTTACATCAACAGTGGGAATAACCAGAATTGTAATAGTTAACGATAAACAAGATATCTGAAGTCAGAGTAACTGCACATCTCAAATCAGTTGTTGGTTATAAAGGATTAAGAAAGTAGAAAACAGATTATTTCCCATCGGTTGGTTGATGATGGAGCGTAGCCTCTCTGAGATGCAGTAATGGGCTAGATGGATCTTGGGTCTAATCTAATTTGACAGTTCTTATGTTCTCAAGCAAAATCTCCAGAAAGTTTTGAAAAATCTCCTCTTACACCTTGTGAATTTTGCCACTGTATCACTCTCTGGTTGGGGAAGATTTCTGCTTCCCTTTGATCCCGGGCAGTTGCTTGGAGTCACAGCTAACAAATATTCAATATGACTTTACCATCCACTTTGACTCTCGTTATATTGCAATGGAAGTTCTTCATCTGTGCTTTGCCCTCAAGTAAGTGGGTCACTAAGCAGTTAATAAGCTTCTCCAAAACGTAATTAATGGTCAGCTTAGATGATCCTTTCTCATCCTCTTTGTTTTTTTCCCTTGCTGGAACCTGAACAAACACTTGCTCACGTGATTTTTTAAAATAATTGCTCCTACTACAGCTTCATCTTCTTGTTTATAAAACGGTATCTCACACAGGCAGGAACACATGCATTATTAAAATGAACTATTCATTAGAACCCCATTTAAAAGCTGTGCATTAAACACATGAATTATGTGAGCTCCTAGGATATGTGATGTGGAAGAGAGAGACAGAGTTCTCCATGACCGTGTCTCCGCTCGAGACTTCAATAAATCCAGCTGGAGTCCCTGCTCCAGCTGGAGGAATCTGGGTGATCTGTGCTCGGTGCCTCGGTTTCCCCATTTGTAATGCCAAACTTACAACACCATTAGCATTCCCTTAATTCTAAACTTACAAGAGTAGGTTTATAATTAGGACTTTTGCTAAATCCCATGAAAAGCGACTTGCAGTTGTTCAGCTGGGGCTTGGAGCGGTACAAAGGACTTTAATGTAACACGGGGGTTTCTTTTGTTACGAAGAACAAAATCGATCTAGGCTCAGAAAGAAGTGGTAGCTAAACACTGAATGATTGAGCAATAGGAAAGGAATGCTGCGTGCAAAATGAGCATAATTATTGGATAGGAAACAGTATGCTGTTTATTAAAACACAATATTGTTACCAGTTCTGCACCTGAGAAGAGGGGACAAGAGGATTTGATGCTGGGATTTCAAAAAAGAATCGACAAAAGTATTACTTCAAACAATTCATTTTCTTCTGTTATGAATAAGTCAGTGGCTTAATGTGCAACTTAATTTCCCCAGAGAGAAAGGAAAAAGTCTTAGAAACTCTTCTGTTCTTTTTTAGCTTTAAAATAAAAATCTGATCCTGTTCAAACTTTGCTTTGTTTTATGGTTTCCCGTCATAGTCAAAAAACATCTGTGCAGTCTCCAGCTATATCGCTTGCTCCTGCATCTAGTTAAGCCCTGCCCTTCAGAAAACCAGCATCCATATTACATGTCTGCGTTTGCTGTAACTCTCCACTGCACAATTTAAAAACTGATTAACGGACTTGCTTCCAATGGGATCTATTGAATGCTCTAATTAAAAAAGAAATTGCTATCTCAGGAGCTCCCACTCAATCAATTGCCCTTGGTAATGTTGGTTGCTATTGCTCTGGCCAAAATTAAGAGAAAAAGAGATCAACAGGAAAAAAAAAATCTAATTATTGTAAGATAAATACAGGCAGTTGGGAAATGCGAGAAGTTCAGCAGAACTTTTGTAGGAAGACGTTAAAAGAGCTAGAAGTGCGTGACGTAGTGAGAGCAATATCTTACGGCTGCCTGATGTGAAAACCACACATGTTCCTCCAAAACATCTGTCTGCTCTTGGGGTGTCTTCGGGGGGTGTCTTCTTTTCATGTGGGTCTGGGTCCATACCAAAATGTAGATAAACCCTCAGTCACAACATTTACGTGCTGACTTAGCTCAAACCCTAGGGCCAGATGTGGGATTGCCCTGGTCTATGGTTTAAGCACCCAAAAATTATTCTCCACTGACTCTAAAGGGTGCCCAGCTCACATCTGGATACCTGCATGCCTTCAGCTGGGACGGAATATCCTTGAGGCTTCGGGTCTCCTGTGTTGTGTGGACGGACTTACGGAAGGCTGGATGCTACCCCCTCGAATATGCCCAGCGTTTAGCTCTTGGCACACGGCAGACGCCGAGCGTGATGTCCAGCCAGCACGGACAGACAGCAGAGTGGCCCAGAGGCACCTGGGCTTGGACTTAATGGACTTATTGCCCCTCTGGGCCTGCACTAGATTTGATCACAGTGGCAGTATATGGTGATGTCCACTTTCACCCCGTCTATCAAGCCCTGCATTCCTACAATGGCAAAATCAGAGCAGGTCACCAGAGGACACAAGCAATAGCTCAGGGGAGGGAGACTGTGCTGGCACAGGGCCTAGGTGATGCACTGGAACCAGGCACTTCCTCGCTTATTAGAGTTTCTTTGAAGGGTGTCACGCTTATCCTGCTGTAATTCTTTGCACAGAACTTGTTTGCTTTGGGATTTTTGCTGAAATCTGTTAACCTAGGCTTCCGTGTACTTTCCTGTGGTCAGGGCTGTTTGGAAATGCCAAGAGGGGGAGGAGGTACTCTGAAAGGGAGGCAGAGTGGTTAGCGTTCGTATTGAGCAGCGACACCTGAGAGCATCAGCTGCTCTGTCGGCTTTGCAGCACAGCCGTTCCCAAGCCACACGTGGCTGGAGAGCGAGCCTCGGTGCTCCTCCAAGAGATGCCACTGCACATCCACTGAGGCAAAGCCCGTTAGGAAAGGGGGTCTCTACTCATAACTTTGATACCCTTGTAACACAGCCCAGCCGGCAGAGTTCCTCCAGACCAAGGTGGGCATAACTACGAGGAGAACCTGTGCTTCAGTGCTAGCTTCACCACCACCACCAGAGGGTTTTTTAATGAGGTCATGACACATATTATGTTCGGGAGTGTGCAAGCCAGCTTGTTGGATGAGACAGGCCACTGAATCCGTGCTCTTTCTCTACAGGTGCAGTGTGTATGCAATTTTTTATTTGAATCAAGCCGAGACACTCCCATGAAGATGCAGTGTAAGACACGGCATCATCCCCTGGCCTGTGGCACCAAGCTCCTGACTCCTTTTCCCATGTAGTCTCAGCTGCTTCAGTGCGGTCACTACTGATTTGCACCACTGTGAACTGAAAAAGATTCAGGCTCAAGACTCAATAAATATTCATGTCTCTGTAAGGACTGGGGACCAATTAACTCTTGAAAGGAAAATCATTTTTGGAAATGAATTTAACGGCCTCTAGCCTTGAGAGGAATAGGTTTTTGAAAGGATCTCTCTTAATTTTTGCTCAAGCATCCAGGGAATCAGACAGAGTGTCCAATAAAACACTCTCCAGAGTATTCGGCCCATCAATCGATTCAGTATTCACCATTCTAAGTGCTATTTAGACTTAATTAAATTGTGCTGGTTTCTGAATAAGAGAGAATTGACTGTTCAGTGTGCTTCCCCGATTCATTTATTTCTATAGTAATCAGGCAACAAATACATAGAGTGCTCATGCGTTCCTTCTTCATTAGCAGAGTTACTGGGAATCTCCCCGTATCCCCCTGGGTCTTCCAGCAGTCGTAGTTAAGAAGCTGTAAGCAAATGCAGAAGTTTCTGCCCTGCGAGGCTCAAGGATGGTGCTGGGAGCAGTCTGCGTTCCTCATTAGCAAGCATTTGTCAAGCAAGACTTTTCCAGATTGCTGTTCCTTAATAAATAACGCAGCTTACTGGGAACTGTGCAAACCAGCAGCACCTCTGCTCCCGTTGAGAACTCCTTAGTTATAACCGTGCAGTGCCTTGTGTCACTGAGAGCAGACACAGAGCATCAAATACAGTGGGCTTTTCACTGAAATACTTTTTCGTTAAAAAGGAAACAAAGGTAAAGGCTTCGATCCAACCCAATAATAGAAAAGACTTTGAGCACATCTGCTGAATCTGGGGTAGCCACGCACCATTGCCCGGCACCCTCAAACCTCCCCCTAGTCAGGCCAAACCTACAGAACCCCCTCAAGAAAAACCCCACCTCCCCAAGGTCACGAAAGAGCTCCTTATCCCGTACTGTCCCGCAATGCTGAGGCCTTCGGTGAAAAGACCAAAAGTCTTAAAAACTCCAGTATCCCAACGGGAGAGAAAAAGCCCCACAAGCTGGTCACTGGAGTGCAGAGGACCTGGCGAGGTGGCAATGCCCAGATGAAGAAATGTTTCTAAGCTCTCGACGGCACGGGGGAAACGAGAGCGGCTCAGGGTCCCAGGTCCAGCTCTACGGGTAAGGGCCGCTGTCTGCAGACGCACGCTGCATAACGAGATGTTTTTTCTTTTTTCCCTTCAGCCGAACTAGAGTGAACACGAAGGTTGCACTCACACCTTCACTTCTAACAGAAAGCCTGTAAACAGGAGAGAAGCCCTTTGGGGAAATCTCCTCTTCTCTTGTGCTGTTCATGCCCTTGAAACTATCTTTTGCAAGGCCATGCTCAGGTCAAAGCCAACTGCAACAGCCCTTTTTTCTTTTTTTCTTTTTAATTATAAAAGAGGGCCAAATTCATCTTAAAAAGGCTGCATCCTTCATTCTGGGCAAACTTGTTCATTCATGGAGTACAGCCCTGCCAGAATGAGGCCAGTGGCGCAGGATGGGGCAAGAATTTTCCACTGGATGATTTTGCTAGTGGAAAGTGCCCAGTTCAGGCAATCAATATTTTCCATGGACATTTCTCGGAGGAGTTTTCAAGGAGATGTGACTCTGGGGAAAGTTTCTGGAAAGCAGGAGAAAATTGTTTCCAAGCTGGAAGGAGAAAAAACAGACAAAAATCCAGCATTTTGAAGTGGCTTAATTTTTAATGATCTCCTTCCTCAAGGACACATTAATGAATTTTCTTCATGTGTACAGAAACATGCTGAGTAAAACCCACGGTCCAGCCCAGTTACCAAGACAAAATAAGAGGAGACACAAAGACATGTGAAAGGTTTGATTTGAAAAAAAGGTCCAAATTTAGCTGTACCTGCTTGGTTCCAACTGCGAGACTGCAATGAAAAGAAGAAAAAAGCCCCAAGGCAGGCCCGGCCCATGCCCATTGTCTGGAGCTTTGGCAGAAGCTCATCCCCCAGGAGCCTTGTCGCTCCGCAGACGGAGGAGACGTATTAGCCCCGTCAGAAATCAATCCCTCCTCCTTCGTACGGCCACTTCCAGCCAGACTCTGCCCTTTCACTACGAATCAGGTTTTAATCCCTGCACAGGGGCACTAGATACAATGCTGATAATTCTTATTGTATAAAAAGGTTTTGTCGTGTGGTATTTCGCTATTCTGCTGCAGATTTCCCTTTTGCACCTCTGTCTTTGCTCGTCCTTGCAAACTCAAAGCAAAGCCATTCAAACCAGAAGATTCTCCTGCCTTTTTCTGCGTGGGGCAATTCAGGATTAGCCACACACACACACACAAAAACCCAAACCATAAAACTGACACTGGGCACACGCTCTTTGCAAAACGAGAAACGTGTCGATGGCATTTCTAGGCTGCAGATGGACATCAGCTGATGGAGTGGTTTTAACTCCATGTTGACACACGAAGGAAGCCAGTGCTGTGAGTTGGAATCCAGCCGCACAGCAAACTGGACCACGAGTTAAATTTGAACCTTGCTTTGGAAGCGGTAGCGATCTGAGCAGCATATTGCGGTTCTATCACATACGCGTCGTAGGCTTGTTACGTAAAGAGTCAGGGTCTCTGAAAACAGACTGCCCAGAACCTCTGAAAGGAAAAGTTAAGAAACTTATTTCCCCATTAAAAAAAAAACAACTCAAAAACAACTTCAAAACTGAACCAAAAATGAGAAAAATCTCTGCTCGTTAAAAGTTTCCCACTGTTGAACAAGTTGTGAAAAACAGAAATAAAGGTCCTTTGATGTAGGCTGTCTGAGAACTGCCTTTTCCCCACATTCAAATTAACATGTGGTTCTTTGGATGCCAAACAAAAAAGAAAATTTTGAATCCCAGGAACAGTGGTATTTTGGACCAGCTGCTGCCGTCTGAGAACCACCCCTGGTTCTGGGTTACTTTACCGGGTCGGTTTGAACCCAAAAGCGCAGAAGCTGTTGGGGAACGGGCCACAGCGGGCCCGCAGCGCGTCCCGCTCTCCGAGGGCTCGGGAAGGCGCCCAGGTAAACTTCTAATTCCTTCACCAGTACCGTGCAGATTACAAAGGGGAAACTTCCATAGCGATGGAGTCTGTTGGGCTGGAAAGAAATCTTCCAAGGACAGGTGTGGGGCGCAAAAAAACCCCTTCAGTTATTTAGACCATTACATATAAACTTGGCTTTAAATTTTTGTCTAGACTCGTGCTATTGGGATTCAGGGATAGCAACAGTAAGGTCTCAGTTAAAGCAGGAATTAGAACTGGCCAAACCCCCCTGCTGCCCTGCAATCACACGAGGGAAGTGTGATTTTCCTTGTAAGCTTTTAGGAGTAGAGACATCTCTTATGCTGCATTTCTAACGGGTCTGATACAACGGGTACTAAGTTTGATTAGTGCTTCTTCAGTAGAATTGATTATAATTATTAATGATATTTCATAGTGACGTTTTCCCTACTATTATGTCACTTACGATATTTACTTTGCTTAGAGAAAATTAATGGCGTATGAGATCCTGACAAGAGAGTAGAAGACCTACATATTTCAAACCGCTTCCAGGTACAGAACGCGTTGTCACAGTCTTTGTGCAACCCATCTCCCCTCCCAGCGATACAATTGCCGCCTTCTACAAAGAGAGGTCATATAATTTCCCTGAGACAGCTTCAGCAGTGTCTTGCAAAATCTAGATTAAACGCTTCTAGCTTCTTCTAATGACTTGAGGTAATGGGAGCAGTACCATGTGTCCAGAGAGAGCCCTACAACAGTTGCTCAAAATCTCTAGATTCACACTCAAGATGCTTTGATAGTGTGGGGAAGACAGTTTTCGAGACGTCCCACGTATTTTTCCTGGTCCAAAGATGCTGTTTTGCTAAGGTCAGGAGGCGAAGATGTCTGACTGAGGGAGGTACTTTACCCTGGTATAAGTGTCCCATAATACGGCTATCAACGTTCCTGCATCTCACGACGCAGCCTTCAGGCTACCCTTTGGTGACATCTGTGGCAGCATTTGTTTGCCAACATCCCATTGAATGATTCACAAGAAGGAAGAAAAATCATTCCTGACAGTGGCCAAAGGGCTAGAATGAGGAGTCTTTGATCCAGAGCCCATGCTCGTGGGAGCAGAAACTTTAGGACCTGACATTATGCAAGACTTGTACTAGTGAAGTGTCCTGCAGCGAGCACCGGCTCCTGCTCGATTCCCCCGGCACAAGTTCTCCGCTACCCCACCGCACCTATGCTGGCATGCTGCCCTCACCGCTGAGCCCAAGCACTCCCACCCCGCGGCCTCGGGCAGCACAGCTAACATCTGTCTGCAGATGAACGGACACGTGGCCTTGAAGAGCTCTGCTTTGCTGAATACCAAATATCTCCGACTCTTGCCAGTTGGGAATGCAGGAAAAAAAAGGAGCTGAGTTTCACACAGGGTCTAAGTTCTTTAAAACTGTGAAAACCTGGTGAAGAGATGATCTGAATGTGACCACTGGGTTGGAGAGGAGTTTGCTGCATCCATGCTATGGAAAGCACATCCTAAGGGGCTTTCCACCTCCTGGGTGAAAGAGAGAACAGCCCTCACCCATCGCGGTTCAGTGCAGTGCGGTGGGCTGGCTCCGCGTACGTAAAGCAGCCGCAGCAACATTGACTCAGCTGGAAGTGATGACGTTTCCCAGTGCTATGCATCCCCCACCACCCCGGGGTCTTTGGGGAGCTCCGTAAATAGGACCTGCCGACACTGCGGCAGGGACGAGAGCAGGCAGCTAGCTACAGGCAGCATGGAAATTCAGCTGGCACTGCCAGCCCTAATTTAATATTTTCTAATGACATTTTTTTTGGCAGAAAATTTGGATCATGATTAAATATTGGGTTTGGGGGGCAGTTTCTCCAGAAAAGACAGAGCTTATTGTTTGTTGCGGAACAGTGCCATGCCAGCAATCCAAGCTATTTCAGTGGACACCAGAGCGGTCCAGTTTGGAAAGACCGGGCGGGAGGGTATAGAAGCTGCAGCCTGGCCATCCCCTGATCCCAGTCTTTGCCGCAGGGAGGTTCCCAGCCCACATCGTGTTTGCCGTCATGCAGCAAGATGAGGAAATCCCACGATCCCCTCCCACTTCCCAAGGCAGGAGGCAGTGGTGTACCAGGGGAGATGCAAGATGTGAAGGCAAAGGGATGAATGTGGCATCATAACTATAATTCTTTTGTGGACTGAGGAAATAGTTTTAAGAGGAAAATATTTCAGCAGAGCTGTCTTGTCCCTGCGAGAGGACAGGAAAGAGGTCATTACTGCATGCCAGGATGAACCTGGGCCCTCGATAACTTACTGCCCTTCCAGGTCCAGATGGACCTTTGCTCTCTTTCTGTATCATTCAGACACGGGTCTCTGTCCTCCGGCAGTCGCCAGCACCACCCTTCCTGAGTAACAGCCCGGCTCGCGCCACCCGGACCAGCCAACTTCCTTCTAAATCCCCAGACAAAAGCTTGAGAAGTGACCAATTACTCTAACGAAGGGTGTGATAATTAGCACAGAGGTGGAATAAGCTCGCAGGCTGTCTGCAGCAAGGCGGCAAAAAAGCCCATGCCTGCAGAGAGACCCGGTGATTGATACCGTGACTGACGATAGCACCGTTGTGAAGGCGAAGACTGTGAAATGACTGATGCTGCTTTGTACCGTAAATCTCCCAGATATATTTTATCCAGAGCCAGGCCTGCTTTTGCCAGCATAACCAGTAGCAATTTCCCTGATAGATAGCAAGGCCACACAGTGAACATCTAAAATCCGTCCAACAAAGAGACAAATGCTAATTAATGCTGCTTCTCAAGAGCTCGGGCAGCCCAGGCCCGGAGGTAACCTTGTGCAAGGAGCACTTGCAGCCACAGATGGGAGACAGGACTTATCAGAGGCTGCAACGCTGGGAAAACCCCGGGATTTATTTGCGTGCCCACGATGCAGACACCACGCTGTGGAGAGATCTTTAAGTAGGGAGTCAACCTGCTACAGGACATTTTAACAAATGTAATTAAAAGGGACTATTTCTGCAGAAGACAGTCTCTGGAAGGCTAATTAAAATATTGCTAGCCCCTGCTTAACTTGCTCAGCTTTCTTTCAAGAGCTAATGAAATGCAAAGTATTGCTCCCTGTTTTCATCTGTAAAAGAGTTCATTAATGTACCTTTCTGTGCTGGATTAAGCCAAGTGCTCAGAAAGAGAATAAATTGAATCTCAGTAATTAGAAGACCAACATTTTTTGGCTGCAATCCGATATTGGAAATAAAATCCTAAAAAAATGGAAAAAAATGGGAGGTCCATGGGTAAAAAGAAATGTTGTGGCTTTGGTTCCATGAAGAAAAACTGAGCGTTTTGGGGGCAAGCAGGCACTTCCCTCAAATTTTGTCTAAAAAACTGAGAAAAGTTTCATGAAAGAGTGTTTGGCCAGTCCTTCGACAGGCACTTTGGGTGGAGAAATCCCCTGAGAAAAGATTTTCTCCATTTCTTATTTTTCAGCTTTAGTCCTGAGGATATGTAATATCACGCACTGCAGGAGTGGATGCTCGCTGAGAAGAACAGTTAATACTTAAGCTAAAAATATAACCTATTAATATAAGCAGGTAATTTTTTTTGCCGTGCCAGTGGTTTCTACGAAGTTGCTGTACTCTTCAAGTCTCGCACTGCAATTCAGATTGGAAAGTGGCTCCTGCTTTGGACTCGAAAGCAAGTAGGTCCCAGAACAGCAGAATAAAGCCTGCTTTTCAAAGCTGTTTCTTGTGTGGACTCTTTGGTGTCCATGAGGAGGTGAGCTAAGGATATATTTTCTTTCACGACCGCATAAACTAGCCCATCTTCTTGAATGTAGTTTCCACTAAACCACAATAGCTTTGAACCCTTAACCAGGAGATCAAAGTTACAGAAATTGGCCAAAGCGTTCAGAAGTGAATGAGGAGGACTAACAGGCACACACACGCGCACCGCCGTTGCGCAGACCATGTTCCTTTGGAAACCTGGCTACAGACAAAATGACCCCCCGCCAAAATCCAGCTACATTCGAGCAGTGGAGAAACTTCCTGAAACTGGTAAAAGATTCCAAAAAAGCTCTTGATATTCAAACTGCCATCTGTAAAAGTCTAGGTCTCTCATGTTTGGTGAAAGTTGTACGTGTTAATGTCTGCACAGGCGGTATACATGTCCACGCCTCTGCTGTGCCACTTCTTGGCACAAACAGAGAGACTTTGCTCTTATTAGCAGCATCTTATATCACATTCTGAGCTTCTGTGCAGCTTTATCTGGGATTTTTTTCTTCATTATTTTCTCTCTAAGTCCACAATCTGCAACTGATAGCACAGATTTCTGCAATGATTCCAATTAATGGCAAATGAAACCAGCCAAACAGATCACAACCAGCTCTGGAGTCTGTATATTAAGCCTTTTTCTTGGAAATAAGTGTCCATGAAAAAAAAAAAGATAAAATTTCTAAATTTGTTGCTCAAAACCAATGTTACTCAACAAATATTTCCGTTTACGTATAACTCTTGAACTGGGCACCATGAGTTCTCTATATTCATGAGACAGTATGTCTCCGTAGTCATCTGCTGTTATTTTTCTTTCTTATTGTGTGGTCTCGCCAGACTTCAAAATATATGGAAATATGAATGTGAATGCACTATAAAGGAACAACTATGGAAAGTCTAGAGACTGTCAGATTTGCAAGGGCAGAAATAAGGTTGTAGGAGGTCTTAAATTTTATTTCCATACTTTCAGATTGTTAGCTTTCTTGTAAATCTAACCAAACTCTGAATTTCCTGGAATATTACATGTTAGCTCAAATCACTCCTGCAGCATTCTCCCAAAACATTTTTTGACTGGGTTATTGCATTTTGCATTGAACCTTACCTCCAATTCAATAATTTTATTCTCATTTTGGTTGGGGATTTCAAAAGATTGTCAACCTAATTTTATTTCTGGCTAAAATAAATCTCATCTAGTGATTAAATGAAGCTTGTCTCACAGGGCACAGGTCACATCCTGCAAAAACCACCAACCAGGAAAAAACATCCGCTGCTGCCAATGTTTCTGCAAAAGTGAATGAAACGATCCTGCAGAGGCAGTTAAGCAAAACGTAGTCACTCGGGTATTTACAAATCATTTTTCTCATTGTGCTGGAAATGTTAACTTGGATAAATAATTCATGCAGTGAGGCTGATGTTCAGATCACTCCTGTACCCCCATAGCACCCGTCTGCATTCAGCTTTCCTTACCCACTCAATGAACTAGGAAACTGAGGCACCGCTGTCAGAGAGCGTAGGAGATTGGAGCTGAAGAACTCCTTGATCTTTCGAGAGCCTTTTAGAAAATAATTCCTAGTTAATGGTACTTACTAGTTTCTTTCTGACATGCAAAGTTTGGATGGCACTTTGTGGTCTTGGGCGTGCTGTATAACCCTTCCTGTTCCTCCTCCCCTTTGTGTGCATCGATAACGAGCTCTTCTGGACAGAGGAGGCAATGGCAGCTGCTGGCACCTTTTGACTTAGGGAGAAGTAGAAAATGTCCTGGTGCCAGGAGGCGTCAGGGAGCAAAGGATCCCTTTGCCTCTTCCTTCTGGAGGTGATGCTGCTGGGTATTCACAGCCCTATTCTTGAAGACATGGTATAGATGGACTTGGCAGTGATGGGTTAACGGTTGGACTCGATGATCTTAAGGGTCTTTTCCAACCTTAATGATTCTATGATTCTATGATTCTATTCAGGCTGGAGAGGCGGTCCTAGGTTTTCTGATAAATCATATGTGACGCTCCTGATTTTCTCTGACACGCTTCAGTTTACGCACATCTCAACTTCAGAGTTAGGGGAAATTCTGAAGACAGATAATTTATATGCCCAAATATACCAGTGGAATTCGAAATGGACTGGAAGTAGCTGCATATTTGTGCTTACTCCAGGAAAACATTACAGAAAACCAGGAAAAGGCAAGAAAGAGGAAAGCTTTGGGCTAGTAGGTGGGATTGAACTGGGAGACACTTGCAGCCCTTGGTGGGCTGCCTTGCTCCCCTGGTGACTATGTGAAGACAACCACCACACGAGGGGACTCGGGCTGGGGACGGTCGTTCTGCACACAGGGTCAGGATGAGGCGAGAGGAGAGCGGTGAGGAACGACGCAGAGGAAGCCTTGAAATTGGCAGGGCCCTACAGGGAAAAGCCTAGAGCGCGCTGTGTCCGTGCTCGCCAGCTGAAAGCCTGTCATGTGCAAGATGCATCATCGCTTCCTCAGAGACAGCAGAAGCCCCTGTCAGCTATAAACCACCCCTCATCCTTCAGCAACAGCCTAACTCCCTCAGCATTGTGCAGAGCTGTGGTTTCAGCTCAGGACTTACGTCTCCCCAGCCGAGGGTGAAGATCCATAATGGGGTCAAGACCAATTATCTCATCCTTCAGCTGTTTGTGGAGGGCCACTGATGGGATTCAGTTGCCAGAGGAAGGGAGGGGACAGGCATATCCAAAGACTAAGTGCTCCTGGGAGGTACTCACCCTCCGCAGCAGGGTGATGCAAGTGAGCAAAGCTCCTAGCAGAATCCCCTGCAAGGTCTTGGCCAAAGGATGCCCCTCAACCTGGTGCCTGGGGCTTAGCAAAGATGTTGCAAAAGGCCTAACGTGGGTGGAAGTGAATCTGATTTGGCACTTGTGGGCACCATCATTTGGGGAACCAGTCAGCTTTTCACCGAAGCCTCTGTCACTTGCTAGGATGGCGGTGCGCAAAGCCTGCGGTGAGCTGCAAGCATGACCCGTGCAGCTGGGGCTGGCTCACAGCACTCGCGTCACCCCAGCTCCCATCGCACAGCGAGCTGGCATGAGCCAGTGAATTACAAACAGGGGCAATTAGTCAGACAGGCTGCCGTTTACTCTGCATCCCCGTTCTCTTGTATGCATCTCTTTGCCAGGCACAGCCAGGCTCATGAAGGCAAATGAAAAGGAAGATGAGACAGAGTTCCTCTGATGGATTCTTCTCCCTTTCTCCAAATGCTACCCGAGTCATTTTTCAGCCATTGGAAGGGATCATGATGACAACGTCTCCTTTAAATCACCAGTAATAATGATTTCTAGCTTGAATGGGAAACTTGTAATTGTCAGCAAGGACAGACAGATAGCAAGGAACAAACTCTGTCGAGAATTGTCCCAGTACAGGTCTCTGAAATGTCTTGCTTTCGGTGGAGTGCAGTAGTCATCAAAGCCTTTTAATGTAACTTTGTAGTTCAACTTTCCTTGCCTGACTGAGCAGGAAACTCCTAAGCACGTTAAGTGCTTCAGAGCCAGAAACAAGGCTCCTGCCTACCTGCCTACCTGCCTGCCTGCCGGCCTGCCTTTTTGTTGGCATCCAGTATTCACAGAGAGCGAAAAAGGAGCTGTTTCAACGTCTGCCAGTGGTCTTCCACGTACTTGGGGAGCTTTAATGCTGGCAGAGGTCTGTTGTTCTCCTCGGGGTATTTTCTGAGGTCCAATTTATTCCTTCAGCCATATGGTGATCAAGTATCTCTCAGCGCCTGCGGTGCTTTCAAGAGCTTGGCTTTGTTCTGTGACTGGTTCTGGCCAGCTTTGCCTAAAAAGTTCTCGACGGCTGCTCAGCTGGATGCCTGCAGATGGTGTGACAGGGGCTGGCTAATGAAGCCGCGCCGCGTAACCAGCTCCCGTGCCCAGGACGGGTACACGGCCCCGGCACTGGCCTCTGGGAGCCCACCCTGCTACCGCATTCACCGAACGTGCCTCCTCCCTGGTGACTTTCTGCCGCAGGGCTGTGTCAGTACAGAAAGACATTGATTTGTAACACCGAATATGACTTTGCTTCATCTTTCCTTGCCTCTCAGGTATTTCCAAACTTTTATCCTCAGCTCTGATTATTTCTCTAGCAGCTCCCATTTCCAAAGATGTTCGCTCTTGCTCCTGCTCTTCAGCTCAGCTGTCATTGCTGTCAGCCCATCTCCAATCTACTTGCTGTTGCTTCTAGCGGAAACACCACTTTGGAATCCCACAGCGAACAAGAACCCATTTTCCCGGCGAGGAGACCCATCCTCGCTGGCAGGGACCGCAGAACATCAGTCACGTGCCACCCAGCCGGAGGAGGAGAGGGGAGGCCTTTGCCTCTCACCCTGGGCTGCTGTCCCGCTGCGTATTTTGGGTGAAGGGCTCTGGTCACCCAGGGACAGCGTGGGACAGCGCCCAGCGGGGCAGAGGGCAGGGTCCTTGGTCATATTCCCCTCACATGCTGCCTGCCTCTGGCAAAGGGACGGCCGCAATGCAGCCTGGCTCCCAGGCAGCACAGCATCCACTCCTAAGGACCAGGGCAGGCCGTAGCTTCTCACCAGGCGGCTCTCCTGGACGTCCGAGGGCCCTGGGCTCCGCTCCTGACCCTCTCCCCCTCACAGCTTTCCTGCTGCGGGACCTGACAGCCACGTGCACGTCCATCTCACACCACAAGCGTGTCCCATCATTTGACGGGAGCTGTGTGCAGTTTTTGTCATATGACAGCTATGCTCCTGCTCAGAGGGTGAGGCAGGGCAGGAGCTAAACAGACCTGGAAAGAAGATGCGAGACAACGGCTAACAGGTCGGGCACGATGCTCTGCTGATCCAGGGGTGGTTTGTAAGGTGTAGGCTGAGCACCCTTGCTCCAGATTGTCTGTTGCTGCCCACTCTTGGAGACAGCATCCTAAATCAGTCAGTTTTTTGCTCTGATCTGGCGTTTCCTCTGGTCCACAACTGTGGCAACATCAGAGTAAATCTCTGCACCTCAGCCTCTGTGCAATATGGCCCTGCTAAATTACTAAACACTGGCAAAGTACAGTGGAAATAGAGGGCTATAATACACCACCGGGGCTTGCTGGCTCTCAGCCTGCTCCTGAAATCATTCTAGAGGTCCATTTATTCATGTGTATATATATACACTTAAGTGTGTTTGGGGGTGCGAATACGTGTGTATGGGATGGGAAACGAACAAGTGTATTGAATAATGCATGAGAGAAATGGCAGATTACAATGCTTTTTCTAAAATAACTAATAGCAGCAATAAAGCAAATGCCTGAAAGGGCTGTCATCCCATTTGTTAGGCTTGAGACAGATTTTTCAGGCCCGTACCCGAAGCTCCCTCATTGCAGCCCACAAATAAATCACTGCCTCGCCTCGTCCTCCCTCCCCACTTCTGCCTCTTCTGCCTGCTTGTGCTTTGCTGTCCTGCACCCTGTCGCTGCCTCTCCTGCTTCAGCCAGCTGGGTCCTGTGGTTACGAGCAGGATTTCTGTCCACGTCTCCGCCGTGAAAGGGGAGGTCGGATACAGCCCAGTTTTCTCATGCAGTGAGCTCGCTCTCCTGCGCTCGGTGCACCAAAAACCCACGCTCTGCTCAGAGACCTATCTACAAACATGGATCAGCAGCTAGATCTCATGCAAATGGATGGGAGTGGTCAGAAAACCAAGGTGGTGAGTTAAAACACATTGTTAGAAGAAAAAGAAAATAAATTTCTTTAACGTGCTAAAATACAGACACCCACACGGAGAGATTCTGTGGCCAGCCAGTGTAAACAGGAGAGCTGGAAAGACAAGGACCAAGCAGAGAGGGATAAAAGGCAGGTTCAAGAGGTGATTCAGACAAAACAGAAATCCCTCCAAATGTAGAAAATTCAACCTAATAAGTAGGCAGGTAAACTCTTATGCTGGTCTTACGTGTATCACCCCCCTCAGCCTGGAAGGCTGGGTCCTTTGGGAACCGCACTCCAGCACGCCGGCAAGTCTGAACGGCCCCAAAGGCCTCCGAAGCGGAGCGGGAGAGCCAGGGGCTCTCAAGCAACATGTGCAAAGCTAACGGGGCACGCCAGTAGATGGGGGGATGGGGACTGGACCAGCGTATAAACTAGGATCCCACTCATGCACATTTTATAAAAAATTAATTACTGATTAATGGACAAAGCTGCAGTCACAGAAATTTAGGAGAAAATGTGTCAGTAATGCATTAGTGTCAACAGATGGAGCCTGGGAGAGCCGGAAGAAAACGTGCTCGGGCGTGCAGATGGCACTCACATGCACATCAGTGCCCCCAGGTCTCCACATCAGGCAGGGAGATGGATGGGGAGCCCCACACAATTAGGAAAATTTAGTGACCTGTTGATAAGAGCTAACAATTTAAACGGCATTAAGGCAGAGCTTTCTGCCCAGATTGATGGAGGATTCATAGCAGCGGCCGCGCTCCCGTACTCTTTGGTCACCTGCCCTTACCGTTATTCTGCCCAACCAATCAGCCACACGTGGTCGTTCCTAGAACTCCTGGTCTAGCTTTCTCGCTAGCAAAATATCTCTTCCCCAGACAATGCCAGTTTGTTGAAGCCAAAATTATCTGTCAGAAAGGATCAATTTGATGAATCTCCTGCTGGAGGGAAAAAACTGTTCAAAAACTGTTGAAAGTCTATTTTGTCATTTTCAACAAAACCAATATTTTTTTGTTTGGAATAACTTCTAGCTTAGAAATGTAACTTAGTTCATACTACAAATGTTTTTTAAAGGTCAAATGGAAATAAACAGCTTGAAGACCCAATGTTTTGACTGGTTCAAGTTTTTCCTTCCTCAGTTAGTGATAAAAAAATTGAGACTTTTGATTCTTTCTTCCAGTTCAAAACAGCAAAATTATTTAAAGATTCTTTCAAGAATAGAAAAGACTGTTCCCATGCAGCACAAATTCCAGCTGAATTTTGTTTTAGGGCAAAGCGAAGCACAAATACGAAAGGAAGACAACCATTCAGAGGCGGTCCACTGAGAAACATGGGGTTGTAGGCTTCCTTTCGAGACCTGCCTAACCAGAAGGACCAAATCCTCCATTTCAAAATATCTGTGGCTCTGCAGAAAGAAGTTTCCCAGAAACTTCAGTTCTACTGAAGAAGGAAAACAATCAAAGCTAAACACATGCTCTCAACCAGTCTGCTAGAAGCGATGAGCCCACACGACTCATCTACACGAGGCCGGCCCATGCCTGTGCCACCCTGATCACGCATCTTGTGTGGCTCACCCGCGGGGTGTGAGCCCACAGTCCGCATCCACAGAGGGGTGGAGCGGCTTCATCCCACGGGAGGTGCCTGCAGCACAGGAGTCCATATGAATGTGGACTCACAGGAATGGGTACACGTCTCTCACACCGTATGGCCTTGGGGACCATCAGGAGTTAAGACCCTTCTCCCTGGGAATCTCTGTTTCTGTGAGAAGTGGCACATGCCTGTTTGGCAAAGTGGCGTGGACGTCAGCAGGGGACAAGCGCAACCGCATCTCCAGGACAGCGCGTGCCCTGGGAACTGGACTCTGCTTCCTCTAAGTCCTCACCTTACTGTGTGCACGTCCGTCTTTCATAGACGTGCGTATGTGTTTCATATGTGCATAAGGTTCTTTTACTATCTTCAGGTCCGGATTTTCCTCCTGCATGTTTTCCATAAGCCACAGGAGATGCAAGAGTGAGCCGTGGATAGGGAGGGCTCGGGGGAGTCGGTGTCACGATAATGTTTTCCCGGTGCCCAGGGTCAGCGCTGCCGTCCCTTTCTCATGCCCTGAACTTCTTTGTTCCGAGTAAGGCACAGGCTTCTCCCCTCCAAGGAACATTGCCTGGGAGACATCAGTTTTACGGAGCATGTTTGCCTTTTCCAAAGAGCATTGCTACGGAGACGCAGCCTCTCCAGAGGAATACGTCAAGCAGTATTGCCTGGAGAAAAAGAGTCTCTCCTATCTGTGGGGTGGGCAAGGGGCGGGGGGGACATTTCCCAAGCCCTCCTACAACCTGCAGTTTCCTCTCTGCAGCCCCCGTACCCGTACGCACGTATCCTGAACAGGCAGCTGAAAGACTGGGGGAAAAACACCTACGGCGACAGTATTTCCAAGGCTTCCAAGTTTCTGCTCAATTTACCGTGGCAGGAGGAACAAGACACACAGCCACAACCTGAGGTTAATTCCGTGCCCGTTTTGCCCGCAGCCTTCAGTGGTGGAGGCATTTTGCTTAACACAATGAAGTCTTCCTAAACATCTTTTGTTTCCTTTTTTCCCTTTCAATCAGCCCATTCTTCTGCAGGTCTGCCACACAGGCGATTACTTCTCCCCTCAAAGAAGGGAGAATTCAGCATGATCTCTGAGAGCGGAGTCCCTTTATGATGGCAAAAAGCCATATACAGAGTAGAAGATACTTTAAATATTAATGACAAGAAAACAAATGGAGATTCATTAAACAACGTCACTATCACAGCGAAGCCTTGGCTACAAAGCCCTGCAATAATTAGCTGTCAGGAGACAGAAATACAGTTGTATTAGGATTCATCCTAATCACTTATAGACCGCTTCTCCTTCAGTCATCTGCCAAGCTCAGCTTCCCAGAGCCGGGGAATGTTCTCGCTGGCCCTGAAACGCTCTTGGCGGGTGACGCCTCGCCCCGAGCAGGCTGCTGAGTCGCTCGCTCCGAGCAGGACCCGCAGCTCTCGGCGCCCGGCTCCCTGACGGGACCCTCCACCTTGGCCTCTCAGCCCTGCAGCCCAAGGACTGGCCACCCCCCTGCTGCCACCGTACCCGCTTCCTACTTTTTTGGTTGCTTTTTTCCTAGTGTATGACTTGCTAAAGGAAATACAGGACGTTTGTGCAGATCTTCCAGGGGAAGCTGTGTTCATCCCTGCAAAGCCTCTACGTCACTCCTGCGGTCTGTAAAGTTACTGCTTTGTTTTAGCTGCAGGAAGCTTTTATCACCCACAACCCTAAGTAGTAAATAACCCAGAGAAATTTCCTTCCACCTTGCCTGGAACAGAAGAAGATGCTTTACTGGCTTGGCATGTTGCTGCATCTTTCCTTTTGGGAAAATGAAAGTCTTTACCAGGCTGCTTATCCAAGCTAAAAAGGCAGTGGGAAGGAGCCTGTTTGCCTGGAGGGAGTTTGGCAGCTTAATCCACACCGAGAAGGAACTTGTTGAATGGTTGATGAGAATTCACAGGGGTACCACCAAAGCCTGTATCTTTAAAATGTCATTTTACGTGATTTTGCTATTTAGGAATTGGGTTTTTTGACATTTCAGTGGACAGCGAAGTATTTTTTGGTAACCAACAACGGAAAAAGTGCAGTGAAAGATCAAACTGCAGAGGTTCAGTTGTAGTTGTTTGAAACTCACTCCTTCACCTGGGTGAGAAAAGAAATATTTTTTGTGCCAGATTTCGGTGGGAATAATTTCATCAGAAAACAGCTGCACAGAAAATTCTGCTTTCTCTTGAAAGGTCTTCGCTAGTGGAGAAAAAATGAACTTCACTGTGATGAAAGACAAGCCATGGGCCTGTGCAAGGGAGTCACAGGCTGTGAGCTTTACAGCATGAGGTTGCTGAGGGATCCCAGGACCTCCTGCCCTTCACTACACCGGTATTTGGATCGGAATTTCTTTTCCAGATCAGCCTGGACTTTAGCCTCACATCGATCAGTACAACTGGGAGGTTGTGGCTGCAGTAGCCATTTCAGTTCACCTTCTGGCTAGTTGGTGGGAAGAAAGCACTGTGGTTCAGGGTCACCTTTCCTTTCGCTGGGGGAAGTGTTGAAGCTGAAAAAACATTGCTCCGAAGTATCCTGCCTGGGAGTCACCAGCCGCATAGCGGCAGCCAGCTGCTGTGCTCGTGGGGAGCATCTCCTGTGTGCGGGTATGTTAACCTGCCCTTCGCCAGCGCTGACGGGAGCGAACAGAAGGACTTGTTACATGGTTACGCCGGCTGATTTTCCTTCCTTCATATTTGCTGCCTTCTGCCCAAGAGCATCGTGCAAGTGCTGTGTCAGGACTGAGCTGCACATCACCTGCACGTGTCCCCTGAGTGGCCGGTATCGGTTGGTCATTTTCTGCTTCACTGATTTGCAGCAAAAAGGGCCCAGACCCTGTTGTCCACTGTGCAAAAAAACCCTTCCACATGTGCGATGGAGGTGGAGTGTCCATACCAGTGCTGGAGGATTGCATCTCCCTCCCGTGCCTCAGTTTCCCAACTTGGGAAACTTCCAGACTCCAGTCTGAGAGTGAGCCCATGGTGTGAAAACAGTAAGTGACTGGGAGCTTTGGGTCTGAACATGGCCTCAAGCTTTGGGCACGGTAAAACAGCCACCCCAGGAGAGGAGCTTTCCTTCATAAAACGTGTGTCACTTCTGTGACTACTGAGCACAAGTTTCAGCAGCCTCAATGAACAGAATGCATACACAAGATGAAAATACAGGCTACTATTTCCAAAACCAATCCAGGACTTTTGTTTTTTAAACAAGTACAGAGGTTTCACAGCTTTGCTTGCTACAAAACAACAGAGAAAGATCTTTGCCCAGTTATACTCCATTTGCTGCTGGGCTCCGCTATTTTGATAGAGAATCCAATTCATTTGTTTGCCTGAAGAGAAATTCAATAGAGAAGAGACTTGTGATCAATACCTGAGCGGGTGCTGGACCAGCACACTGCAGACAGTCTATGCTCAAAAAGAATGAGGCCCAAAGCAGTGGGACCCTGAGCTTCCAGAGAGCCAGGAAAAACAGCTTGTAGCTTGTAGCTGTAGTTATTATAGTTACTAGTTATTTATATGATCAAGGTCTGTGAGTCTATGACCCAATCGTGCCAGGTGCGGTACAAAACACAGAAGAAGGATGAAAAGATGGAAAGGCTACGCACCAAGCCCAACAGCTGGCTACGGCGAGGGGAGAACAGCGAGACAGCAATGCAGCGGAGCCGTTCAGCATGGCAGCGATTGCTCTCCGCTGATTAGTAACTGCTGTCAAGTTATTTCACCGATGCCAGGAAAAGGATTTCAGGAAAGGAGGGGTTTGGGAAGACTCTGAAGGCTCTTGGGGCACTGAACTTGACTGCCTAGAGTTCCTCTCATGTAAGCAGCAGCACGGGAGGCAGCACAAACGTGCCAGGCTAAAGAGCTACTGGATGGGTGATGGGGCATTGTGGACAGGTCTCCAGAGGGCACTGAAGTTGTCTGAAGGGAATAAGAGATGATGGTAAAGATCCCGAGGTAGGTCTTGCAGGCCTATAAAGCCAAGACAAATAACTTAGGCTTGACACAAGAGAGGAGGAGCCAGCACACAGGTGTGCAGAGACCGGGGAGAAAAGCATCCAGGACAGCGCAGCCCTGCAAAGCCAAGGCAAAACACCCGCTTCCTTCACTGCAGGCCCTCCTTATCCATGCCAAGCACGGTCTCCCCGATGAGATGAGAGACCATCCTCAGTTACAACAGAGTCAGTTGGTTCTTCCTCAGTCTAGCACAGATTAGATTGGGCTTTGCATTTGTGTACCCAGCTCTCAAATGTGTTTGCAATGAGAAAGCAACCGCAGACGCAAGCCCTTGCTTTAAAGCCAGCTGCCTCCGCTCTGAGCCTTGGACAAACAAACAGACGCCTCTGCCCGAAATTATCCCGCTGCACAATACAGCTCTAGCACCAAAAGAAGCTTGCAGGTAAGTCTGCTTGAAGAAAGGAGTTGAGATGTGATAACCTTGTTTGGAAGGGGATGGCTGAATAAACCTGGAGACCAGTTTTGCTGAAAGTCTGCAGCAAAAAACAAAAAAGGGGGCTGGAACAGAACAGGACACTCCATCTTCTTTCTGTACCCACTTTCCCACTTGCCTTTCTTATGCTGCCTTTGTTTGTCGATGATTTTATTCAACTAGAACCGAAAACCTATGGGGATGTCTGTCTTTCAGTACAAATTTATTAATACGTAAATATCTCCAGCAATTTCTTTTTAAAAATCTAAGAAAATGCTCACTCGCTCCCTCCCTCCCAAAGGCTTCAAGTTCAGTACAGACAAAAAACAGAGCACAAGAGAAAATCTATACAGTCTTCAAAGAAAACACTTTGCTGACACACAGAGCAGAAGGCAATAAATAAATAAATTCTAGGCATACATAAGCAGATTTCATAGAAATACCAGGAGCAAAATCTCAAGATGAACAAACAACCTGGCGATACTTGCGAATGCATGGCAGTGCGGTTGGTGAGCATGTGTCAGAAACTACCCTGGGGCAAGACAAGAGTTTGTGGGGTACGCGAGTGTATGGAAATATGTATTTCTGTGAGAAAATCAAGTTGCATTTATGGTGAAGTTCTTCATGTCCTAAGGTCAGTGCTTTTACAGAACTGGAATGCAGACACGTGGTTTGTAGACGTCGGAGGTCAGGAGGGATGAATCCCACTCGGGCCATCTGCGGTCCTGCCTGAAGGCCTCCTCCCTCCTCTTCTTCTGGCATCTTCACCAGAAGGCACCGGACTTGGGGGGTTCCCTACATATCCCTGCCTGTAGCAAGTCCGGGTGAGCCGGGCTACGGGAAGGCAGCACTGCCTGCGGCTTGGCCCAGAGCAGCCCCGTTACTGCTGCCCGGGATGGGAGCGCACTGGCGTGTGCAAAATCAGGAATAAGAACACACGGACATCTCACACGCCTCAGGCCGGTAACGGGAGCAGCGACTGGAGGAAGCTGCACGCTTTCTCCAAGGCTCGCCGTTTGTTATCATTCCTTTGCTTTCTCTCGCTTCCAGGAGAATTCACTCACGCTCTTCAGAAAGGGAAAGAGGGAGATGACTTGCATTAAGTCACATGGAAATTCTATCTGTGCTGCCTTTAATATTTATCTGAAACATCAGAATAGCTGAATCTATAAATTGCTTTCTGCAGCAATTTGCAAGACACTGAAAAGACTTCACAGGGGACAGGACCCTTTCCTGAGATGAGGAGGGTAAGTACGGTCTGTAGGCAAGGAGAAGCGGTGGCTCCGCTCCCCGCGCATCCCTGTATGCCCGTTTCCTTGGGCTGCATTCAGCGCTGCTGTTCGGCGGAAGCTGGAGAAGCCCAGCCGTATTGCCGTCGCAGCTGCCTGCCATCACCTTTGAACCTCCCTCTGTTAAGTATAATGCTGATTGCATTTAGAATACTTCCAAAGCAAAATCTTGGGGATTTTAGAGCACATTAAAAACTGATCTCAAGGCATGCTCCCTAAAGGAGTCTTCACAAAAACCAATAAACACACTCAAAACCAGCCTTCAGAAAATGCCCTCACTCTGACTCCACATGCACCTTCCCTACTGCTATTTTGCCGTATTACCGGACCTGGTCTGAAACGGTAAACAAGTTTCTCTGGCCACAGCATTTTACAGCTCTGTGCTTCAGTTCCTGCATTTGTGTAACTGGGTGTAAAACCACAGACACATCCACCTTCTGTCTTTCATTTCTTACTTTCCCTACCTCTAAATACTGATGATCAAGATCCTGCAGAGAGCTTTGGGCAATATTGCATGATAAATATTCACCTATTCCTTCTATTTTTCTTCCTCCTGGTTGCTGCTCTTCTCGCTAGCCATATTTGCATGAAAGTAAGTTCTTTATTGCTTATGTCCCTGACGTACTATAGCATTTAGAAGATACAAAGATTATAAAAACTGCAGGTAATAAGCCACTGGAACAGATGTCCGTAGTAATTAAAAAGGTGGGAATATTTTCCTCTGTTAAATATAGCGCAATGGACAGTACTGTTTCTAAGCAGAACCTTTCCTGCGAGCTGCTCACAGAGATGATATGCCTCCTAAGGCTGTAGTTTCTCATGGCAGTAAAACGTGGCTGGCTTTAAGGTGGCAGAGATGGATGCTCTCATTTCAGATCCCTCTGCCCCATGCCAGCTTCTCAGGAGCTCGGTAGCCATTTCTGAGCAAGCAGCTTCAGCACAGCGAGTGCTGGACGTGAGACTCTCTTTTTTTAAGCACCGTGAACGTGCTCCAGCTCCAGCTCCTACATTTTGCCTCCCTCGCCCTGCTCACCACTGGCCTCCTACTTCATCCACCCATTCTCATGGCAAGAGCCTCCGTTGCAACTCCCTGTCCATGCTCCTTCCATGTTGGCTTATTGTACCTTTTTGCCAAGCTTCAGGCTCGGAAGGCCTCAGCTGTTAAATCCTAATGCCCAAAATCAAAGGGCTTGTGATCCTGCCTGTAAAACACGCCCTTGGCCCGTAAATTGCTCAGGAAGCAGTGTGTCTTTCTGCATCTGAATACCGTGCCTAGGCAGTACAAGAACGTGTGATTAATGACGCTCTCCTCGTTTCCTTTCTCTGCTAGTGGTAAGCATATTTGAAATACCTTGATCGATATAAATTACAGGGATCAAGTCTTCATCTCCTGTCGAATCTGGTCTATAATGTGTTTCCTCTACTTTTGTTGAGCCTTTAGATGCCTGCCTTTTTCCTTCTGCTCTAATTATTTATCTCACTAACATCATTAGCTCCCAAGTATGTTTTGGATGGCATTTGTTTGTGTTGCAAGACACAGACTAAACTAGCATTGATTTTGAATGCTACTTCTTCGCTTGGAAGTAACTGTAGACAAGTTAGCCTAAAAGATACAGAATTTGACTCTGATCTTCTCTACATAGACACAGCTCTTCTGTTCTTCATTATCGGAGGTTTTGGTGGAAAGGGAATCGGCCTATGAAAGTTTTGTCCCACTTCTCCACTTGAGGCCTTTTATATGCTCTACTTTTGAGGCAAATCTGAGAGAGGCATTGGGTACAGGACTTATTAGCACTAATTGCCTCCCAGGGTAAAATCAAACATCCAGATCACTAAAATGTCCTGCTCTGTTTTCATAATAGCTATTTAATTCAATGGGCAGAAGTGCAGGGAACTTTCCCAGGGAAACGTAATACATGTAAATTGAAAATGTAATGGGATATTGGGACACATTATACCCAGCAGGTCTGCCAGATGTGATTAAACTCAGTTCCTTTACTAAAGGATAACAGTGCTCATTGCAGATCAGCAAACTAAAATCCTCAACTGTTCTTATGTTAACACTAAGCCAACCCTATGTGATGGTACTGTCCAAATCAAAATTAATTTTTCCATCTCTTGTTTCTAGTGCAGGAAGATCCAATGCAAGAGAATGTGATTGCTCTTGGTTTCCAATAATCCATCCTATTGAAAGCTTTATTTTTGTTTGCTTTTGTTTTATTCCTGATACCTGATAACCATCATCTGAAATTAGTTACACTGGCTCTACCCACTCAGAAAACATCTGGGCAAGTGCTGGATTGGAGTTACGCTGGTTCTGGACCATTGTGTAGCTAGAAAATGCTAATAAACTCTATGAAGAGAGAGGGTAATTTGTTTTACGCTTCTCCTCTGCGTCAGCTTCTTCTGAAAGCCCGAGCAAAGTCCCGATATATCACAGTTCGATATCTTGCCCCAGTGAACAATTTAGTGGCAATGCCAACTTAGGCACAAGAGCGAAACTGAAACATATCCACTGCTTAAAATGGGGCCTGGTAACCTGAAAGGTTCTTCCTCCTCAAGGATGCCAGTCTGGACCTCATCTCAGAGGTCCCTGCAAGAAGCTGTCTTGGGAAACAAATCACAGAGCAGGGATGGAGCCCAGAATACGGCAAACTCGTGTCGCAGAGGAATTGCCTTCAGAGGATGAGCAAGGCTGGTCTGGCAGAGCAGAAAGCTGCAGCCTGGGGTAGGAAACACCAGCGCTGCAACCGAGGAGCCGGGTCAGGCAGCGAGCAGCAGCGCAGGCAGAGAGCAGGAAGGAACGGGCAGGAATCCAGGCGGAGCAGAGGCAAACTGCGCACCGGGAGGCTGCTGCGGGGACAGCCTGGGAGAGCAGTTTGCCAAAGGAGGTGTTCAAATACCAGCAGAAGCACAGTATTCGTGTGGTCACTGAGCTGTCAGTGTGTAGTGCCTCCTTGGGAGAACATTCACAGTACCCCAAGGGAGTGGGGAAGGAACTGATTAGCTTTTCCTTACATCTCCCCCTGTTCCCTATTAGCTCTGGTTCAGTATTATCAAATTTTATACTACGGACACGTGTATTCAACGCTGCTGGATCCAGTCCTGCTGCTGAAACCAGTGTTTCCCACTTGGCTGCTTTTAAACCTTCCATATGCACAGCACACAAATAATAAAACCAGGAACATCACCAGAAGAATCTCAGTGCCCCTGTGGGCCAATTTCCCCCCGGGTTGTTTCTTTTGCACAGTCTGGTTAGGGTAATCAAACAATCTAGGCCTTGCTAGTGACCCAGCCTAAGCTCACCTACCAATGCTGCAGGCAGACAATACCACGTTCTCCTGAATCAGGCTGAGTCTCCTTAGTTTCTTGGCTTTATCCTCCACCTTCCAGGCTGGATGCACAGCCAGTGGCAGGGCAGCACAACATCAGTTTGGGATTCTGAACGCTTTATTTCTGTATCTTTGCGTCTTTGGCCCTGTGTATTCACCCCAGACAAGGAGCACAGAGATACAGAGGCCTTAGGAAAGGTATCAGCCTGCTTGTCCCGTTAGCATGTTAAGGGAAACAGAAGAGGAAAGGACTATGTCGCTAAGAAGATAAGAAACATTGACATCTATTTACAGCAGAAAACGCTGCACAGGTACCCAGCTTTGCAGGCTCTTACTCCTTTATAAGGAATACAGCAATATTAAAGCCTGAGTTCTTCAGCCCTGTGAAATTCTCAGGTAGCGTTAAACAAACAAGAAGCCTAAATCTCACAGCTTCTGAGGAAAGCTCTTAAATATAGCCTAAATGAGCCATCAGGGCCCATAAAGCTGGAAGCAAAAGGCAAAAGAAACCCTAAAATATCATTAAAAACAAAAATCTCATTACTCTTTCAAGGCTTGATACATATTTTCAAATTTGGGCCAGGACAGGAATAATCCTCTCCCTTTGGTGCTCTGCAGCAGGTTTGCAATTGTTTTGAAAACTGTAGCTCCAAAGGATGCCTCATCTCTCTCGATACCCTGGTTTTATGTCTGGGAAAACATAACTGAAAGTCACCTCTCAAGCCTGAGACCCCCGATTCCCCGCACCAGCCTTCCTCCCCGCAGCAGCATCTCTCCTCCCAGCACACAGCAGCTGGCGGCGTTCCTGGCACTGCTGGTTTTGGGGTGTCCCTCTTCAGGCCTCAGTGTAAAAGAGGTGCCATCTCTGTGGTTTTCTGAGCTGCGTTTCACCCTATCCAAGGTTGCTACATGTTTCAGTACCATGGGAAAAACAAAGCTCTCATCCAAACAATTACCTGCCCTGCATGGAGGAGAACATCACTGATCCACAGCCATCATTCAAGAGAGTTCTGAATTGGGCATGTATCACTCCCGAGCATATTTATGGGATGATATCTTCAATTGCAGACACTTTGGGATGGACCAGGAGAGAGCTGTTTTGCCCCCAGATATGGGGCAATTTAATAAAGGTAAGATTATCGCCTCCTATTTTACATCAAGAGACCTTTTATGTTCACAGAATGGGCAAATTCTTCTATTAACAGGTCCTGAGAAAGTCAGCCTCTCCGAACACTTTCCCTGTGGACACCAAGCAGTGTTAAGCTGCATTTTGTATCCAGTCCGGGGGAAGTGGCTGCTGAAGGGAACTTTTTGATCGAAGCAGCAATGCTGGCTCTGAAGGTGATAATAACACGTGAAATTCAGAGCCCTGCAAGGTGCCAGCCTGTCAGATAACATATTCTAGGCTGGAGAATTATTTCAGTTACAAATGTGGTAATTTGGAAAGGTTTTGCAAAAACTCCCTTGCGCTCAGGCGGGCTGGCGCTGGCACGTGTGGCAGGTGCAGCCTTGAACTTCCAGCTGCAGAAATAGGTAACATTCCCATTTCCAGGTAAAACCAAAATAGGTAACAAGGCTTTCCCCAGCTGGAACAGGTCAGGCACTGAGACAAATTCCCTGGAAACAAATTCCTTGAGACAAATTCCCTGGAAACAAGTGGCCGGTCTGTTTGACTTGGTCAAAACCTGCCACCTGCAAAGCCCGTCCAAGGACGGATGAAGCTCCAAAGGCATGAAGCTCCAAGGATGAAGCTTCAGAGGTAAGGGATGCATTAGGCTTGTGTTGGTCCACAGTGAGTTTGACAGCACCCATGGATGGGGTCAGAGGTGCCTTTTTATAAAGCATACAGTTCAAGTCATTTCTAGTATGGGCATGATGAGAAACTCTTCTCTAGTTGTCTCTATGGGAGATGGGGAACTTGTCAATGCAGTCAAATGAAGGCTGAGATGCTATTTATCTCATCCTAAATTGTCTGTGCAATCTGAAATGCCTACCAGCCTGTGAATACGAGAAACTGAGAAAATATGCCAAGAGAAGGCAACTGATCTGACCCTTTTTAACACCATTTTCCAGCTTCAGCCCAGATTTCCCAAACAGATTCCAAAAACACTATCACCCGAGGCAAGGCCGGGAAAAGAATGAAGAATCATCATGACCAAGAGGTCAGCTCATTCCTCATACCTCATGCAAGATGCAGCTGGTGAAGGCAATGACGGACAGAGCTGGGGGAACTGCAGCGTTGGTAACATGGGTATGGGCTTGGGAACTGTCGAGTATCAGACTAATGAAACTGAGCGGCTGTTAGAAGAAAACGCCGTAAGTGCATTTAAAGATGCAGCGAAAACCCATGGCAGAGCAGGACATTAGATCCAGACCTCCTGATTCTTAGCAGCTTTCAACTGGAAGCTCCAGCTGGACAACCCTGAAAGAGATTAATCCTGGAAGGTGGTCCAAAACACACTTTCAGCATGTGCCTAAAAGAAGCACAAGCTGCTCTACAAAGGCTCTGTCCTCTCCTCATCACTGCAGGATCCCAGCATCTCTCAGCAGTGTATTAAACAGTGCGATTACCATTTATCATGTGACATTTTTCCTATAGCTGGAGGGAAAAGTAGTATCTGGCAGAAAATGCCCTTTTGTTAAGTGGTACTTTTCTCCTCAATATATAGCAGCAGTGCTTGCGCTTTGAACAGTAGAGCTTACAATGGTCCTTGGCTGTTTGAGGCCAAGGGTATATTGATATTGCTTATAAGGAGGGATCTCGGGAGCAGCTGTGAGCACGGCATGTTCCCTGCTGTGTCCATCTCCTCTTCCCACGGGGGCCCGGCACAGCCCGCCGCGTGCTGGCACAGCGGCTGAGGACAGCCTGGCCGGCAGCCTCTGCCAGTTGAACTCAACCGCACAACAGCAGCGTTTGCTGCCGGGGAGCGGGTGGACACCCCGAGTGCCACATGCTCCTGACGGTGTCCCCAGCCGTGCCTCTACCCATGGCTGCAGCTGTAAACTGTGCAGCCAGCCAATCTGTGCTTGTTCCATGGGAAGCTCAGAAAAAAACACCTAAAATATATTGCCCGAGGCCATTTTTGGACCTAACGCTCAGCCCATGTTTGTGAGCATCACGCTCAGGACTGGGGCCCCACAGGCCAAGCTTGCCGGCCCAGTGGAAGCAGAGGGAGTTTTGTGGAAGCTTTTTATTTGTTGCTCACTCAAGGATGACAGCAGGCAACCAGGGAGAAGTGTGTTCAGTGTCCTAAAGCTATCGCTTTGTTACTCAAGGCAGAGAAGTTCTCAGGAGAAGGGAATAGTGACTAGAGGTGGAAGTTCACCTTCAGGCTATCTTGGTTTGTGTTCTCTTTTCAAAGGAAGGCTCCTGGGGAGAGCTAATATCCTTTATCGGACCAACAACCCTCTTTTCAGCCCTTCCTTGGACAATGGGACTGATGCTGTGCTACTGTAAAGCAGCCTCATGCAAACCAGACACCAAAAACAGCAAAGCAGCTTCCCCCCTCTGCCTTTGACTTCTTTCTAGTGTGGCTTCGAGAGCAAAAATGCCTGAACACAGAAGAAAAGAGGAAACAAGATAAACTGTATAATCCCACTTCAAAGGCTCTTTTAGCGGAGTTGCACCGGATGGGAGCAGCAGCCCGAATAGATGCATTTTAACTGTTTGCAGGGCGTGTTGCACCCTGTCTGTGTGCCTGGGCCAGGGTGGGGGGAGCGGGGCTGCAGCGTGCCCTTACTTGCAAAGTCTTTTTGTGAAGCGGCCATGCTCATTGAATTCTTTCTTCTTTTTTTGGCTGCCTGTTAATGATACAATCTTCAGTCCCCCGCCGAAAGCAGCATCCTCTCTCTGGCCAATAACCTCTACGCTGATGTGGGCCTAACCAAAAAATCCCGTGTAACCCCATAGCGGGCAGCTCTCTAGAGGGTGACTGCCAGGCTGACAGGGAAGGTGTGAGAGAGGGCAAGGCAGGGACCTGGGCCTGGAGATGACTCATGTCGACCATTGGCTTTGGTTTGATTTCCCCACTTCTCAGTTTCTTTATCTATAAAATGGGAATAGTGTTACCTTTCACTCTGGGAGATACAAGTGGAGAAAGCTAGGTAGGAATTAACAGCTTTTCCAAATATGATGTCGCTAAAAGCTTTTGAAGAGACATAGAAAAAGATTTATATTTCAGTGTCTGACAAACAGAAGAAAGGATGTGTCTGCTACAACTGTGCTTCCACCATGCTTTCGCTGAAGCTGTAAGAAAAATAAATGGTGCTTCCCAAAGATCCTGAAGAAAAAAAAATAGCCAAAGGAGGAGGCTAGGCACTACGAGCTTGATGTTCCCATGAGACTGGTCAAAGATCATCCATCAAAATGATTTTTTTGCATACAAGTGGGGCCTTTTTATGATAAAAAAAAAGTTCGCAAAATGTGAGTTGTGCCCAGGCAAAGGTTTTTTCTGAGAATGAAAAGCAATTTCTTGGCTGAAAAGTGGTGTTTTGGGGCCAAAAAGCTGTTGAATTTTTGATGAGGAATCAGTATTTCCAGTGAATAAACCGTAACACAAAAAAAAAGCAGCAAACAACAAAAAATCCCCATCAGAGCAAAGGTGTGATATAGAAAGAACAGGTGGGGAAAAAAACCAAAACCCACACAAATATCCTCAAATTCTAGATAGTTTCTTTCCACAAGGAGCTAATTTACCAGAAAGCAGCAATATAATCCAATCTGGAAAAAAGACAGGAATCCAGCCTTCACTCCCCTCTCACCCACGCTGCACGAACGAAATAACCTCTGCACTCCCACCTTCCCCTGGTGACTACAGTGATCTCTGCTTCTTTTGCAAAGCCTGCAGGCCACCTGCATCAGCAGGATATCCCCCCTTTCCACCACGTTCTCTTCACAGGGCGATAGGTGCCGGGACAAACGGCGTTCACCTTGCCTTGCCTAGCTCCGGAATCCAGATCCTCACCGCCTCGGTTTACCAACAAAGACGAGTTCTGCAGGGGAGGCGGGGGTCCGGCATTGAGCGTCAGGTCATGGTGAGAGGGACTATCACCAGCGGCTACTTTGCATCCTCCTTCATTGCTATCTTAAGCAAAGCTGTGCTGAGATCTGTCTGATGTGTCCCAGTTTTGCCTCTGTGATGCAAAGCCAAAATGGCCTAAAGTAAATTTTGCTGAGCATGATGGAAACTAATTCTCCAGCCTGGTTGATCAGGACTGCACTGACAACAACCAGCAACCATGGTACAGAAGGGGAGTTCCTAACTAATAAATGGCACCTAAATGGGTACTGGGAAGGCAGTGAAGGCTGCTTGCTATTATTTATCACTTGCATTGCAGCACCAGCTACATGTCCCTGACGGAGCACAACTCTGTGGCATCAGGCCCTGAAGCACCACAAAATACAAAGGGCATCTGGGGTGTGTTGCAGTTCAAGATTAAAACACTTAAATGCAAACGTGAGCTAGGGGCTTGGCTGAATTGCTGAACCTGAGCATCATGCCATTGGAAATGGCCTGTGTCACTCTTGACTTCCAACACTGTAGGTCTCCCCTAGGTCTTAGGTCACGACTGACAGCTTTGTGCAGATACCTCAGTCTCAAATGGCACCGTTTGGGCAACTCAGTCAAGCCCTAGGTTTTCTTTGGCTGTGGCACCAGATATGCCTCCTGACTCTTACATGTGCTCAACATATGTTTGGGTGTCCTCTTTGGGGGCTGAACCCACCTGTTCTGCCTCAGTAAGTTTCTAAAAGGTAATACAAAAGCAGATACACAAAGGTTCAATTCTTCTCATGCAGATTTGGGGATGGAGATCATCTGAATAAACATCAGACAGACAGACACACAGAGGAGTGCATTTCATCTCTTTCTAAAAATGACACCTATATTTAGACAGTTGGATCATGTTCTGTCATCCATTGCCTGAATTCAGTGACCACCAGGGAACTCAGGACAACTCGCTCATTTGGAGACATGCTGCAGATATACTCGGTCCCTGAGATGAATCCCATCCCTTGAGAATTCAGGCAGAGGGATGGAAAGGATCAAAGCCGCAATGGAATCGCGCTTGTCAGCTCAGCATAAGCAGTCTTAGCCTTCCACATTTCTCTTTATTCAGATATTCTAGCTGCCTTGGGGAAGACAAGTTTTTTTTAGAAAGGAACTGGACAAATATATCAACCCAAAAGATCTGGATTGATCCATTAAAAAGAAAAAAAAAAAGAGTCAGTTCAGTCAGTTCTCCATAAAGAAGAAGATGAAATTATGAAAGTTAAGTATTGGCCCAATCGTGATGTTCTAAGCCTTATGCTGGAGACGCTATTAATTGTAATTCAATTGCTCTAGCGCTGGGTAGCAGCCAATGCTGTAATGGATTTTAAAGACAAAGTAGCTGCTATTCTGTGTAAGCGATGCTGGCGATGCAAATTGTCCTAATGGCATAGTGGCTAACCAGGATGCTGGAAAGCTCAAAGAATGACTTTACCCTCACAGGGAGTTAAAATTAAAGAAGCTGTTTAGAAGGTAGCAGCAGTGGAAAGAAGGTGCCTCAACTGAGGCAGCTTTGAAAGGTCAGCAGTAAAGCACAGGTACTCATGAAAGAAGAAGGGAGAGGGACAGAGGAAGATTGTTTAACAGCGTGAATATCAAGGCAGAGAAGCAAAGATGCCTCTCAGTACACAGAGAATTGTCTGAACAGAGTTCTTCCAGCTCACCAGTTTTCCCGTTCAGGAAAAGAAGTGGCATAAGCATCTTCCATGGTCAACCTGCTTCTGGTGTGTCAGAGAGGGCAGGGGAGCACTGGAAGCACGGCCTCCTCTGAGCAGCCCTTACAACTCAGCTGGGGAATGGCTTGGAGGCATTGCACAGAGGGATGCATCTTCAGCCCCGTCTCCAGGTGTCCAAGGCTGGGAGAGGCCAAAGAACACCCTGAAAGTTGAACACAGTGAGAGATGGGCCAGCATTGGGGAGGAGAAACACGCAGCCAAGAGTATGGAGAAAGCATTAATCCTGTTCCACTCAAATAAAAAACATATTTGGACGTGGATAAGGCATCTAGCATTGCTTCATAGCAACCATTCTTCTATTCTTCGGAAAAGAAAGCCCTTAAAGGGCAACGATGGAACAAACTGTGCTGCAAGGGCAAGTAATATTAAATGTGAGCCAGATCGTGGCTCAAACTAGCAGTCTGTACCCATGCCTGGGAAACATTCGGCTTTAGCTAATGAGCTGTTTGCAAGACACCAGAAACAAAGGCAAACAAATGTAAACAATGGCCTCAGGCTACAGCTTGTAGCGAGACATTTTGCATCTGCACTCCCAGGCTATGAAAGATTATAAGCAGATCACTATAAACTTAAAGCATTAGTCCCAAAGTTAAGTTTTCTCTTCTCTTCATAGAGCCTGCCAGTTTAAAGCTTTTTTATGGCTTCTGTGTGATCTGTGCTTCAGTTGAGCTCTTGGAGTTTTTTCATTATTTGGGATTACTTAATAAATTCTTTGTGTGAGCAAAATTCCAACTGGAACCGAACTGTGATTCTCTGACTGCAGGGTATTGTGCTTGGTTATGAGCTGTAAAAGGAGGCACATTGAATAAATGGCTGCGATTCTGAAATTCTAAGAATGGGAAGCAGGAACTCTGGGCAGAGCAGACCTATGAGATGTGATGATTTTTTCCTCCAGGTTTTTCCAATAGCTCCATGAATAAAGCCTAGGATTAGGACACAAAAACCCTAAAGCAAATCGCTGCTCTGTCATGGGACAGAATTAAGG